>NC_083232.1:18820842-19152394 GCF_032191835.1 Heteronotia binoei
AAGCCGAGGCATCTGGCCGGGCCCGTCGAGCAAAGGGGCCCTTTCCTACAAGTTCTGGCTCCGGGTCTCAGGGCTGCCCGCCCCCCCCTTCTGCCCACCGAAGCTGCGAATGCCTCCCGCTCCACCAGCCCACACCCATCTCCCCTTGGCCGGGCTGGGACAGGGTTGTCCCAGGACTCCACACACCGCCGCTTCCCTTTATTGGCGGGGCACAGAGTTTGGGGGGAGGGAAGCACCGCGTACTATTCATCGACTCGGAGCAAACGTCAAAGGAGGAAGCTGTATAGATCGGGAAGGAGAGGCTGTCAGCAGGGGTTCCCCTAGCCCAGACTTTCAGAAGCAAATTCCCATCTTCATTTGCTCCTGTTTATTTCAAATACTGTCATTTTTACTGCAGGTTAGTAAGGCTTTCCTGCACTGATCTCTCCCCTTTACTTTTTCACAGCTAGTGACCATAGACCTAACTTCTATTGCCACCTCACGTTCATGCTCAGATCCATCCAATTTGTAGACCCTAATTATGTGACTCCCCCCCTCCCATCTTTAACTGAAGATGAGCTCTGTTACCAGAATCAAGACTCATGTCCCAGACTGGAAATAAGTAGTAAGTTGAATTTCTATCTCCTTTTACAATCCCTCAATAAAACCTTGAATTAAACCAAAGGGGGGGGAGTGGGGGAGTTATAGATCATGTATATAGAGGAGTCTATACCATTTTGTACATCTGTCTTTCTTCCATTAGTGAACATAACTGTAATAAAGCCACGATAAGCTATGTCCCCCTCCTCTAAATGGAGCTGGGTCTAAGTAACCGAAATGTAATTGGCGTTCCTATAGCTAAAACATAATAGGCTTTGATTACATGCTAAATAGAACCAAGTGTAATCCTTGAGTTAATTATGTGGAGATAATTTTATAATTATATCAATTCAATTTAAAAACCAATGCTTTGTAACGTCACATTCTAAACTGAGTGTAATGGTTCCAAATAAAATTCTCATTAATTTGAAGTATCTCAAACTCACATCAGGCCTTACTTCTTCCCACCTCCCATTTCTCCTCAATAGCAAATGGGAACATACATTTATCTCATCTATTGTCACATTACCTGTCTCTGCTCATATCTGGAAAGTAGAAAACACTGGAAAATCACAGACAAAAGAGGCTGTCTGAGAAGAGCATTTCCCAGCATTGACCTGCTCTCAAATGCTAAAGACGCTGATCTGCATTTCTATTCTGCCCAGCTTGTATGTGGAAGTAACGCCCAACGGTCACTGACTTGATGAGCTGGAGAGAGAGAATGTGTTTGTATCTCACAGACACTCTAACTTACTATGAATAGAGTCTGTGGCCAGAAAACCCGGGGTGAAGGTCAAAGCCTCTGTCACAGCTGCAGGTGGCTCATTTCCTCTCCCTTTACCCCCTTCCTCATCCACAAAGCCACCTCACACCTCTGAAGCAGGGGTGCCCTTCCCCCCCTCCAGTGGGAAGGACCTGGCCGTAGAGATGCCTTCTGGCCGAATTAAGACAAGTCTAACTCTTGAGAAAATTGGGCAGTGATACAGAAGAGAAGCAAGCAGGGGAGAATAACTACTTGTTTCATTTAAACACCATGCAAAACTGGATTCTTCAAGCACCTACAGACTTATTCCATGGCAGAAGTGACCTCTTGGTGATCCCTCTCCTTGCCCCGTTCCAGAAGATATCCCTTTCCTCTGAAATGTGAAAAATGTCCTGAAGAGATCTCAGCTCTCTGCCTCTATGGAGTGCAATGCTGCCTTTGCAAGAAGCAAAGCTGCATGAAAGACCCACACAGAAGGGCGGCAGCAGAATTTCAGAAGGCAAGAAACATGCAGGAAATATAAAGAACAGTGCTAAAATGTAACAGTCCATAAAGGTGAATGGTTGATAGTTCAGGGTTACAATTTGTGCCATGATAGGGCAAAAATGATCAATTTCCAATAAGGTCTATACACATTCAAAAAAATAATTCAGGTAAATTAAAAAAAAAAACTAAGACAAGAGTTGGGGCTAGCTGCCCCCTTTCAGCAAAGATTTAAGCATCCTGTCCCTTCCCCCCACAGAGTTAGTTCATCCATACCTTTTTGTAAATGCTTCCTAGTCAAACTTGAATATGCAATGAAGCTCCAGAGCTTTGTGGCGGAAATATAATTAAACTGGTGAAAGATGTAAAAGATGAAGAATGGGGATGACATCAGGCCGATTTCACACTTGGCACTCGGATGGCTGGGCCCAAGCCGTGCTCTTGCCATGCAACACAGATCAAAGTGCACTGCCACTGCTAAAAAGGCAAAAGGGGACTTAAGTATGCTAATCCCCAGGACAAATATATTTTAATCTTGTTAGAATACAAGTTAATGCTGCAGCTCAGTGGCTGAACTTTGTCAGAGAGTAGAGATCCACTTTTACTTTAACGATGAATGAGGTAGACCTCCTGGTTTATTCATACTTCATAAAAGTAAGTTTGCTAAATGAACCCCCTTTATACTGATCACTGTGGGTTTCCATTAGTGAAAAATGAGGGCCAAAGTTTTGAGTAACAAGGTGGTGAGAATACTTAACCTGAGATAGCCCTCAAAAAGGGCCTGGAGTTTGGAACTGCTCTGCACCCATTGTGGTGAGAGTTCCTCAAGCTGAGTAGCCAAAATCAAAGCACCAAAAATAATTTGTTATTTTCAGAAGGCACACCATTATCATTCCTACCAAATGGGAAAGGAACTCCACACCAAGAGCATGTTCCTTTAAAAAAAAAAAAACACCCTGAAAAACAAAAAGCACACATTTGTTTGAAGAGTTTTTCTCTTTAGGAAGAACTGCCAGTGAATCCCATAGAAATGAATTCTTATGTTCCTCAGTATAGATTATAGCTGTATGATTAGAAAGCCTGCTTAATCTTAGTTTCACTGTCAAAGGAAACTACTGCTGGACCTCCCTTACAGGGTTGTGTTTCAATTGGACAGAATGCATTGGGAACATCCTGCACAGGTTCCATTGTGGCCTTGTCATTTGAATGGGATATGCACAGCATTTCACTGAGCTGTCCATGACCATTAGGTCATTGGATTGTAATTTAAAATAAAAATTTCACAGGGGATTGTGTCCACTGAGAGGGGTTTTTTTTTAACTGTATGTTTGGGATGCATCTATCCTAGGTTATATGGTTAAATTGTCTTACTTAGAAGTGTCATTGAATTTAGTGAAACAAAAACGTTTAAAGGGTTTAAGTACTTTACAACACATTTATTCCAAAGAGAGTTTGGACCAATATTCACATTTTTGAAACAGTATTTAAAGTGCAATCTTTATAATTTGATAATGAAAAACTTTATGAAGTCAGTGCATCTTTTTACCTGTAGATGAAGGTTAACACCTTCTATAAAAACAAATCCTCATGCAGATGTATTAGAGACGTTTCTGAAATCTTACCAATAAATACCCCACAAATTATATCCTTCTTCCCTTTCCACTTTTGTCAAACTGTGCTCTGGCTGGCCATGATTGTTAAGGCTTTGTAATCTATCCAGCTACTTGTATCTCTATAGAGTTCTTTGGAAATCTGTAGTATAATTTTGAGACCTATATGCCCTGTTAATGCAGCATTCATTACAAAGTCACTCACAGTGATCCTATTGTTCAGCACTTACAGAATACCTACAAAGCACTAATAATAAATTAATAATAATAATAATAATAAATTTTATTTATACCCTGCTCTCCCCGCCAAGGCAGGCTCAGGGCGGCTAACCCTAACCCAAAGGTTCACTCCACCCATCCTGTACAACAATGGCTGTGATCCCACACATTAAGTAATGCACTTTCAATCCACTTTCAATTCATTTTCCAACTGGATATTACTGTGCAAATTCAGTTGGAAAGTGCTTTGAAAGTGGATTGAAAGTGCATTATTTAGCATGTGCAGTCACAACTATTGTGTGGTATGGTATTGGTAGATGCAGCTTACTGTTGCCTGAACGCAACTGCATTGCTCTGCCACCACTGTTCCCCCTTGTTTTCTGCATAGCACAGCACTTCTATGCTAGATGCTGTATTTTGCTCTGATGGGTTTGACAGACATACAGGGAGAAAAAGGTCCACAAGAGCTGTGGAGGTTGGAGCAAACAGGTGCAGGTCTTATCCGGCATGGAATATACAGGTTCCCTTGCAAGAAGGAAACAATTTACACTACCTTGCTTTTAACACAAAGTATAAAAATTAGCCTACAGCAACATTAGTCTGTAATTTAAAGCTGGATTACCTGAGTTTTTAAAAAATGACCTCTGCACTCTCACAGTTTCACACACAGTGATGATTATATCAGATCTGACTACTTAATCAGAATACAAAAGCCTTCTAAGTTTGTTGGTCTTAAAACTGCTACCCAAAGGTTAGCTGAATCCTTGACATCAGTTGTGGTTAATGGTGGCCACTAAACTGTGAAAAGCCTTGCCATGTGTTGCTTTTGCTTTCACTGCTTTCCCCTAGCCTCACTGATCCTGTAACAGAACAAAATAGGAGTCAAATTGCACCTTTAAGACCAACTTAGTTTTATTTATTTTTGATCTTAAAGGTGCCACTTGACTCCTATTTTGTTCTACTACTTCAGATCAACACGGCTGACTACTTTGATTCTGTAACAAACCAACATGTGAAAAATGATTTCCTAGCATCGCTGATACCAAATGAGTAGTTTTTCTTTTTTAGTCTGGGAAATCTCTGCTTGTGGGGTTTTAGGCAAGTAATTTAAATTTCACTTGCATATCTGCAAAACAGAATAATACAAACTTTACAAGCTTGACATGGAAAAGCTTTATAAATGAACTATATTACAGGCCAGTGATATGTATCTGTCTCTTGAGGTAACAGGTAAGATGTTTGTATATATTTTTATTTGTCTCTGAATTTCAATGTTATTATACATAGTGATTTGAAACACAATGAAGGGCAATGGGGTAAGACTACTGTTTTAAATCATATTTTGTTTAGTTAAGCAATTAGATGTCATGAACTAGTAACTTGTTATTAAGGAAGCATTCATGCCAATGGGTATTAAATCAGTGCATCTTAAGTCACTTTGAAAATATTAACTAATGGAACTTACTATTTTGCCAATCACATATATTCTTCTCCATAACCCAGTTCATGTTCCTGGTTTAAGTGTTTTTTGCACAATTAGAGCCATTGGGGAGTAAATTGGTTTAATCCTCAGTTTATGAGTTGTAGTTTATGTTAACATTATCTTCATTTACAGCTGAATACAGCTCAGTTTTTATTACATTATTGTGGTGAGATATTGGGGCTGGGGATTTGCCAAATATCATAAAGTGAGTGAGTGATTAAACGAAACAGATGGAATCCTCAAAAATCATAAAAGGTTATTGGCTCAGTTTTCATGGCATTATTGTGTTGATAACTTGGGACTGGGGATTTGTTCAGTACTATAAAGTAAGTAAGTGATGGGGGCTAAAAAAAAGAATCCTTAAAAATCCTCATTGTACATTGGTTAAAATTATAGCTAATGTTACTTAGCCATACCAGAAAAAAATAGTGAATGAATAAAACATCTGCACAGGAATGGTTTAATTGCATTTTACTGATGTTTTATCTATCATTCATTTAAAAGAAAAAGAATTAAACATTGCAATTTGAAATGGTAAAGTTTTACCCATGTATTCTTGAACTATTTTAGACCAGCCAATTCTTGCATATTGTGAACATTATGCTGGCATATTGCAGACGTTAAAATATGCAAAATGTGAAACCTTGCAGAGTCATACTACTAAACACTGTACAGTATGAGAAGAGACAGAATTATAAGTGCCATTTTAAGCAAAGTTATTCCCTTCTAAATCCATTGATGTCTGTTTAGAGGGTTGTAACTGTTAGGACTGCACAGTGTGTTATCCAAAATGTACAATATTTGCCATTAGTGTGGATTTGTAATTAAAATTAGATGACAGCGGTATTATTACAACTTGCTGAAATTGTCCAATCAATCAATTTTTCATTTTTAAAAATGAAAAAAGGATTACAATTACTATTTTATTATTCCTTATTCACTCTGATTTCTTTAACTTCTCAGATCGCCATATATCTGCCAGAGCACATTTTCTAAATACAGCTTGTGGGATTGTTGAACATAGAACCTTAAATTTCACTTTTCAGAATGTCTGAATCATTTCAATGAAAAGTTACAGAATGTCTGTTTAGATGAGAAACTATCAAAATCTGGCCTCTAAACAAAAAACAAGACATAATTGTACTAAGATGTTTAACATCTATTGTATTATAACCCCAGCAGTAATCTCATGTAGACTAATATCTATCTCATGTAGAAATCTGTGGAAATACAACTTTAAGCCTGAAAGGGAGAGTACTCTACATACATAGTAACTTCATCTGAGCATTCTAATTGGATCATAACGTTTTTTTTTGCGTGTGTGTGGAATGGAATCTATTTTAATGTGCAACTATCAGTGTGTTGATGTGTTCAAATGTCCTCGTTTTTTACAAATCCATGCAGAAAACTAACTATAACAGAGACATTACACACACATATATACACTATACTCACCTAAGTATATAGTGTATATAGACAGGAAAAGAGAGACATTATGTTTATCACCATGCCTACTGTATCTTTTTCATCACAACAGAACAGGTAAAGCCGTCAACGCCTGTGACTAAGTATAACTTCTAAGTTGCCATATCCCTTGCTTACTGCCATTTGAGTTTTTAACTATTTTAAGCCACTGAAGATACATTATGCATACCTAAACACATAGTTAAGATTAATAGCAAGATCAGCAAAATAGCTGTAAATTTCAGACACATTTGATTTTAACTACATAGACATTAAGCCAAATGCACAGGTGTAACGTGCGAGGTCAAAGCATTGCTTACATGACACAACGATGTCAAAACCTAAAATAATTATTTCTGATGGTACATTTTCCAGATATGTATGACACAGGATAAAAGACAACTAACATTGAGCAGCGGAGGAAGGTGTTAGGCAAGCCAGGCCTCCATTTTCTATCACTGCCGCTGCAGACCCTTAATTGTCTGGAGGAGAGTGAGGGGCGAAACCCAGACCTCCATTTTCCATTACTGCTTCTATCACAGAAGACCACCAACTGTCAGCTGCAGAGGGAGGTGCAAGATCCTGCCATCTATTTTCGATTACTGCCAAAAACATTATCTGACAGTAGCCAAGGGAGTGAGCAATGCAGCCCTCGAAGTATCCATCAAGAATAATCTTTCATGATGATTCTGAGTTGGCTATAATTTTGTACTTACTTGTAACTGTTTTGTTCAATAGCAGTTTTGTTAGCTGCCTTGAAAATGCCGATGTAAAGTAAGACATAAATCTAACAAATAAGCGCAATTTATACAGGCTACTGATAAAGAACACAGCACCATGCAGATTACACAAACAGCACAGTATGTAGAAAGGTACTTAGAAAAAAAGCTGAAGAACAGCTAGCTTGATTCAAATTGGAAGGCAGACAGAAAACATGTTTATAATGCTAATAACACTTTGTGATTTCATTGTTCAAAGCACTCCAAGCATCTGTTCCAATACACTCCCCTTAAAGTAGGCAAGTATTATTATCCCCCTATTGCATAGGAAGACTGCGACTCAGTTGCTCACCCAAGGTGACCTACATTGCAATCCTAAGTAAAGTTACTGGGCTTAGACGAATGTGATTTCTAGGCCACAGTTTGTTCTCTTGGCAACTGTGCTACACAAGCGTATAGTACAGATTTGAAAACATAAGATTTCCAAATACCACACCTTTGCCACCTTAAAGTTGGTATATTCTTTTTATCAATCTAATTTTGTCCCAACAAATGTTAGAACTATACTTACTTTGTGTCTCAAGTTAGCAATGAAATTTACTACTAGTAATCCTAATTGTACTCCCATGTTAGTTAGCATAAAGCAAGTGCAACGGTAGTGGCTTCTGTGAATCGCCAATATTACATGATTATTTGAAATCAAATAGAAACAGAATGCTTTATATTCAGTTCTATACAACAGAATCACCTTTATTTGGTTGAAAATCCCCCCATCTTAATACTACAGTAAGTAGTACTTGATTTAGTATACCTTAATAAAATTAATCTGTGTGATCCTGAATATCACATTAATTGTACAAAAATGTACAAAGGGTTATTATACTAATTTTTTTCTAAAGCATCTTGTAAAATAGCATAAAGCAGGAATTAATATTGGGACAGATGTTAATCTCCCTTGATTGAGATTTTGGGACAGATGTTAATCTCCCTTGATTGAGATTATTTTCTAAGTACCCAGCTATTTGTAAGACAACCTTCTTTGTGGCTAGTTATTTAAAACCAGCACTATTGGCATTAAGGATGCAACATCACCTTACAAACAGCTGGTATAGATTCTGAAGTTATCCAACCAATGTTGTTCCAAAAGGCATGCTATGCCTTTGTAAATCTGAGCAGGTTGCTTAACACTGTACCTTCTTGAAACCAAGTCCCTCAACAGTAGGACTTGCTTTGGAGTGGGGTGTAAAATGAAAAACCATTCACATGACCCAACCTTTCGAGGGCTGTGGAGTGATTTTTAAAAAAACCAATCCAGTTTAGATAATTGCTCAGTGACCAGTCACTGCGTTAACTGCAACCCCAGGTGCCAGAACAGCTGTGAGTAGTTCCACATGGCATAAATGACACAGTGCTTTAAAGGCATTGTGACATCAACATACTCATATGATCTCATCATACTAATCTAGACTAGGTCAACAGATAAAAAAGTCACAATACCTTTTTAAAAAAGGACCCCAATACTTTTTTAAAAAGGACCCCAATCTATCTGAGTGTGCAATATTATACTTTTGCCACTAAAGAAATAATACTAAACCTGGTGAGAAAAATGCTGGTCCCCCAATTTTTCTTTAATTTTGGAATTTATAATGCTGATCCTGATTCTAACACTTCTGCCAGCCTAATATCATTTAATAATATTGTATAGTGCTGTGTTGGCATAACTCTTACAGCACATTTCTTAACTGGGCAATAAATAATTGCACACCACAATATAGAAAAGGTGTGAATAAAGAGTGGCTCTCTGGGTCCTTAAAAGTGTAATGCACTAGACCTCCAAACCATTCATCATAAAGTTATGAAATCCCATGCATTCAAACCTGATAGCTCCAACCTGCTTTCTATTATCTGCTTTCCTAGCAGTTACAGTGCTAAAGAATAGGACTGTACAAACTACTTCCCTTGATTATAACCACAATCAACAATCCACAGATATATCATCAGATATTTAGTGCAGGATTGCATTTTGAATTTAATTTATACCACAGTACAGGGCTTTTTTTGTAGAAAAAGCCCAGCAGGAACTCATTTGCAAGTTAGGCCACACTCCATGATGCCAAGCCAGACAGAACTGCATTCCCGTGAGTTCCTGCTCAAAAAAAGCCCTGCCACAGTATATTTGTTTTTGTCTTTTATTGTCATATATTTCATGCCGAGGAGTATTTTCATGCCGAGAAGATAAGGCAGCATGGTTCAGCCAATGTGGTAAATCTCAGCAGGCAGTGCCATGTTACAGAGAAGGCTTTTCTGTTCTAACTATTTGAGATGCTGGTTGTACTGGGGATTGAACCTGAAGTCTCATCTGTGTAAAATATTTGCCTTCTTTAAAAGGTTCATTTGAGAAGAGTGGGTACAACAATGATCAGATAAAGGTTCTCCTCTATAAGGAAACATATTATGTACAACCTTATTACTGCTTTTGGAGCCTTGATTTGGCCCTGTTGGCAAAACATAGCATTGGCTATCAGCATAATTAGGACAGGGGAGGATAAACTCTTTGCTAAGGTATATCAGTGGAAAGGGAGCAGGCCAAACAGATTTGGTGCTTTGTTTCCAATATACACACAAATGGGGGTGGGGGGTGGGTTTAAAATATTTTCCACTGTGCGGATGGTCTGTGCATATGCAATGAATCTTATTAACTCCACCACTTAAAACAGTGGAGCTGTTTGCAATTGCACAGAAGAGAATGAATCACTGTCAGAGGATCTTGATGAGAGAAGACAAACTCACACAAGCCTTTTAAAGATGTTCTAAGCTTGTACAAGGAATGGTGGGGGGAAGTAAGCTCCACACCCATGTGCATTTTTATTTATTTAAGTTATTTTACACAATCCTGCCTTTCTCCTCTCACATGGCAGCTAACAAATTAAAACATATACAACAAAATCGCAGTTTAAAACCATTAACCTCCCCAAAACACAATTAATTAAAACAATTAAAACCAGAGCTAAAAGACATAGATAGGCATGTTTGTTAGAAGTATGTATAGAGCAAGGATGTCAAACATGCAGTTCGGGGGCTGAATGAGGTCCCCGGAGGGCTCCTATCAGGCCCCCGAGCAACTGGCTGTCATCAGGCTTCTCCCCTGGCTTGCGTTGCCAGGCTCCCTCAATTGCATAGCAGAGCTACTGAGCCAAGCCTCTCTTCCTTCTATTGGCTGAGGCTCCCCCCCAGTCCCCTGGAGAAGGAAGGAAAAAGTCAGACCTTCCTTTGCCCAGTTCCCTGGATCCCATGGGAGAAATACAAAGAAAGCACATTTAAGACCAATGAATGCTAATGTTTAAAGCATGTTTTTTAAAACAAACAAACAAACAAACAAACAAACAAACACTAATTGTGTTCGTCTGTGTCCTTTATAAAGTTTATATCTCTGCTACCTAATCTTAAATAGGTACACACATGGCCCGGCCCAACATGGCTTGGCCCAACCCGTCATGGCCCGACCCAACAACGTCTCATTTATGTCAGATCTGGCCCTCATAACAAATGAGTTCGACACCCCTGGTATAGAGCTAATATACATAGCAATAGATATGTCTGTAGCCCTCTCCACACCTTTTCAGGGTCCTTAATTCAATTGACAGAGCTCTGTATGTTTACATAGGGGCATCAACTATGGGGTGGGGAGAAGCAGAGTTTAAGCCCCTCCCAGATTTCCTGAAGGAAGCAATGCCCCCTGGCTGCTAGGTAGCATCATGAAGCTGGGCTTTGCTTCTCTGGGACTTTGGGACATTTTCTTGCCATACAGGAGTATCCCTCCACTGCCTTAACTTATTTTTTCCCTTAGGATCTTTGGATGTCCAGCCTAACCACCCTACTTTCACCCTGTGGATCATCAAAACAGACAACATACTGGAAGTTAAGGTGTTTTTGGTTTTCTGGGATTTGTAGCTTTAAAGAGAAAGAAATGCAGGACATAGGAATATTTATTCATTTAGCCATGTGTGTTTGGGATGTGTGTGTGAAGAGGCTTGAGGCTTAAATGCCAGATGATTTTGGTATCCAGCAACTTGTAACTTTCAAGAAAAAGAAACTGAAGATATGAGAATAGCCATTTTTTTGTCTTTGTGCACATGTACATGGGGGGAGGGGGGAGATAAAGCTGCTTCACCAAATACAGAAAGTGAGGCAATTCTGCTGTCCTGAGCCCTACTTCAGCCTACTTTCACATCAGTACATATAAGAAGCCCATATTTACTGTGAATTCTGAGAATGCATTTGGAGATTCATATTGAGTATCCAGTATGTGAGTGGTGTAGCTGTTAAGAATGTTGGTCTAAGACTGACCAGAGTTCAGATCTCCACTTAGCCACAAAACACAATATGATCTTGGGCCAGTCACACATGCAGCTGAAGTTGTGAAGAAAAGAGAAGAAGAAGACTGCAGATTTATACCCTGCCCTTCTCTCTAAATCAGAGACTCAGAGTGGCTTAAAGGTAAAGGTAGTCCCCTGTGCAAGCACCAGTCGTTTTCGACTCTGGGGTGACGTTGCTTTCACAATGTTTTCACGGCAGACTTTTAACAGGGTGGTTTGCCATTGCCTTTCCCAGTCATCTACACTTCCCCCCAGCAAGCTGGGTACTCATTTTACCGACCTCGGAAGGATGGAAGGGTGAGTCAACCTCAAGCCGAATACCTGAACCAGCTTCCACTGGGATCAAACTCAGGTTGTGAGTAGGGATGTGCAAAAAAAAAAAAAATTCGGCATTACACGGATTCGGAAGTATATGGGGAAAAAAAATTCGGAATCCCCGTATACTGCTGAATACCGCATTCGGAATAGCCGCATATACGGTAGATGCGCGGCTATTTCCGAATATACGGCCCTATTATACCCTATGGGCCATTGAAATCAATGGCAAATAGGGTATATTTGAAGCCGCCTGGATGGGAGGGGGTTTGAGGGAGAGCCCCCAAATTTGCAGGGGACCTGCAGGGGACTCTCCCCTCCAACCCCCCCAAGTCCCAAAAAGATTGGGCCAGGGGATCCCATTCCAGGGGCACCCAAAGAGGGTGCCCCTATTACATCATTATACCCTATGGGCCATTGACATCAATGGCAACATAGGGCATAATTAGAGGCTACTGGGGGGGGGCAGGGGGTTTGAGGCAGACCTGGCTGCAGCAAACCCAGATGCCAGCTCTCCAGCCCTGCCCCAAACAACACGGGGAGAGCTGGCCAACCACAACAAGCCTGCTAGTTCTGGGTCTCTCACCCAGGTGCCAGCTTCCCTGCCACAGAACACACAATCTACAGATGCCAGCTCTCCAGCCCTGCCCCAAACAACACGGGGAGAGCTGGCCAACCACAACAAGCTTGCTGGTCCTGGGTCTCTCACCCAGGTGCCAGCTTCCCTGCCACAGAACACACAATCTACTCTATAAAAACAAGAAAGTGACACCAACCCCCACACCAACCAGAGGTAATTTAAAAAAACCAAAACAAAACCAGCAGAATCACAAAAGGCCAAGTGTTAAAAAAGTGGCCTTTTCACCAACAAGAAAGCTCAGGCCAAATAAGTCAACAACACCCCCACCCCCAGTCCCCCACCCCCAAACCAGGAAAAGTGAAAACAGGAAAAAAGGCCAAGCAACTCAAGTGTTTAAAAAGTGGCCTTTCACCAATAAGAAAACTCAGGCCAAATCAGTCAACAACAACACCCCCACCCCTAAAACCAGAACCAGGAAAAGGGGGACAAAAGTGGCATTTTAAACAATGAAAATTAGGCCAAACAGCACCCTCCCAATAACCTGAAGATAAAAGTAACAGCAGCAACAAATCAAACACTGAATACTTTTAAAACAGTTAAAAAAGCTCAACTTTTAACAATACAGGAACTTTGCCAACCCCCCCCCCCCCCCCAAAAAAAAACCCTTCACCCTAACCCCAAGAAATCCAAGCCACCCAAATCAGGAGAAGTAAAAGGACACTGCACTTTTAAAAGTCCTCTCACTAAATTAAGATATGGGCAAATTAGCAACCCCCCCCCACCCCCAGCAGAACCTAACCCCAACCCCAAATAGGCTACCCACCCAGTACTCACCCACCCAAATCTGGGCAAGTAAAAGGACTCTAGTTCTTTTACCAACAAAATCTAAAACAAGAACCCCAAAACTGTCTTACCTTGTCTTCTCTACTCCAGGGAAGTCTGGTAAGGCTGAGTGAGAGAGCAGCAGGCAGCAGCTGAAGCCAAGGGCCAGCCAGCAGCAGCACAATCTCTCACACCAACCCACATACACCAACATAGCAGCAATGGAGGAATCCAGCCATGAAGACTCCTTAAAAAGGTTCTCTGGCCCTACAGAGAGCAATTTCAAAAAATAGCACTGCTCTCTGATTGGCCAGACAACAGTGCTTACTTGGATACCCAAGTAAGCAAAAGATCAAAATAACAACAATGTAGCTGATGGCTGGGCCATCAGCTACACAACAGCCCTGCAAAGCATGCATTTGCAATGCATTTTGCAAATGCATGCTTTGGATTGGCTGCTGGGGCTCCTCTTCCCCCTCCCCCCTCTCCCTGATCCCAGGGAGGCTATGGGAGAGGCGGGAAGAGACTACTAAAGGCGGGAAAGTAGGCAAGCAGCTCCCCTGAGGCTGCAAAAGCTACTTTCCCGCCTTTTCCATTGACAGCCGTATACTTCCGAATAGCTATTCGGCAGTATACGGCGAGCCGTATTCGGCTGCCGCATAATAGGCGTCAATGGGAATCAGCTACAGCCGATTCCGTATACAGCCGAATCAGTGGTGATTCAGCTGTATATACGGTTCGACCGAACCGAATGCACATCCCTAGTTGTGAGCAGAGGGCTCCGACTGCAGTACTGCAGCTTTACCATTCTGCACCATGGGGCTCACCCAGAGTTGCTTACAATCTCCTATATCTTCTCCCCCCACAACACACACCCTGTGAGGTAGGTGGGGCTGAGAGGGCTCTCACAGCAGTTGCCCTTTCAAGGACAACTCCTGTGATAGTTGTGGCTAATCCAAGGCCATTCCAGCAGCTGTAAATGGAGGAGTGGGGAATCAAACCTGGTTCTCTCAGAAAAGAGTCTGCACATTTAAGCCCTACACCAAACTGGCTCTAACAGAGAGGGAGAGGAAGTATTTCCTTTCATATACGAATGAAATATTTACTCAAATTGTCTCAGTGAAGGCATGCATGACATTTGTCATCTCATAGAGTTTCTTGGATGGCGATTCATAATATTATGAGTGAAAAAACCTTTTTAAAACCACATGATCAATTGTTGCTGGCATATGGTTTCTGGAAATATAAATAATTTCATATTGAAATAATTTAATATAGATGACTAAATATAGGCCTGGACTAGGCATCACCTCACAAACTAAAGTTTGTGATTAATTTTGGCTGGTTTGCAAAGTCAAGTTCATGGCAAGGTGACCAGCACAAACTTTCCCAAAACTTTTATCTTGTTTGTGGAGGTTTGTGCTGCTTTGTGAGCAGATACATTCCCAGAAAGACTGTCTCCATTCAATCAAAATATTTACAAAAGCAACAACTTGGAGGACAAGTAGAAGAGCATCTGTGGGAGGGCCCCTGTGAGTTTGATGTCTCTAGCTTACACAGGATTCGTTCTATACACTCTTGAGCCTTGGTCATTTTGACAGGTGCAGGTTCAGGAGGTGTATAGAAGAGTTCCTGTGCAACCCAGAGAAAACAAACTCTGCAGCAGAGTTCTCCATAATGCTCCTCTACATGCCCTCCCTCAGCAAGTTGCAGCACATCTAAAATTTGATTTTAAATGTGATTATAAACAATGCTATTAAAATCATTTCAAACAAACAAAATGGCAAAAAATGTATACTTTAAAACTTTTGTCAAAAGGTTCTCAAGAGGCAGGTTCAATTCCCAGCTGGTCATGGAACTCCCTGGCCTAACCTTTTCCCAGAGGAGCTGTGAGAAACAAGAACGGTAAAGCACTTTGTATAATGAAAAGTTCTAGGGACATAGAAAGGATAAGATAAGAATGGGAGCTCCAGGTATATGCACACTACAGTTTCAGAATCAACAAAAATTTAAATGGATGCAGCATTAAAATAATAATAAAGTCTGCAAACCTGCACTGAATTAGTCAAGAATTCTGTCACACACAAAGTCACACACAAAGGAGGGCTTGATTGCATCCCTAATGACTTTAAGCATTTCTCAATAATCCTTTTGGGGATCTGGATTCTGACATGATTTGTAGTCCATTATGGACAGGTGCTGATTTCCCATAGGCCCACATGGGAGTGATACTTTATTTTTTAAAAATAATAGTGATTCTGAAGGTCTGTTCTCCTCCTCATATGACCCTGATCCAAACCAAATATCAACAGAATGAACAAATAAGTCGGTTTGCTCTTACCATGAATCATAGTAATTACAGAATTGGCTTGTCAGTCCATGTTCTGTCCGTGTCTGTCCACAGTAATTGGCTTGTCTGTCCATGTTCGTTGGTTTCTGTTCTTTATTTCTATCCCACCATTTTCCCCAATGGGGACCCAAAGCATCTTACATCATTCTCCTCTCCTCCAGTTCAGGCTGAGAATGTGTGATTGGTCCAGAGTTCTTTTTTTTTTTCTGGAAGAAGAAGTGCCAGAACTCTCAAGAGGGAAATGAAGGTGAAACACATGGGTGCCCCATATAAACTTTCAAACATTTTAAAAGAATTTTGTTTCCATAAAGAGGTTCTGGAACTCCATTCCACTGTTTCCCAGGGGAAAAAAAGCCCTGGATTGGGCCAAGGTCATCCAGCAAGCTTCCATGTCAGAATGGGGATTTGAACCTGGGTTTTCCAGCTCCTCACCCATCACTTAAGCCACTACACCACACTGGCAGACATAACTCATAAGAGAATAAAGCTAGGGGACTCAGAACTGGCCACCAGCTTCAGGATGATTGTGGGAGTTCCAGGGCCAAAAATGAAAGGCATGAGAAAATCCTGGCCCAGGTGAGACAGACTCCCAATACATTGTACTGTTTGCAGCTGAAGTTAAAGATCTTTGTGGCAGGCATAACTCAGAAAATACTACTACATGTTTGAAAACCGGCGATCAACCCAGAATGATGGTGGAAGTTACACTGCCAAAAATGAAGGGAACTTGAGCAGCCTGAACCAGATTATCTTCATGACAGACAACTTGTAATAAGAGAGCTTTTAAGCAACCTGGTATGCGTCTCTAATACTCAGACCCCCAACCCACCCTGGAAGTTAGCTGGGTGACACACTCTCAGCCATCCCCACCTCATAAAGCTGTTGTGAGGATAGAAGAAGACTGGATTTATACCCTGCCCTTCACTTAAGAGTCTCCTCTCCCTTCCCTTCCAAGCAGCAGACACCCTGTGATGTAGGTGGGGCTGAGCTCTTTTGAGAACAGCTCTTTCGAGAACAGCTCTTTCGAGAACTGTGATGACCCAAGGTCACTTAGTAGGTGTATGTGGGGAATCACACTCAGTTCTTCCAGATTGTATACTATGCACTTAACCACTGCACCAAAATGGTGGGCAAGAGAACAATGAAGCTTTGGGTCCCCACTGTGGAGAAACACAAGGTATGGTATTTGTTATAAATCTAATTGCAGCAGGCCTCCCCTGAATGCTCCTCTCCATGCCCTCCAAGTTTGGTGTCTTCTCTATCTTGCACAAGATCCATTCTGTAAACTTTTTGACAGCTGAAGGTTCAGGAATACATAGAACAGATCCTGTGCAAGCTAGAAACACCAAACACACAGGCGATCTCTGGTTGACTATTCTTTACCTGCTCTTCAAGTTTGGTGAGAATTGGATTTACAAGGTCCAAGTTATGTCCCCCCGCAAAGATGCCCCCAGGAAAATGCTTTCTGGATGAGGGAATGACTTCCTTCCTGCCTGCCCTGATCTGGATAGCCTTGGCTAGCCTGATCTCATCACATTACAGAACCTAAGCAGAGTCAGCCTTGACTAATGTTTGGAAGGCCGACCTCCAAGAAATACCAGGGATGTGGCTCAGGCAGGCAATGGCAAACCACCTCTGAAACATCTCTTGCTTTAGAAACAAGTCTACCTCATCACCTAGTGGTGCATAGTACTAAAAAAAATAACTAGAACTTTTGGCTGCCAGACAATCTTAGGATCTCTTGGCTATTCTACACACAATGCCATACAATCATTATAATCCTTCCTTTCTCCCTCCCTCCCATTGCCTTTGGATCTTAATTTCTAACTTCTCATAACCACATTTTATGTACCTGCAACTATTTGGGGGCACATTTCTCCCTTCCTACCATTGTTTCTTCCTTTCCTCCATTGTTCTCATTTGTCCCTGTTTTTGCTTGCTTAGTTTTAAAAGACATTTATATCCTACTTTTCTTTCCAATAGGGACCCAAAGTGTCTTACATCATCATTCTCCCCTCCACCCTCACCTCTATTTTATCTTCATTACAACAACCCTGTGAGGGTGAGAAGAAGCAACTGGCTCAAGATCAACCAGTTAGCTGCCATGGCAGAAGAAACTTCTGGTTTCCAGCTGAGTGTGATTAGGCTGTGCTCTGTTATGGAGGAGCATTGTTTTAGCCAGGGGCCATTTTGTAGAAAAAGAGGTGCTGGAGCTCATTAGCACAACTCATTTGCATATGCCACACACCCCTGACATCACCAGAAAGTGTACTAAATTATATCAGCAGCAACTACCTTAAAATGCTTCTTGAATTATAATAGTCATAATAAAACCTTACTTCCATCATACTTTTTAAATTACTTCCTCCTATGTGGCCGCAGTGGCATGAGAAAGATTTCCATCTGTCTGCTTTATATGTTTTGGTTATTTTCCCATTTTCTTGTGGGGAAAAATATGAAAAAGTTTGTCAAATCTTAGAGTTCAGTAAAATTCTCACAGGGGGTTTGAACAATGGAGCCCAGAAGCAATTGTTTGGGGGGAAGGGTAAGAAAGAAAGAGCACAATAAAATTCAGGGGTTCCGGAGCTTCACTTCTGTGAGAGCTTGCCAAAAATATTTATAAGTGAGATGTGAGACCTCTCTCCATAGTTTTATCTCAGGCACTCACAGCAGCTATACACACAGCATGGAGAAGTTTAGCTGCTATGGCAGGATGGGGATTCGAACCCAAGCCTCACAGATTCTAGCCGAATACTTTAACCATTGCACCATGCTGTCTCTCTCACTAATCTCTGTTAAGCCCTCATACACTGATGGCACTGTACCAACAATGGCAAACCACCACAACAAACGTAACTGAGAACTAAGAAATATCTGTATTTTAGTTCTAAAGTGACAACTACTCACCATGCTCTCATCCTGCTGGGATGCCCTTGTTTTGCTGAGCCTGAACTCTGGGCTAACCCTGGCACGGAGGCAATGTGTGGGGCAGGCTGAGGAGGTGGTTTGCCTCAGTCATCTGGATGGCTCGCCCTCAGGTTTGCCCCTCTGTGTTCACTCTGACACAAATGGCTTCTTCTGGCTGCTCTTCTGCCCGTTTCTCTGCTTGTCCACCCTTTCCTACTTTCCCTCCCTTTTTCTCCTCACTTTTGTCTCAGTCCACACAGCAGCTGCTTCATACAGGAGAAGGTGGACTAAAGTAAAGCCAGGAACAAAATTGAAACTTCAGCTTCAGAGAAGAGCTTCCCCCTGCTTCCCCATACATTTCTTTGCCCCCCCCCCCACAAGTGCCCATGCTTCTGCATGTGGGAGCAATATTTGTGAGGGAGAGGCCTTTTGCCCCTCAATAACTTTGACAGAAGTACCTTCTCTGACTGGAGCAGACATCACTGTTCCCCTCAGCTAGCCTGCCAGAGTCTACAGTTGCTGGCCAGACAACATGGGGATGTCACCATGGCAACCAACGGTCAGAGTGGTTGGCAGTTGGAAGTAGTTCAAGGCAAAGGAATCTCTCCGAGTTTGGGGTCTTTTTAGGACCCATGAAGACAAACAGGCAGAAACACTCCCTGCTCTGTTCTCGCTCCCAAACCAGCCCATTTTGAAAGAGAATTCCTGTCACATAGTTCATTTTTTTTTGTCAGCCCAATAACTTTCTATCGTGCCTTTGCTTGGCCTAGCTGTGAGGAAATGGGAATGCCAACAGACGTGACAATCCCACCTAAAAGCTTCACTTGCTAACATTTTTACACACCCACACCCCAATGTTGTAATTGCTTGCTTGTGGTTCCCACACTACAGCTGAAGATACTTATTTACTTCATTTACTCCTCATTCTTCTTCCCAGTAGGGACTCCCAGTGGCTTAACAACATACTCCCCTTCTCCATTTTAGCCTCACATCAACCCTGTGAGGTAGGTCAGGCTGAGAGAGTGTGACAGACTCAAGACTTACCCATAGCAGAGTGGGAGGATTTGAACCTGTGTCTCCCACCTGCTGCCTCTTGATACCCTGCTTTTTCACTATTACCTTTGGAGGTTCTCTTTTTCTGGCCACTACTAGCCCTGTCACAGTGGAACGGCTTCAGATGGCCGCGATGGGATGTTATTATTGGATAGCACATTGTCAATTATTTAATTAAATTACACTTCACCTCAGGACGACGGTGGTGGCTGTCACTTGGATTTTCTGCCTCAGGTGTGAGATTGTCTTAACCTTGCCCTGTTTCTGGCTCTGCAATGCCTTGCCCAAATGAAATAGCATTTGATATTTCAGTTCTGGACCATTTGCATAGTTTGTGTTCAAGAATACTTCCCCATGCCCTCCCCAAATGTAGATGTACAATGTACTTTCCCCATAATGTTAGCAATTGCTGATGTGCATTGCTTTTTTGAGAAATACTAACATTAACTATTTTTTCCCATTTGCAGATTCTTCTGTACTTTTTTTAAGAATAGGGGCATAAGGGTGATTTTAAAAACAACATCCAACCAGCCTGTCAGTAACTGGTTACACAATCCTATCTTTTTGTTTTAATTGAGGAACATAACTGCATAACTTTGGATGCTGAGTTTCCTTTTATGCTTTTAAAATGCACATTCTTTTGCTATAGAAAAAATAAGTATTTTGGAATTAACATTTCAGTGCTTCTTTTGTGGGTTAAGGTACAGTAATTTGTTCTGTTTATGAAGGAAAAGGGTGCTTTAGGAAAGCATGAAATATTTTAGTAATGTTGACATGAACCCACATGCTGGTGCCAGTCAAAAAGGTTCATATGGTATTAAGTCCCAGCATTAAGTATATGCGATAAGTATAAACAGAGGCTTGTACATAATTTGAAATTTTGTTAACGTATACAAGTTAAATTGGCATTGTTGAAAAGTATGTCTTTGTTTAGTCTGGAAACTAGCTTCATATGCATATTGTATATTTAATATAAATGTGTACTTCATGCTCTTCATTTTGAGGATTTAGAATCTGGATATTGAAGTACATTCCAGGAGCAGATTTAGTATTTGAGAAGTGTCAGCTTTAATTAGAATATTGGCAAATGTAACAAAGCACACCAAAATTATTAGCATGACTTAAATTATTCCCAAAATAGAATGCTCTTCCTGGGAATATTTAGTGTTTAGGAACTTCAAAAGTTAAATATTTTGGAAGATGCTGGTTAATTAAAATTTAAGAATATACTAATACTCAAATCACAACGCACCAATTATTGAATTTCTATTCAAAATTTGAAAGTGCATTCCTATCACATCTGTTTGCTAAATTTTAACATCCCAAAATCTGGAATGGAGATTTTTACAGGCAGATTTGTACATTTAAAAATCTGAACAAAAGTCTGCAATTTCAATCTGTTTCAGCTTTAGTTCATCTTGCATTTTGAATAATCATTACTACCAGAGTTAGCAATGCAGATTATAACCTGTACACACTGTATCTCTCTGAAGCACTCATTGATGATATGAGAGAAGTATCTATATGGTACAAGAATCTTTCTTTTCCAAACTAGGATTGTGGGTAACACAGAATGGACAGAGGGCATTAAAGCACAACTAATCTGTATTAAGCAATCTTGAGTATCCATCCCAGACTTTCTCCCCCAAAGTACCTTTCTCCCTTTTTCTCACATGAGAGCCTTTCCCTGTCTTCATCCTTACTTAGGAGGGAATGTTCTTTCTTCTTTGTACAGCAAAACCCAGCTGAGGAGGGAACACGGCCAATTACTGAAAGCAGTCTTGTGCATTTCACAGAATGGCTGCCTAAATGTTCTTTTCGTGCTGCTTTCCCCTTCGCAGTCTGCAACAATCTCAAAATTGTGAGGATTACGAGAGAGGAGGCCTGTTGGCCCAGAAGAGTAGCTGCCTGTCTGGGTTTAGTTTCTAAACAAACAAACAAACCAGCCTGATCTTTGGGGGGACCTTGCGAGTTTTAAAAGTTTAATTAGCTCCACACTAAGCATTTAAGACATTTCAAAGGGGAATACATTTACATGCATTAACAAACGAGCACGGCTGAATGAATGAACAAAATGACTGAATGAATTCGCAGCTTCAAACAGAATGTTTTATACAGCATTGTGTTCAGTCCATTCAACAAAACTGAATGAACTGGATACAGTCTACTGAGTGGAAGGCTGATGATGTAACGTGCATAGTTGTGAAATGTAATATAAGTGAAATCTATGCACTTTGTAAAATGGAAGAGCCGGAGAGCCGGTCAAGCTTAGCATGTTATTTACTAAACATGTTGTTTTACACTTCTCCAGGCAAAAGGAAGTTCTAGGGTAGCTTTCTGGATTAATACAGGAGACTGTTCTGGAAAATACAGGAGACTGTTTGTTTGTTTTTTGTAAGAAGCTTTTTTACCAATATATGTCTTTTGTGGCAAGCAGGCCAGCATGGTCCCAAAGGCAACTCGACCAAGGAAAACGCGGTAGAAAGTAAGGTCCTAGGTAAAAAGGGACAATTGGTGCATGTAGATTTTTCCAGCGACAGCTAGACTGCTTCATTTTTGGACTTCTTGGCCCTAACCAAACTGGAGGTTGTGTAAGCCAAGTTCACAGCCATTTCTTAACCTGTAGGTATGGTTTGGGAGTGGCACACATTAAGAACTTCCTGCTCCCAGGAAGTTGGGAGTGGCACACATTAAGAACTTCCTACCTGGTGGCCACTCCAGCCATCATCGGAGGCCTGAATGAACTATGCATCAAACAAATACAATTTAAAGCTTGTTTACTTTCTAAATAAAGCAATGTAGCCTATATGTAATGTATGTTTCTCATTTCTTCATACAGTAAATATATTTCACAAAATTTATAACTAATAATAGAAATTACAATAGCCACATTTCCACCATCTGTATAGGCAGCGTCTCCTTAAGTCCTCATGCTATGCCACTCCTTTTTCAGCTTCAATAAAAAATGTACAGAAATACTTTTCAGTGGATGTTGTTCTGAAGGTATTTGCATCTTGAGGAAATTCAACAGAAATTCATGTGTGCAGAACTTCTAAGACATTGCGTTGATCCATGTGTAAGAGATGTATTCTGTGGCTCCGTTAGAAATTTGTTGAATGAGCAACTGAGCAGAAGGGCATCAAAACTGTCTTAAGTTTCGGAAGAGGCGAGTTCTCTTTCTCTCTTTTGTGGGCTTCCATTGAATTTTCTCAAGGTGCAAATAGCTCCGGAACAACTTCACTGAAACGTATTTGTGGACATTTTTATTGAAGCTGAAAAAGGAGTGGCATAGCACAAGAACTTAAGAAGATGTTGCCTATATATATTGTGGAAATGTGGCTATTGTAATTTGTATTATTTGTTATAAATTTTGCGAAATATATTTATTGTATGTAGGATTGAGAAACAGACATTGCATATAAGCTACATTGCTTTATTTAGAAAGAAAACAAGCTACAAATTTTATATTTGTTCGGTGCATAGTTCATTCCTGCATTTCTCACACCGAAGCCTGGTTGCATTCTTTGATAATCAGAGGCCTATCTTCCCCCCACCCCGCCCGCCATCTGAGGCTAGATGGGTGGCAAGTTGAGAGAAGGGCCTTCTCAGTAGTGGCACCAAAATTATAGAACTCCCTCCCTAGGGAAATTCATCTGTCTCCCTATGTCATTGCCATCTGCCAGCAGATGAAGACTTTTTTGTCTGCTGTTCCCTAACTGGCTCTCATCAGCCTTCCTCCTGGTTTGTGTATTTTATTTAATTGTTTTAAATATGCTATGTATTTCAATCTGTATTTTAATCATTGTTTTCATTGAGGACCTTCAGTTGGGTGGAAAGGCAGTAAATAAATATTTTAAATAAATAAAATAAAATACTGCTGATTTTGGGTTGATCATTAAAATGATAGGGTTGATTTATTTAATAGCTTTGATTGTAACAAATGGATTGTAGTGTTGGCAATGAATATGCTCTAAGAATCATGAAACGTTGGGGACCATTGAGAGTTAGTGAAAGTGGAGGGGGATTAGCTTTCTCAGGGTCTGGACTCTTTTGGAAACCCTAGAGGGGGAGATTTGGAGCGCAGGAATTTGAAACTGTTCCCCTCTTCCAGGCTTCCATATAGATACCTAAGTTTGGTGTAGTGGTTAAGTGTTAAGTATGCGGACTCTTATCTGGGAGAACTGGGTTTGAGTCCCCACTCCTCCACTTGCAGCAGCTGGAATAGCGTTGGGTTAGCCATAGCTCTGGCAGAGCTGTCCTTGAAAGAGCAGCTTCTATGAGAGTTCTCTCAGTCCCACCCACCTCACAGGGTGTCTGTTGTGGGGGAGGAAGATAAAAGAGATTGTAAGCCACTCTGAGATTCAGAGTGAAGGGTGGGATATAAATCCATTATCTTCTTCTTAAGCTGCCCTGAGCTGTTTGTGGGATGGGTGGGGTATAAATAAATAAATAAATAAATGTACATGAATCAAAATAGCAGTTGAGTTGGAGCAAGTCTAAAATGTAACAGAAGTGTGATTATAAATAATATCATTAGAATCCTATCAAGCAAATAAACATTGATAAAATATGAATTTAACACTTTGTAGCATCAAAAACAATAATAAAATCTGCAAACCTGCACTGAATAAGTCAAGAATTCTATTGGAGTCATACACAAAGGAGGGCTGGATTGCATCCCTAATGATCCTTTTGAGGATCTGGAACCTGACATGACTTGTCCATTATGGACAAGTGTTCATTTCCCATAAGCCCACATTGGACTGATACTTTATTTGTAAGTTACATTTAAAAAATAGTGATAATAGTGATTCTTAAGCTCTGTTCCAGCCCAGGCTGCCCACTATGGGTCCCCTATGTGGTTTGTTTGTTTGTTTTCTTTATATCTATCCCACCATTCTCCCCAATGGGGACCCAAAGCAGCTCACATCATTCTCCTCTCCTCCATTTTAAGTCAGAGTGTATGTGACTGGCCCAAGGTTACCCAGTGAGTATACATGTCAGAATGGGGATTTGAACCTGGGTTTCCCAGATCCTCATGCACCACACTGGCAGACATAACTCATCAGAGAATAAAGCTAGGAGACTAAGAATGGGCCACCAGCTTCAGGTTGATGGTGGGAATTCCAGGGCCCAAACTGAAAGGCATGGGGAAATCCTGCCCCAGGTGAGACAAACCATCAACACACTGTGCTATTTGCAGCTGACGCTAAGGGTCTCTGTGGCAGGCATAGCCAGGGATGGAATTCTAGCAGGAGCTCCTTTGCATATTAGGTCACACACCCCTGATGTAGTCAGTCCTCCAAGAGCTTACAAGGCTCTTTTCTGTAAGCTCTTGGAGGATTGGCTACACCAGGGGTGTGTGGCCTAATATGCAAATGAGCTTCTGCTAGAATTCCACCCTGGGCATAACTAAATAATGCTACATGTTTGAAAACTGGCCACTGACCTGAAATGATTATGGAAGTTACAATGCCAAAAATGAAGGGAACTGGAACAGCTTGAACCAGGTTATCTTAACAACAGACATAATAACAGAGCTTTTAAGCAACCTGTTGTGTGTTTCTAATACTCAAACTCCCAACCCACCCTGGAAGGTTGCTGGGTGACACCCTCTCAGCCACCCCCACCTCACAGAGCTATTGTGAGAATAAAATGGAAGACAGGAGAACAGCATATCTTTGGGAGAAAGACTGGGTGTGATATTTGTTATAAATATAATATTTTAATGATATTAATATTAAAAACACTACATCATTTGTCATGTAGCTAAGTAGCCTTTACAACCCAGTGCCCAAACTGGGAATTATAACTTCTGTTCCATATGTTAACCACTAAAACAGATTAATGTTCCATTACCTTGCATGTAAAAGGTGGAGGAGGGGGGAAACATCCTTTTTCTACTTTGTTAGAACATGGGGAAATACTAACCCCACCTTCTGCTCAGAACATTAAAGCATTAACTAGAACATTAAAAAGGGTTGCTACTATGCTACCATTAAGTACATTCTGTCACCACGCAGGATAGGGATGAGGTCTTGAAGTGAAAATAAAGGGGAAGGGGGGACATGGAAAAAGTAGGTGGACAGAGACAGAAAAGTGTGGAAAAGAGGGAGAGAAATGAAGGAAAAGAGAGGGGGAAAGTGATTTTAACTTACTGCAACATTCTAACTACTCAGGGCTTTTTTGGTAGGAAAAAGTCCAGCAGGAACTTATTTGCATATTATGCCACATTCCCTGACACCAAGCCAGCCGGAACTGCGTTCCTGTGTTCCTGCTCATAAAAAGCCCTGTAAGATCTGGATGATCTGGGTGCAAGGAAAGGAAGACAGAAAGACTAGGCTGTTATAGAATACAACCTTGGTTTGGCCCACAGATAATGTAGTAGCCATCAGCTGGGGCTGCTTCTCTTGCTGGATAAATTGATGGGCTTAGCATATGCTAGGCAAGTTTGCTTCAGTCTCACAGAAAGGCAACTCTAGCTGCTGTTAGAGTGCCTTTTACTGTGTTCACACTTCCCTGAGCCCCTAGTGGCTGAAGCCAGATCTACATTAAAATAAATGGAAAGATGTTTTGGCTGGATGCATCAAGAGACAGGCTTCAAGGGTCCCTCCAGCTGACTCTGCCCCCTCCCTCGAATTTTGTCCCCCCAGTCCCCCTCTGTTGGTGGCCCTGGTTCCAGGCCTCCTTTTTTACATTCCAGATGATGTGCACATAGTGCATAGAGGAGGTGAGATTAATTGTAAGGCGGCTTCCATACATGATGCTCTAAATGAACACATGACACTGCCCGATACTGACTCTGACCCTGGGTCCATCAAAGTCAGTATTGTCTGCTCAGACTGGCAGTGGCTTTCCAGGGTTTCAGGCAGAGGTCTTTCTTATCACCTACTAGAGATGCCAGGGATTGAACCTGGGACCTTCTGCCACTTACTCTGCCACTGGGTCACAGTCCCACAGGAGGTATGGCTGCAAAGAGCAATCTTGCCCCCCCCCCAACAAAGATTCCCTCTACTCCTCCCCTTCACATAAAACATCCTCCCCTCCATAGCAAACATCATGGGGAGGGGGGGTTACAACACTTCCCAGATTTTGCAGGCCTCCAATATGTCCACAGTTCCCATAGTGTCGGCCACTTATTCCTCCCTCCCTAGTGGCCCTGGGAAAAGAGGGAGAAAAGAATCAGCTACTAGACTGGACTACCCTTTTAACATTTCTATTGCACATTTCAGCTATTCAAATCACTTTGCATACATCACCTAGGGCTGGCTGAGCTGTGTGCATTTATTTATTTAGCCTTCCGGTATTTATGCTGTGCTTTTCTCCCCAGCAGGGCCCAGAGCAATGGACACAGGTCCTCCGCTTTCATCAGTTGAACAGTGGGCAGTTGGTGTACAGGCTGAAATTTTCCTCAGCAGGCAGTAGTTTTACCTCTTGATTTTCTGCCTGTCAGACAGCACCAAAGGATCCCTGCCTGAAAATAGCGGTGATTTAATGGCAGTGATGAGCTTTATTCATGAGGGGGCATTTCAGAAAGCATAACAATCTATAATAGCAAAAAAAAAAGGTATTATTTGAAAGCTAAAAGTTCATAGGTTTATTTAGATCAATGGAGATCCCACCCCATCTCTTAGTTTAGCTTCACACACATGTGTGCACGTGCACATCCACCCACGGGAGATTTACGGACCTAGCACCTTTCCAGCACATGGCTTTGATCTACCACAATCTACTTGTATTCATAATTCATTCCCACCAGTTTCAATATACTTTTAAATTCTCTTCCTGGCAATAATATCCCATCTGTCAGTTTCATAAAGCCAACCTGGTGCCTATGATTAAATGCAGTCCTGTAGCCGCAGTCTCATCAGAGCCACTTGTGGTGGAACTTACCATTTCCATGCTCAGCAGCATGATGTCTGAAGCCTAAAATCAAATTGGCCTTTGGGGCTGGCAGCAGCCATATTTCAAGGCAACTTTTGTCCTTGCTATCGCCCTAGATCTCTACCGGCAGTATTGCTTCAACATCTTATAAAGTCTCAGGCAGAGAAGCTGACTGTTAGATTATTTTTGATGAGTATAGTAAGCATCTATTTCCCAAGATGAATCTAATTTTTTCTCCTCTATCCCTCTCCTTTAGTTTCAAATTATTTGAAGTCCTTTAATTTTTTTTTTTATCAAAGTCAGTGAGGTATGAAAGTTTTCTTCATTAAATATTGACCGTTACATGATCAGCATACTATTTCATCCCTCACTGGGGAGAACAAACAGAAAGGCAGGGCCTCATCTCCATTTAGGAAGGTATGCTTTTGTTCGACCATTCATAGAATGGCTTTCACTGGCATTGTTGCAGTGGTACCCCATGCAAGATATGGGGAACCACCCACAAGGAAGGATGCTTCACACATTCATTGTGTCCAACACTGTTGCCTTTGGACTAAAATGCAGGGCCTTAGTCACTTCCACCACTATGACAACACAAATCTGCTGTTCTGTTCTGTCACCTGAAGTTTTCTCTTGTCTATCAACCATATACACCATTTGTAATATTCAGCTCCAACTGGTGAGAATAAGGCATTTAAACAATCTCTTTAAAACACTATATATGTATAATTTAAATCAGGGGTGTCAAACATACATCACGGGGGCTGAATCAGGCCCCCAGAGGGCTCCTATCAGGCCCCCGAGCAACTGGCTGTCATCAGCTTCCTTCTCCCTCTCACCTGCTTCCTTCTGCATCACAGCTTGATTTGCCAAGCTTGCTCAGTCACACAGCAGAGCTACTGAGCCAAGCCTCTCTTCCTTTGCTCAGTTCCCTGGATCACACAGGAAAGATACAAAGAAAGCTACCTAATCTTAAATAGGAATGCACATGGCCTGGCCTGACATGGTCTGGCCCTACAAGTTTACATTTATGCCACCTCCGGCCCTTATAACAAATGAGTTTGACAGCCCTGATTTAAATTGTTTTAAAATCAGAGCAAAAATGAAAAGGCAAGGAGCTAATGTTCAAAAGCAGCAAGGGGAAATCAGTGGCTGTCAGAAGGCAGCGCGCACAAACCTACCCTGTGGATGCTCCATAGTCATGGTGAATGCCTCTGCATTTGCAGCCGCGATGACAGGGAAATGCAGAATCCTTGCAACGCAATGCAACACAAATCTCACTTGATGGCAGTAGGTGTAGCTGACAAGTCAGACAAAACCAAACACATTCTGAGCCATGGCTAATACCTGGAAATCCAAGAGCAACGCTTCATCTAGGAGTATCCTCAAGCTGTGAACCTATTCCTTTGTTGGAGCTCATCGTGACCCATGTAAAAGAAGCATTTTCCCATCCAGTAGGTTCCTCAACATTATGAGTTCTTTCATCCCTGGATTGAGCATGAGTTTATTCATTTTTATCCAGTCCATTACTAAATCCATTAATGAATTCTGGGATGCACTGCAACACTGAGATCTGATTAAAGGGAGAAATGCAACCTGGTATCTGACACCACATCCCAGACCGCCTGGTTTCACATAGAGGTTAAGTAGCAGGGAAGAAGCTGAGGAATTCAGCAGGACAACTTGCATTAGAAATAAAACACTCTTCTGAAACCTGGCCCCTGAAAGGAGCAGAGCCAGCACAAGGCTGTTCCACCAAATTTGTCCTTGAAGGTTGGTCTATAAAGATACCATGACAAGAATGATTATCCTGTTAATTTATGATGGCATTTTTATGGGCATGAGAAGAAGAAGAAGAAGATTGGATTTATATTCCACCCTTCACTCGGAGTCTCAGACCAGTTTACAGTCTCCTTTCCCTTCCCCTCCCCACAACAGACACCCTGTGAGGTAGGTGGGGCTGAGAAAGCTCTTTCCAGAATTGCTCTTGAGGGGAACAGCTCTGAGAGAATTATGACTTATGCAAGGTCACATCAGCAGGTGCATGTGGAGAAGTGAGGGTGGTGGTGTCTCCCAGATAAGAGTCCACACACTTAATCCCTACACCAAACTGTATAATTGAAAAACAAGCAGGCTGATATAATACCCGGCCCTCTCTCAGGTGTTGCTCAACATGGGGAACTGTGTTCATCTGTCTGTAGCAGTAGAAAAGAGCAAGAGTCCAGCAGCACCTTAAAGACAACAACATTTGTGGCAGGGAAGGAGCTTTCATATGTCACTGCTCACTTCTTCAGATACCTCTAGAAAAATTCAGGTGAGGTAGTCATGTTGGTCTGGACCAGCAGAACGAAGTTTGAGCCCAGTGACACTTGTAAGACCAACAAAGTTTTATTCATTGTATAAGCTTTGGTGTGCACACCCACTTCTTCATATACAGGTGAAACAATTTCCTCACCCCTTTATTTATAGGGGGTGGAGTACAATATTCTGCCTTCCGATGCCCATGCTGGATTACAAGCTAGGGTCATTTTGTAGAAAAATAGGTCATGGAGCTCATCCAGGGATTGTTATGCAGCTGCACCTACTATTCAATGGACAACGTAGGTAGGTGGGGAGGAGAAGGAGAGGGGTGTCAGAAAGGTTCAGGAGCTGTGCTCCTGTGAGCTCCTGCTGAATTCAAGGCCTGATTACAAGAAAAGCTGATACTTCTTACTCAATGAGCGAACATTTTAGTGTGAATAAGGTAGCTATACACATTATCTGAATCCTGAAATTTAAATTAATGTTATTACCCATCAAACATTTAGATAATTATTGTTTATTTTTCCTTCTTTTTTCTCATTTCAGGTCTACTCTTCGTACGGTCAGTTTTCTGTATCTAATTGCTAAGTTAATGGAGTGCTCACTTTGACTCATACCACGGAGGAAGGTCCTGCACTGAAAAGCGTATGATATTTGTTCATGCATATGTAGATAATACGTACTTTTAAACCTGCATTTTTGTAAATCGATATTTGTCTTGTTACTGGGATTAGGTACTTACAGGCTGATGCTTGTTGTTGTTTAAAATCATATTTTAGCACATCTATATGTCTTATTAAATTAAATACTCATGTTTTGTACATTTGGACTATATTCATAGTTATATTTTTGAGAGCCAGTTTGGTGTAGTGGTTAAGTGTGCGGACTCGTATCTGGGAGAACCAGGTTTAATTCCCCACTCCTCCACTTGCAGCTGCTGGAATGGCCTTGGGTCAGCCATAGCTCTGGCAGAAGTTGTCCTTGAAAGGGCAGCTGCTGTAAGAGCTCTCTCAGCCCCACCCACCTCACAGGGTGTCTGTTGTGAGGAAAGAAGACATGGGAGATTGTAAGCTGCTCTGAGTCTCTGGGGGGTATAAATCTGCAATTCCTCCTCTTCTTCTCTTTTTCATTGTTCCAAACCTCTTTGGTAACCCACCTCCTGTTATTTGATAAGGTTCCTCTGAGACAAGCTCCTCAATGCACAATGACACCCCACTGCCTTCTTAAACTTCCTCAGTAGCAGAGCTGCCCCATAAGAAACGCTGTACCACTTGCAGCCTCAGCTTGGGGCTATGCTACACTACAGAGGAGTGTTGGGACTTTGAGTTCACAGAAGTTCTTGAGTCTGTGTAGTATCAGGCAGAGATTAAGTTTGTGCCTCTGCACCACCACTGAGCTCTGGCCAAAGGAGGGGACCACAAACTGAATGACCATTGTTCATCTGACAGTGAGGCCTTTAATATCACAATATCCTACAGCCAATAATACAACAGTAATTGACAATTTTAGTACCTATACTGATAATGATTGTGTAGAAATTTAAATTTTGTAGTAGTAGTAGTACATTTTCCTGGATAAGAGATTGGTTGGCAGGGATATGTCATGTACCAATGATGTTTGGTCACATGCATGTTTGTGCCTCTCAGGATGCTACCTACCCCTGCACAACTCACATTGGTAGTGATGGGTCCCATGCCCAAAAGCAGGGTGCGGTGGGCTCTGCCCACCAATAGCCAGCTCTGCATCATGTAAACGTAACACATTTTCTTTGGTAGACAGATACCTACAGCTACATTCATTCAAGCAGGCAGCAAAAATAGACAATTTGACCTCACCAGCTAGAACAGCCTATACTTTCAATAATACATCCTCAAAAACAAAACACACAGCTCAGATATTCACAGAAATTAACTAGACAGTAATTTTGAATCATGAATGACTCAGAGACAGCTGCAGTTGTAGGGCATATGATCCAGACATGGGAAATGGTGTGAATGTACACACTGACTGATCCCCATTTTTTTTTAAAAAAACACCACGATTAAATGTCTTGTTTTCTTCTTGCCAAAATTTCAGTTGCTCATTTTTACAGCGACACCCCTAAAGTTCCAGAGTTCAGCCATTTCAGATTTAAAGAAAACAAAACATTTCTTTCAGCTTCTTAAATAGTTTCTTATTGTGCTGATCTTCATAGAAAAAGGTGATTTACTGCCGCTTAAGTTACCAAAGATTCTTTCCAATGCACTCTACTCTCCATGACGGCATAGCATTTCTCAAATGTGACCTCTACATTTACAGTTTATATAATATACTAAACACATTTAGATTGATGTTCTTTGGACAATACCTTTCCAAGAAATTTTTATCAACCTGAACATTAAAACTATTGGTGTTATTGCAGCAAAGATTTACCAGTTTGCTGAAATTTGCTTTTTTCCCTTTGACTTTTTTTTTTAAAAAAATATCCTCATAATACAGCTGGCTAAGTTAAGATGTTATCCTCATCATGTTATTCTCACTTCTAATCGTCTGGATTCCTTGCTTTCTAAAATCAGAAGCATTCAAAATACTATGCAGCTGCTTTGATGGGTACCGTTTATGGCTTTTATTAATTGTAAGTTCCCACCAACATCATTAATGTAATTCTCTTGTCCACAGAATCACTATGTTACCTGTGGAGATTTTGACTCAAAGTTATCAAAAACGTTGCTCTGATGCATTTCTGTTTACCTTTGCGGTTTTCTTCCTCAAACCCCTCGGCACTTAAATCCAAAACATTTTAAGTAGATGTCACAGATTTCATGGAAGTGGCTTCCACCAACATGCGCTTAGGAGCATGGACTTACATCTTCATCCAAGGCAACCATCAATGGAACTTAATTTTAAATGGCCATATGTTCATTTAAATATCCTCATCCTTTCTTTCTGCTGACAAGAGAAAATCAACACACTAATGATTTTTTTTGATTTTTTTAAAACTAGTGATGATTGACAAAGGCATTAGTGAGACTGTGAAACCGATTGCCCTCTCCTCACTCTTTCGATCTTATGCTTTTGTTCTAACTGCTGTTCTCAAAACATTCCATGATGGCTATGAAGGAAAATTACTTCCACCCTGTATCTAGGATCAGGGCCCTGTTCTATCCTTTCTACAAAAAGAGGTCATCTTCTTAAAGTACCAAGAAGGAGAAAAAAAAATTGTATGGCTGCAACATAAATTTATTCAGCTCATGTTTCCCATCACATTTTGAACTCAAAAAAGTTCTGGGATGGGGGGAAAGCTCTGGGAGAGTCATTTTTTAAAATCCTCCTCCAGCTCCCAAGTTTAGAAATTTTGCCTTGCAGTTCCTACACAACAAAAAACATCTCCAGACTGAATAACCTTTGATTACACTCATAGAAGTATTGTCCTGTTTTGTTTTGTTCTACCTCAGCATAACTCCCTGATCCAAACAGACTTTTTTTTGGTGGTGGTGGTGGGGGGTGTGGAAACACCAGGCAATTACAGAACTGATTTAATAGCCAGCACTCAGAATTCATTTGGCAGCCCAAGACTGAAATATACACTGGTTTTGGAAGCCGTCTTGTTAATTCATAAGCGAGTTATGAATGCTGCTCTACATTGACTGCCCTTCGAGTACCAGTCCAAGCCTTTTCCACCTCCGCTATTGTTTCAGTCCTCAACACCTTCCTTCCCGCTTCCCAGTCTGAAACACAAGGCTGGACACAACCGATTTCTAAAGGAAGCCATTTCACACCACCTTCTAAAGGAAGCCATTTCATCACGGAGAACTAGCACCAGCCGTTCCTGAAGTTAGATTCTTTGTAGACTTGTTGTGTATCTGGCTAATATCATTCACTCCTATTTGAGATGTGTTAGGCTCATGTCACAGGAGTTCTTTTGATGTGTTTGGAACCTGACGGGCAAGACTTTCTGGGGACGCAAATCACAATTTGAATGGCGTTTATGCTATTTTATACTATCTGGCACAGCTGAATCTCACTATAGATCTGCTTTGTAATTTTGCTGGCCAAGCTGGTTTCATACACCCTTTTGTTGTTGTTTTTTGCTCTTTCATTCCTGAAGGGCTTTGCCCTGCATATTTTTTTTTCTCCCTGTGGCTTGCTTTTATGTAGCTACAGTTTGCCCAGACATTTGTTCATGCTCAATAGCCAAACATTAGGAATGCTGAGATTCTTCATCCTTCTTGTCAGGACAATTGTTAAGTCTGTTTGCCACTTAACGCTTGGATGGTCTCCCTCTCGCTCTCACTCCCTCACTCGCCTTCCCTGGCTGCCCTATAGTTCTTCCTTCCCTTCTTAGCCCTTCAACTTATCCTCATTGGCTGAGACGCATACCAACAACTCCCTCTTTTGACTTACTCTTTGGTGAAACTATCTTCTGCCTTTCCAGCACTGCTCTTTGCCACTTGGGTTTTTTTTTTCTTCGCCGTTCTCCTACTTGGTGGTGTCGGGAGCATTGCTGAAGAGCGCCAGTGTCGTATGGGTTACCTCATTATTGACTTCCAGTCCTCCTGGACTTTTATTTTATTTCATCTCAGCCTTGGCACCATATGGCAACTATGGCAACTGAATATATCACTGGATTAATTTTCTGAACCTAGTCTGAATTGCTGAAGGGCTCCACTCCCTGGCCTGGATAGAAATGGAGCCCCATGGAAGAGAAAGATTCATTTCCATTTACCTCTTGCCTTTTGGAGACCAGCAGTGCAATTCTAAACACAGTTAAACTCTTCTAAGGCCATTGACTTAGAATTGTGCAACTTTGTTTTGGGCTACACTGTAAGAAACAAATACATTTGCCAGGAATTCTCAATCAATCGATCAATGAAACCAAAGCAAAAACTCATTCTATCAATCCATCTTAGACTGAGGAGAGAGGACGCTGTCCTTTGACAATACAAAGAGGAATAAGTCATGGCCTCACAATGGCTCACACTTTTGGGCTTGTTAACATTGCTCCATGGAAAACAATGAGAAAGTCACGTTCTGCAAACCTGGACTTTCCAGTCTTTGGCTTTTCTAATTGAATCTTACTCTGCCCCCTTCCAAACTTGGTTGTTCATTTTGTTTAACACCCTGCCTAAATAAGAGTTTGCATGAATGCAAAAGCGTTCTGCTTTGTCTCATGCTGAGAAAGGTATCACTGAAGGAAGAGGAAAAAGAGGAAGCAGCCAAAACTCTCATCATGGGGATGGTTCCAGGTCCAGCTCTTCCCAGTTGCTTTCAGGGAAGCCAGAGGGAGAAGCAGCTGGGTGTGCATGTCACATTACTGGAACCCAATGAGAGCCAACCTCAAGCACCTTATAATGCAAGCAAGACCTGTATTGGTCTTAAACAGAAGGAGTTGATTTTGGCAGAAAAGCACGGGGTTCACAATACACAAGGAAATGAATATCTAAAGAATATCCTGGATAGGTAGCCATGTTAGTGTGTAGCAATAAAATTAAGCAAGAGTCCAGTTAAGCGGGCATCTTAAAGGCAAATGTCCCTTTCACATGGCTACTTGAACAAACTTTGGTAGGTCAACGGCGGGACATTCGGTGGAAGCTTCTTAATTTGTGCCCCTGGCTAGAAAGTTGAGTATGCAAGAGAGGGAGGAAGGGATTAGGGAAGAAAAATAGATTGATGATTGTAATAGGAAATCAAATCCTATGTACTAAAACATTCTCATCCCTACCGTTAGGGCAGGGAAAGCTCGGAAATGACAAGAATATGAAGGTGAAAGAGAAAATGGACTTAATAAGGCCTAGAAGGGGAAGAAGACCAAAGAGTGACTGTACTACTTGAAAGCGAGAAGACCTCAATATGGACTGATATAAGAACATTTAGATTAAAAGGACTGAGCAAGAATACCTTGTAAAGGGGGATAGAGATTCAGATGTATACTCTGTATGAGAAAAAGGATAAGCTCAATGTAAATGACCAAAACAATAAATATATTATATATATAATATAAAAACTTGAACAAACTTTGGCAGGGCTTTTTTTAATAGCAGGAACTCCTTTGCATATTAGACCACACACCCCTGATGTAGCCAATTCTCCAAGAGCTTACAGGGCTTCTTACAGGACCTACTGTAAGCTCTTGGAGGATTGGCTACATCGGGGGGGGGGGGTGGCCTAATATGCAAAGGATTCTCGCTACAAAAAAAGCCCTGCACTTTGGCTTCTGGAGGCAAATAGATTTTTAAAATGTGTTTCATCTGACAGCCACTGTGGTGTAGTGGTTAAGTGTGCTGACTCTTACCTGGGAGAACTGGGTTTGATTCCCCACTCATTCACATGCACCTGCTGATGTGACCTTGAGTCAGTCATAAGTTTTCACAGAGCTGTTCTAATCAAGAGCAGTTCTGGGAGAGCTCTCTCAGGCGCACCTACCTCACAGGGTATCTGTTGTGGGGAGGGGAAGGGAAAAGAGATTGTAAGCCAGTCTGAGACTCATTCGGGTAGTGAAGGGTGGTTTGGGGAGGGAGTGGAAGGGCTTCAATCCAGTCTCTTCCTTCTCCTCCTCTTGGCTCCACACACATTAAGGATAATAAATCCAGGTGGGCAGCCATTTTGGTCTGAAGCAGTAGAATTTTTTTTTTTTTTAGTCCAGGGGCCCCTTTAAGACTGACAGAGTTTTAGTTGAAGTGTGAGCTTCTGTGTGCACGCACACAAGGAAGTCTGAGGAAGTGTCCCCGCGCATGAAAGCTCACACCTTGAACAAAACTCTGTTGGTCTTAAGTTGTCACTAGATTCAAAATTTGTTCTACAGCAAAATAAAATGTGGGAACAGATCAGAATTTGGGGAGCCAAGGTTAATGTTTCATTCACCACTGGAAGACAGCCATTCATTCTTGAAGTTTTAAAAATAAATGCTTGCCTTCAGAAGTCAAAGTGGGTTAAAGAGTCCCATGGGACAGACACAGTGGCAGAAGCTAGAAGAAGTCCCACTCACCAGGCAAAAGGCAGCAGCTGCTCTGGGATAGGATGGGGCACCTCATGAGCAGATCTATGCAAACCCAGCTGGAGTGGGATGAGGCAAGGAAGGGGGTAAAAGATATGGTTGCCAACTTCCAATTGGGGCCTGGAGATCTCCTGCTGGCAGAGATCAGCTCCCCTGGTGAAAATGACTGCTTTGAAATGTCAGCTCTATGGCATTGTACTCTATGGCCCCTCCCCTCCCCAAACCCCACCCTCTCCAGGATCCATCCCCAAAGTCCCCAGGTATTTTCCAACACAGACTTGGCAACCCTATAAAAAAAAGAGCAACAAGGCTCAGTGGAGGGAGGGGCTGTGCTGGCCTTGACCTGCATGGGCGGAGCCACAGGGATAACAAGGGAGATGTCAGAAGAGAGAGGGGAGGGGAGTAACACAAGCTGGCTGAGCAAGGCTGAGAGGGTGCCCAGAGGGGAGAAAAAGGAACCGAAAGGAGGAGCTGGCCTGGGGCAAGATCAGGCCTAGTAGAACTGACTAGCAGAAACAGGCAGTTGAAGGAAACTGTGCTGGTGAGAAAGGCCATGTAGACTTTGCTACATTTACTAAAGGGGCAGTTACTGAATCAGGGAGCAGGAAGAGGTGAATACAGGCCATCCAGCCTAATCTCCTGCTCAGAGCAGCATCAGCCTAAAGCATCCCTGACAAGTGTTTGTCCAGCTGCTGCTTGAAGTCGGGGGGGGGGGGGGGGGCTCACCACATCCCTAGGCAGTCGATTCCACTGCTGAACTACTCTTTCCTTAAAAAAAAAAAATCCTAATAGCCAGGTAGTACCTTTCCATTGGTAATTTTGACCCATTATTATGAGTCCTCTCCTTTGCTGCCAACAAGAACAGCTCCCTGCCCTCCTCTAAGTGACAGCCCTTCAAAGACTTAAAGAGAGCAATCATGTCCCCCCTCAACCTCCTGCTCTCCAGACTGAACATTCCCAAGTCCCCCAGCCTTTCCTCAGAAGGCTTGGTCTCCTGGCCCCTGATCATCCCTGTTGCTCTCTTCTGCACCCGCTCCATTCTGCCCATCCTTTTTGAAAAGAGGCCTCCAGAATTGCACACAGTACTCCAGATGTGGCCTGCCCAATTGGGTGTACAGTGGGACTATGATATCTTGTGATCTGGATGTTATTCCTGGGTTGCTACACCCCAAGACAACATTAGCCTTTTTGGCCAGTTTAGCTTTTGCCCCATTAGCTTTTTGCCACAGTTAAGGAACATCATTGTGTCTGGTGAGTCTTTGCTGCCTTATGGATGACAGTTATGATGCCCTGCTGCCCCCTGGAGGGGCCACAATCCCGCATAAAAGGCACCTAATGCACTTATTCCAACCTAAGTGGAATACGGGTGGGTTTTTTTGTGTGTAGACGCCATTGAACTCCTGCTTCTTTTCCGCACCAACAAGCAAACTTTATTAATTTCAGCAGCAGCAGCTGATCGCTTTCCCCTTTATTGTCCCAGCTTTTTAAGGAATAAGAACAGTATTGTTGAAAGGTGGCTCTCCCAGGCTGAGACTTTCTATCTGTAGAGCTGCTTGCATCATCATTACAAGCAGAAAATGGACTGAACACATTTGCCTACTGCTCACATTCTGTCCATAAAAATGACAATAAAGCCTCATTTGGGACAAATGGAATTTAACAGCCAAGACACCTGGAGACACATGAAATCCAAAGAAGTGTTTATTACATCTTGTTGCTGGTAGTATGTCACCTTTCCTGTACTGTGTTGGCTTTAGCAGACCTTTGACCGATTCACCCCAAGGCAGAATAAATCCACCCGCTACAGCAGAGCCAAATCGATGCTGAGCCGAAGTCAAATGGAAGGCAGAATCCTTGTGGCTTGCTCTCAAACTCCTGGCTGGCACATTCGACAAACGTCTTTTTGGATTCCTTCTACAAACACCTGGCTCTCCAGAACTAGGCCTCCAACAGAGACATATGCAGACCTTGACATCTCCTGTGAGTTCCTGCCACTGCTATGCGTTTGGTAAGGGACAGACATAGATAGCCCTTCTCAGGGGTGGAATTCTAGCAGGAGCTGCTTTGCATATTAGGCTCTTTTTTGTAAGCTCTTGGAGGATTGGCTACATCAGGGGTATGTAGCCTAATATGCCAAGGAACTCCTACTAGAAGTCCACCCATGGACCTTTTTCAGGTTAAGAGTCCAAGCTGATCTTCCAGACTGAGATCAAGAATATAGTAAAGGGAGTATTAGGAAATGTACAGTAGCTAGACATTTTCAGGCCAAGACATACTGTTAATAAGGTCTTTTTTTTGTAGCAGGAACTCCTTTGCATATCAGGCCATACACCCCTGATGTAGCCAATCCTCCAAGAGCTTACAGGGCTGTTAGTACAGGGCCAGCTGTAAGTTCCAGGAGGATTGGCTCCATCAGGGGTGTGTGGCCTAATATGCAAAGGAGCTCCTGCTACAAAAAAAGCCCTGATTAACAGTATGTCTTGGCCTGAAAATGTCTAGCTACTGTACATTTCCTAATACTCCCTTTACTATATTCTTGATCTCAGTCTGGAAGATCAGCTTGGACTCTTAAAAAAGTCCTACCATTCATGTTAGACTAGGACTTGGGAGACAAGGACTGAGTCTCCACTAGCCTTGTCCTGGTCTCACACTCCTCTTCTCCATGGGGTTTCTTTCCAATTTCACACAAGCTGCCCCGGGGCTGCTACTCGCTCTGCCTCTTTCATGTGGCAAGCAAGATCCTCTAAAAACCAGTTTCTGCTTGCCATATGAAAGAGGCAGAGCAAGTTGCAGCCTCGCGGCAGCTTGTGCAAAATTGGACAGAAGCCCCATAGAGAAGAGAAGCATGAGACCGGAACAAGGCTAGTGGGGAATCGGTCTTGGTTTCAAATGCCCACACAGCCATGAAGCATACTGAGAGAACTTGGACTTTGTACAGTACTGTGGAGAAAGAAAGTGGGTGGGTGTGTCTCCTCTGATCATGAAAAAGGTTATGTTGATGAGGATAGGAAATGCATGGAAAGAAGCCATCTGAGACAGGGGCTGCAAGACAAAAGAGAATGTGGCAAGACTGAAGGAGGAAAGCAGGAGGGAAAGCTGGCAGGATCCAGCCCTCTACCTTGTGGCCCAACCTATGGTACTTCACAGGTCTGTTTTGAGAAAGAAATGGAAGAGAGGGGATGCGCGGCTTGAATCCTGCATAGGTATCTGCAGAGAGAAATTTTTGCCAATCTCTCTCTCCCATCAGAGACTTCCAACATCCCTTTAGGTTCCTAGTGGTCCTCATCCCTCCAGGAGCAGCATTTTGAGGAGGAGAGATGGGTTGCCTGCCGCTGGAGGATGAAAACTGTCCTCTCTTTGAGCCCACAGAGAATTCTGTGCAGGATCGAACCCACTGTAGTTTGGTGGATGTGGTTAAGTGTGCAGACTCTAATCTGGGAGAACTGGATTTGATTCCTCACATCTTTACATGCAGTTGCTGGTGTGACCTTGGGTCAGCCACAAGTTCTCAGCAGAGCTGTTCTCTCAAGAGCAGTTCTTGAAAGAGCTCTCTCAGTCTCAGTCCCATCTACTTCACAGGGTGTCTGTTGTGCAGAGAGAAAGGAAAGGAGATTGTAAGCAATTCAGAGACTCTGAGTGAAGGATGGGGTATAAATGCAATCTCCTCCTCCTCCTTGCCACTTGGAGAAAGACAAGATAAATACGTATTCAGTAGACAGATAGCTGGACAGATGAATCAATAGATGGACAGGTGGATGCATTCATGGATGCTGCACATTGAAATGTGTTTGTTTGATGAAGCAATCTGGTTTCTTCTCATTTTCTTTCTTTTTTGGATTACTAGTTCAGAATGGTACACTTTATTTTTCTGTTGGGTAACTTCTCAACTTCAGAGGATGGTGGAAGACAGGAGGGCCTGGCGTGACTTTGTCCATGGGGTCACAAAGAGTCAGACTCGACTGTGCGACTGAGCAACAACGACTTCTCAACAAGGGAAGGGTGTGTGTGTGTTAAGGGTATTTCCCTCCCTTCCAAACTCCCAGACCCAAGTTCCAATTTGGTGGGTAGGGCTGGCTTTGTACTTCCTTGCTGGAGAGACAGAAAGTCACACCAAAGATTCCTTCTTAAATCCAGTTTATTATACTCCATGAAGGTATCAAGTAAAATAGACAGTTGCAAATAAAGAAGTCCACAGTGTACACATTCAGACAAATAAGAAATATATTCCAGCTACAGCATTGATTAGCAACCCCACACATAGGTTTAACCAGACATTTTATACCCTTTTAGACCTACAGCTGTTAATGTACCTCTTGATGCACTTAACAGGTAGGTCTACCATGCGGGTAATGTAGACCAAACTAGAACTGACCCAATGCACCGACCCAAATCCCTCCCCTACTTTCTATCTCTTGGGGACAAGAAACTCTCAGGAACTCAAGGAAGCAAGGTTTTGCTACCCTATCTATTTAACCTCTGATAGTAGCACTCCTGGAAAGGATACACATCCTTTAAGGCAAAAGTATCAGGATAGCCCTAGGGTTACCAGCCTCCAGGTGGGGCCTGGGGATCTCCCGCTTTTACAACTGATCTCCAGCTGGCAGTGATCAACTCCCCTGGAGAAAATGGCTGCTTTGAAGGGGGGATTCTATGGGATTGTACCATGTGGAGGCTCCTCCCCTACCCAAACCCCACCCTCTCCCAGCTCCACCCCCAAAGTCTCCAGGTATTTTCTAACACAGACCTGGTAACCCTATTCAGCCAACGAGATCCAACGACAGAGGCTAATTTCTGTAGTAAATTAAAGTAACAGGGGTCAGGAAGGGGAGTGAGACTCAGTTCAGGCTCCAGTTCTGCGACATTTTCCTTTAGAAGTTTCAAATCTAATTGCACATCTAGGAAACCTCCTTCCGTCAGTCTACAGGACATGGGAAGACAGAACAGTCTGATCAGTGGCAGCATTTCTTTGCATTAGGAGCAGGGTCAGATTTCTCATTAAGGCGACAGGGAAATGTCCCAGGGAGCTGAGACCTGGGGGGCTACTCAGGCCATGTAAATGGCTTTCCTTGCCTCCTGCATGGTATGTGGGCACCACAGCTGTAAGCCGGCTGCCCCAGCATCGAGCATGGTAGGTGCAAACCACCACCATTGCAACCCAGAGGCCCCAGCCCCAGTGTGAGGCAAATACAAGCTAATGGCCCTGCTCTTCTTCCTTTCCCATCCTTTTCCAGGGCTGTTTTTGGCTCTCAGTCCAGCTCTGGTTACAGTACAAAACAATATAGCTGTCTTATGCTCCAAAGAGCCTTGCACTGACTATAACTACATTTTAAGACATGGAAGGATTTCCAGAAATCACTCTGGCATCTGAAGAGGTCTTGTGGTAAAGCATAATTCACATCACACATTTTTGGATTAGACATGCACACTCTGCCAAGTAACTTCTGGAGCATTAGAGTATCACCTTCTGAGCCAATTAAATGTCTTAAGCAGGCTGAGAAGGTGCTTTGAAACAGGGCAATAACATCCACGAGAGCTTTCCCCACCTTAAAACAGCAACCTGTATTCTAAGGGAAGAGTTTTTGTAACCCGGCAGCTAAAAGTGGGAGACAGTAACTTGGAATCTCTGGTTCAAATCTCCTCACAGTCAAAAACTCCCTCAAGACCTTAACTGAGCCACTGTTCTCATGGTCCATACCTGAGGCATGGGGATGATAACACTGTTCCCCTTACAGGGCTGTAATGGGCACTGCTGAAATATTCATTTACATTATTTATAGTCTGCCTTTCTCACAGGGACTCAAGGCAGATTGCATTCTGGATTGTCAGTACAATCCACAAAATGGGACATTCAGCCATGATCTGGATAGCCCAGACAAGTCTGATCTCATATCTCAGAAGCTAAGCAGGGCTGACTCTGGCAAGTGGATGGCAGAACTCCTTGGAATACTAGGAGTCGGGAGGGCAGGGGCAGGCTTTATTCAGTCACCTTCCTTCATCTAAACCATGCCCTCAGTAGAGGTCAGCCACCAGAGGTTGCCATAACTTTCAGGTGTAGAGCATGCACACACACATACACACACATGCACACATGCACCTCCAGTATACAAAAAAAGAACAAAATGGGGCCTTCAATAACTAATGTGTTAAGATTTTAGAAGTCTGGAATCACCAGAAAGAAACAGAAGCTTAGCATAAGCAATGCTCCCTCTAAGATGTGGAGTCTTGTGAGCAAAAATTCTACTTTGCGAACTACTGGCGTTAAAGTTGTGAGCCACTGCATGAATTAGTTTGCTCTGGGGCCATTTTTCCTGAGCTAAGACAAAAATGCGTGAACAGGAGGCTAAAAAACTTTGAGCTAGCTCACACTGACTCAGTTTAGAGGGAACACTGAGCATAAATATTAATACAACACATTAGCAGTACAGAAATTACTTCATAGGATACAACATACAACATGCTATACATAGCAGTATAGATCAAAAGGCCTAACCATTTATCCAAGTAAGTTTGGGAACCAATTTGTACTGTGCAGAAAAGCCCCCTGGAATACTTCAATTTGGCATAGTTTGTGGAAAGCCAGGAGACAGGGGGCTTTCCTGATCTCCTTGGACAGGTGGTTCCACTAGGTGGGAGCAAAATGCTTGAAATGTGCTACATGCAGGCAAAGTATGGTTATGATCAATGTGCTGTGATACCAACAAAAAATGTCCAGCATTCACAAAACCAACAACTAGCAAGATACAATCTGAATAAGAAATGTCCAATATCTAATTACAACAACATTTCAGACTCTTAATAAAGATTCAGAAATGTATGTGTAGTTTTGTATTGTAAATTAGTGAAATAACACAACACTTATACAATAGAATATCTCAAAAAATTTGTAACATAAGGGGGGAAACGTAAACAAGCAATACTCTGAGCTGTCTGTTTCAGTTACAAAAACACCAGCAAGGTCCGGACTGATGCTTCTCCAACATTAATCCAGCCTGATGCATTCTGTTTAAGGAATGATAAGCTTGGTGCCTGTTTACTCCCACAGGTTTCTTCTTTTTGTGAATGTAACAGAAGGGCTTTTGAATAAACATGCCCAAAGATAAAGTGCTATGAAACTGACCAGTGGATGGGCCTATAAATCTTCTTGAAAAAGGAACCTTGAAATGTGTGTACTGACTAGGAGATTGCTACCATCAGCAAATCAACATCTTTTGACCATCCCTGGCCCAAAAGACGTCCTGCTTGCCTCGACCAGGGCCAGGGTCTTTTTGGCCCTGGCCCTGACCTGGTGGAATCAGCTCCCTATGGAAATTCAGGCCCTACTGGACTTACTACCATTCAGTAGGGCCTGTAAAACAGAGCTATTCTACCAGGCTTTGGCTTGAGGCAAGCAGGCATCCTCACCTTACTGCTCAAATCATCTAACAGACCTCCCTGCACTGACCAACTATTCGGACTGCTGGCTATCGGGCCTACAGCTATGACATCTATGACACTTATGATATCTATATCTTAATCTATAAAACATGCTGTAACCATCCATGCTGCGTATTTTGATTGTTCGTTGATTGCTTTATGGTTTTATTGTTGGATTTTTAAACCGTTTTATTGTGCTTGTGATGTGATCCGCCCTGAGCCCATTATGGGGAAAGTGGACTATAAATCTACTAAAATAAATAAAAATAAAAATAAATTATGTGAAGAAACCATGCAGGATTTCTTTGACATATTCTGGAGGACTTCTTTGATATATCATGAACCCTGGACCTTGTCAATATTTTCGTGATTGAAATGGACTGCTCAGTGTTTCTTGTTATGATTTTTCCCTTGTGTTACAAATGTTATGAACAGGTCTTTTTTTTTCCCTGGAAGAAGTGGTGCTGGAACTCTCAAGAGGGAAATGAAGGAGAAACACACAGGTGCCCTGCATGAACTTTGAAACTTTTTTTTTTTTTTTTTAGAATTTTGTTTCCACAAAGAGGTTCTGGAACTCCGTTTCACCGCATTCCCCCATAGTCTATTGTATAGGTCAAAGGTCTTGAATTCATTCATTATGAGGGCCAGATCTGACATAAATCTTATTGGGCCAGGCCATGTGTGTCATAAAATGTGATGCCAGGTAGCAAAGATATAAACTTTATAAAAGACAAACACAAAGTTTTAAAAAAAATAAATAAAACATGATTAATACATTAGCATTGTTGGTCTTAATGCTGCTTTCTTTATATCTCTCCCATGTGATCCAGGGAACTGGGCAAAGGAAGCTCTGGCTCTTTCCTTCCTTCCCAAGGGGACCAGGAGGACGTGGAGCCTCAGCCAATAGAAGGAAGAGAGGCTTGGCTCAGCTGCTCTGGGAAAGCAAGCTCTCCCTTCCTTCACAAGGGAGGAGCCTCAGACAATGGAGAAAACAGAGGCTTTGCTCTGTAGCTCCTGTGCAATTGAGCAAGCCTGGAAGAGCAAGCTGTTATGCAGAAGGAAGCAAGAGAGAAGGAAGCAGGTGACAGCCAGTTGTTCGGGGGCCTGATTCAGCCCCCAGGCCACATGTTTGATGTCCCTGGTATAGGTGCTATCAGGGCTTTCCCCCCCTTTGCCTATTAGGCCACAAACCCCTGATGTAACCAATCCCCCTGAAGCTTACAGTAGGTCCTGTAAGAAGAGCCCTGTAAGCTCTTGGAAGATTGGCTATATCAGGGGTGTGTGGCCTAATATGCAAAGGAGTTCCTGCTACAAAAAAAGCCCTGATCACATTTGGTGAAACACTTTATGGTGAAAACACCCTCCCCCCCTTAAGAACATAAGAGCATAAGAGAAGCCATGTTAGATCAGGCCAGTGGCCCATCCAGTCCAACACTCTGTATCACACAATATATATATATATATATATATATATATATATATATATATATATATATATATATATATATATATACACACACACATACACACACACACACACACACACTGTGGCTAATAGCCACTGATAGACCTCTGCTCCATATTTTTATCTAAAGCCCTCTTGAAGGTGGCTATGCTTGTGGCCGCCACCACCTCCTGTGGCAGTGAATTCCACATGTTAATCACCCTTTGGGTGAAGAAGTACTTCCTTTTATCCGTTTTAACCTGTCTGCTCAGCAATTTCATCGAATGCCCACGAGTTCTTGTATTGTAAGAAAGGGAGAAAAGTATTTCTTTCTCTACTTTCTCCATCCCATGCATTATCTTGTAAACCTCTATCATGTCACCCCGCAGTCGACGTTTCTCCAAGCTAAAGAGTCCCAAGCGTTTCAAGTTTTCTTCATAGGGAAAGTGTTCCAGCCCTTTAATCATTCTAGTTGCCCTTTCCTGGACTTTCTCCAATGCTATAATATCCTTTTTGAGGTGCAGTGACCAGAACTGCACACAGTACTCCAAATGAGACCGCACCATCGATTTATACAGGGGCATTATGATATTGGCTGATTTGTTTTCAATTCCCTTCCTAATAATTCCCAGCATGGCGTTGGCCTTTTTTATTGCAAACGCACACTGTCTTGACATTTTCAGTGAGTTATCTACCACGACCCCAAGATTTCTCTCTTGGTCAATCTCTGCCAGTTCACACCCCATCAACTTGTATTTGTAGCTGGGATTCTTGGCTCCAATGTGCATTATTTTGCACTTGGCCACATTGAACCGCATCTGCCCCGTTGACGCCCACTCACCCAGCCTCAACAGATCCCTTTGGAGTTCCTCACAATCCTCTCTGGTTCTCCCCACCCTGAACAATTTAGTGACACCTGCAAACCTGGCCACTTCACTGCTCACTCCCAACTCTAAATCATTTGTGAACAAGTTAAAGAGCACGGGACCCAGTACCGAGCCCTGAGGCACCCCACTGCTTACCGTCCTCACTGCAAAGACTGCCCATTTATACTCACTCTCTGCTTCCTATTACTCAGCCAGTTTTTGATCCACAAGAGGACCTGTCCTTTTACTCCATGACTCTCAAGCTTTCTAAGGAGTCTTTGATGAGGAACTTTATGAAAAGCTTTCTGGAAGTCAAGGTAAACAACATCTATCGGGTCTCCTTTGTCCACATGTTTGTTCACCCCTTCAAAGAAATGTAACAGGTTAGTGAAGCAAGATCTTCCCTTACAGAACCCATGCTGAGTCTTCCTCAATAACCCGTGTCCATCAATGTGCCTACTCATTCTGTCCTTGATAATGCTTTCTACCAACTTTCCCGGTATTGAAATCAGACTGACCGGCCTGTAATTTCCCGGATCTCCTCTGGAACCCTTCGTTTTGGGCAGTAATTGTGGCAAAAATCAAGGATATCACGGGCTATATTTTACCCTTAAGATTGGAACTCATTTTGCTTGATTGTTGGAAAAGTATTTCTATTACTTCTCTCAATAAATTCCTTATATCCCTTTTACTAGCTGCTGCTAAAATGGTGTTAGCCCAATTTTGGAAATCTCCCAATATTCCTCCAGTTAAAGCCTGGTATGCTAAAATCTGGGAGGTCTATGCTATGGACAAGATAGCAGATAGTTTATGCAATATAAACAATTCAGAAGGTAACGATTCTCTGATGTACAAGTGGCTTCCATTTCTTAAATTTTCTTTTGGTCCTGTAGATCAGATGCGTACATGTATACCTGGTAGATATTATGACATTATTAATTTGATGTAATTAATATATGGACAGAGTACTTATTTTTTAATTCAGCTGCCAAGTATGTATGTGTGTGTGAATGTATGTATGTGTTGTTTTGTTTGTATTTTGTGTATATATATATATACATATATATATATATATATATATTGTTTTCTGCTGGTATGCTATGCTTATACACAAAGAATGATTGCAGATACAGTCATTGACTGCTTTATTTGTATGTTTATTAAATTCAATAAAAAAGTTTTTGGACAAAAAAAGATGGGGGTGACATTTGCTACCTTCCAGTCCTCAGGAACGGTGGCAGATTTCAATGAAAGATTACAGATTTTTGTTAGAAGATCCACAAGTTCAACTTTGAGTTCTTTCAGAACTCTCGGATGTATGCCATCCGGACCTGGTGACTTATTAGTTTTTAATTTGTCTATCAGTTGTAGGACCTCCTCTTTTGTCACCTCAATCTGACTCAGGTCTTTCAACACCCCTTCCAAAATTAGTGGTTCTGGGGCGGGCAAAAAGTTCTCATCTTCCACAGTGAAGATGGAGGCAAAAAATGCATTCAGCTTCTCAGTCATTTCCCTATCCTCCTTCAGTAATCCTTTTACCCCATGGTCATCCAAGGGCCCCACTGCCTCCCTGGCTGGTTTCCTACTTCTAATATATTTGAAGAAGTTTTTATTGTTGGTCTTTATGTTTTTTGCAATATGCTCCTCATAGTCCCTTTTTGCCTGCCTGATCACAGTCTTGCATTTGATTTGCCACAGCCCGTGTTTCCTTTTACTAATCTCACTTGGACTGGTTTTCCACCGCTTTAAGGAGTCCTTCTTACCTTTTACAGCTTCCATTACTTTCTTTGTTAACCATGCAGGCCTTTTCTTATGCCTGTTTTGTTTTTTTTGTTTGTTATGCCTTGCCAGTTTTCAGGGTAAGAGACAGACAGATGTTCAGACGCACTGAAAAAGCGTGCATGCACGCCAAAGTTTATACCCAGAATAAAATGTTGTTGGTCTTAAAGGCACCACTGGACTCAAACTTTGTTCTGTGTGACCTTAGGACAGTCCCTTTCAGCCTAACCTAATTCACAGGGTTATCAAGAGGATAAAATGGGGGATAAGAGAATGGTAGATGCTTACCCTGGAAGACAGGCAGGATAAAAATCAGATAGGGATTCTGACCAGAAGGGAAAGAGCAAACACATACAAAACTCTGCCCCACCACTTTATATGTTAGACTTGGAGCTTCCCAATGAACATATATTCATTTCCTTGAAACACCTCCAAGTCGTCTTTGGATTGCTCTGGGCCAGCAGGTTCCACCTAAGCCAGGATGTGACTGCTCCATTCTACAACATGACAGCAAAAAATTTCCTGTCTAAATCACGTTGACCCAAAACCATCAAAAAGAGCTTTGCTTTGCATCACACCTCTCAACCCCTGAACTCTAAAATGGAGGGCAAATCCTCTGAATGAGGAACAATTGGGGACAAAACACCATGAAATGAGGGACACAATGAAAGCCATCAAAGTTTCTTTAAACAATGAAATGAAGCAATGCTTTGGGGAAAGCTGAAGGCCTCTGTGTGGGGGGCAGCCTCTGGGGTGAAGGAGTTAGAGCGAGTGTTCTTCTGTGGGTTGATGGAGCCATGGTTGTCTATCCTGTGATAAAGCCCATATAGAAGGCTACATGCATCAAGTGATTGAACTGATCAATTTATCAGCTACAATTTTAATTGGATAAAATTAGCAATGCTGGGGTCAATGCCCAATTGTGGGGTTTTTTAAAGATATGTGAGCCCTGCGGTTGTCATAGTAGCACATTAAAGGGAGGGGGAGAGTTAAACATGGCTTTTCTTTTGAATGGTGGGTGAACAGAAGTAATTCAGATTTTTGTAACGTCTCGCCAATCTGTGGGTGAATTTTTACCGCTCTCTGAATATCTCTGGGTGTCTCAAGAGGTGTAAATGTGTGTGGCACATTTTTTTAATCTACAGGAAACTGTCAGAAGTTGCACAAATGGAGGATTCTCTGCTGTTTTATTATGGCCAGCACTTTTTTTATAGAAAAAGCCCAGCAAGAACGTATTTGCATATTAGGCCACACCCCCTGACACCATTGTTTCACATAGGGCTATTCTGCAGAAGTCCAGCATAAATTCATTCACATATTAGGCGACACCCCCTGACACCAAACCAACTGGAACTGTGTTGCTGTGCATTACTGTTCAGAAAAAGCCCTGATCATAGCAGAGGTGCCCGCTGAATTGCTGCTGCCAAATTTGCTTTGATGGTTTAGCCCAAGGGTGTCAAATGTGGAGGATCAGGCCTCCAGAGGGCTCCTATCAGGTCTACGAGCAACTCAATGTCATCTGCTTTCTGATCTCTCTAGCATGCTTCCTTCTCTGTCACAGCTTGCTTTGCCAGATTTGCTCAATTGCACAGAAGTTACAGAGCAACGCCTCAATTTTCTCAATTGGCTGACCAGCACATGAAGCAACTTATGTACAAAAGCTTGCACTGCCCAGCCATTTCATGTTTTCCCCTAGGTCTTAGGCTCAAAGCATTGCCCATGAGATTTCTGTAATGAATGTCATGTCAATAAATCAAAAGTAGGTTTGCAACTTACAGACACCCATGTGAACAACACCTGGACAGCATACTCAAGATTGCACCAGCACAGACATTGTCTCCAGATTTTGATACAATAATTCAGAGCAAGAGGTATCAGTTATCAGAAACTGTTAAGTAAACAAAATATTGCAAGAGTACTAATCTTTTAAGCATGTTTTATTTTAAGGGTTTTTTTGGTTTTTTTAAATCTTGTGTTTGCCTGCGCAAATTTATATCTTCTGTTTATATCCTTACTACCTGGCATTACATTTCATGACACAAATGGCCTTTCCTGACAAGGTCTCATTTATGTCAAGTCCGACCCTCATAAAAAATAAGATTGACATCCCTGCCCTAGAGCTACATGAAAGGCAGAGACTGATTCCCCACTAGCAGTCACTCCACCCCTGGACTTCTGCTTTCCTCAGAGCAAATTACTAATTCACCACTAGTTACTGCATGACTGCATTTTGACTCACAGTTCCCTTCAATTTCCCTTGCAGCTTCTGGCTCTCCAAAAAAAACAAGACCAAGTCACCACTGGGGAAATTGGAGGGAGCTGTGAGTCAAAATGTGGCCGCACAGGGACTTGTAGGGAATCGGTCTCTTGCTTTACTTTACTTTACTTTATTCGATTTATATCCCGCCCTACCCCACCGAGGTGGGCTCAGGGCGGCTTACAACAATAAAAGCTAACAGAGGTCGATTTAAATACGATTAAAATTATACAATAAAATACATAAAAACCTAAAAATACATAAAACTCACATCGATATACACTATGCTACTATTCCTTAAATCAGTCCTTCAAATTTCCAATATTCAGTAATCTGATGTTTAAGATTTAATATTCAGGCATTCTGCTCACAGTTAATTATATGCCAACCGGAAGAGGGTTGTTTTACAGGCCCTGCGGAACTGTTCAAGGTTCCGCAGGGCCCTCACCTCCTCCGGGAGCTGATTCCACCAACAGGGAGCTGCAATCGAGAAGGCCCTGTCCCTGGTCGCTTTCAGACGGGCCTCCTTTGGCCCAGGGATTGTAAGGAGGTTCTGAGACCCCGACCTCAGCACTCTCTGGGGGACATGTGGGGAGAGACGGTCCCTAAGGTAGGCAGGTCCCAGACCATAAAGGGCTTTAAAGGTCATAACCAGCACCTTGTACCGAACTCGGTATGTTATCGGCAGCCAGTGCAGTCCCCGAAGGTAAGTGCTCTGAGGTAAGCAGAAGCCTGGGAGCAGAGCGACTGCTAGTGCGGAATTGGTAATAGACAACAGTTTGGATCTCCAAGGCCTCCGGTCTGCAAGGTAACTCAGTAATAAACGGAGAAATTGTGGCTCACCAATTGACCTCTTGAGATACCATTGGTCTTCTTGCAGCATGTTCAATGGCTTAATTTGAGCATGTTCATTGGTTCAATTTGCCACATTCAAAGGTATCTGTCAGATACATCCTGATTGCTCAGTTTATTCAATTCATGATGAACAACTTGTTGAACAGGTTCACATTGGGTTTTTGTAAAACTGTGCATGTGTAGAGGCACTGATTCAAACCAATCAGCAGCCATTAGCATCACTAGGGACTATTTAGATGAACACTGACGTCTGTGTGTGTGTGTGTGTGTGTGTCTAATGTCACGGTCAACTTATGGCAACCTGGTCGGTAGGGCTTTTTTTTGAGCAGGAACGCACATGATGAAGTTCCAACTGGCTTGGTGGTAGGGGTGTGGCCTAATATGCAAATAAATTCCTGCTGTGCTTTTTCTACAAAAAAAGCCCTGCCAGTCAGCAAGAAAGTAAGAGACTAGCAGAGGTGGTTTGCCGTTGCATTCCTCTGCACAGGGCCCTGGCCTTCCTTGGTGGTTTCCTATCCAAGTACTAACCAGGGTTCACCCTGCTTAGCTTCTGAGAGCTGACAAGATTGGGCTAGCCTGGGCCATCCAGGACCATGGACATGTTCAATAGTTCAATTTACCACATTCAAATTAGGGATGCCAGCCTCCAGGTGGGACCTGGGGATCCTCTGGAATTACAGCTGATCTCCAGACCTCAGAGGTCAGTTCCCCTGGAGAAAATGAATGCTTTGAAGCTGGGCTTTATGGCATTGTATCCCCTTGTGTTCCCTGGCCTCCTTCTCCAACCTTCTAGGAGTTTCTCAACCTGCTTCCGGCAACCCTAATTAAAAGGTATCAGTCATATAGAGTTTGTACAGTCAGATACGATCCAACCACTCAGTCTGGGACCACTTAGACAAACACCGAAGGAGTAGGATTTGATTAAAATGCAGCATTTTTATATGATTTGGTTTATAGCATTTGTGACTGATTTAACTGTCTGTTTAAACAGTTGCCTGATGAGTGAAGCTGCTACAGAGCAAGGAAAGGGAGGGATAGAATGATGTCAGTCGGTGTGAAACATGCATACGTAATTGCACTGCAGGGCATACTTGGGGAATAATTCCAGTGAAGCAACCTGGTGAATGGCCACAAATGGGATGATGAACAACTGAACTGTTCATCAAAAAATCACCTCACTGTTCATGATCAGCGAACATTTTGTGAGCCAAACGGGAGGGTGTTTGAGCATCCCAATTTGTAGTTTCCTTACTGAAATGACAGGCTTGTATCACTCAGCCATTGCTTGTGATGTTCTCTCTCTCTCTTTTTGCTAGCTATTTAGTACCAAACTCCCAAAAAACAGAGGAAAGGGTTGTAATGTTATTTGCCTGAACACATGGGCTCAGCTTCTCTGCAAATTTCTACCAATCTGTGTTTGTTTTTGGTTGCTTGTTTTGCTTAAAAGCATAAAATGTCTTGTTTTTCCCTGGTTTCCAAGTGTTATGTACAGAGAGAATCTGTGCTTAGGTGCACAGCAGAAAACCAAAGAGCATTTAAATATACAAAAGTCCCAAATGATGATGAAGAATGAATCAAAACTCAACTGAGACCAGTAGATGGGGTGGGGAGGGAAGAGAAGAACCCTCTCCCCTAAAGTTTAACCCTTTCTGATACTTGGCCGGCCATCCTTCTAGGAATAAATAAGGAACTCCACCTGGCTTTGTTCTTTAAACCAAATATTCTCTCATCCATTCCAGAAACTGTCCCTTTCAAGATTCTAAAAAAAGGCACCTGCATTGCTGGGCCACAATATCCTTATTTACATATAATCAATCAGATAATTAACCACTTCATTAGTTAAAAAGAGGATAGTTAATTTAACTGAGCAAAAAAAATCTTTATTCCATTGGAATTCCTAATGGCATATTGCCTGTGGAGCATTAAAGGCCTATTTAAAAAAAAAATGCCACAATTGCCCTAAGTTTGCACGCCCTGAACAGGGAAGCCACTTATTGTAGTAGAATGGTTAGAGAAGGATAGCAAGCAGCTGAAACCAGATGTGTCAGGAAAAGGAAGTTTTTGCCCTGCAGGTCCTGGAAGTCCTCAGATCTTTAAAACTATACATTTCATCTTCAGTCTGTAATAGATTCAAAGGTGTTGCTCCCTGATTTTTTATGCACACCTTAATATTAAACACGACTACCTTTAGCCAAATAAGGCACATAGGAGCGGAGGCTCACAGAGGGTTTCCCGCTGGTCCCTTTGCATGCATCAATTTAAACGTTTTTTAAAAAACCCTTCTCTCCTCTCTGTCTCTTTTGTTAGGCAATGCTTTGTCTGAAGCTAACAGGATAACTGTGGTGTTGGCCCTCGGGAATCTGCATTGACTGAGCCACATGCAAGGCAGCATGGCTCAAGGGCACTGCAACATTCAGGGGAGAGGGGAAGTGCACATGACATGGCAAGGACAAATTTGTGTGTGCGCAAGCATGCAAATGCACCTTGATTCCCACCAAATGCCATCTTTCCTCTCTTGGAGTCCAGCACACAGTCTGGAACTCAAATTCTAATCTACAGTATTCCCATGGGATGGAAGCAGAGTTCTGAAAAGCCAAATGACAGGAGAGTGCAATTCCTAAGGAAACTGGGCAAAAACCCTCACACCACCACATGATGACAGCCACCGTTAATGGCCTGGATTATGGAAGATATCTCTGCTAGTTAATGTGGGAACCAGCGTGGAGTGGTGGTTAAGAGTGGTGGATACTAATCTAGAGAACTGGATTTGATTCCCTGCTCCTCCTCCACATGAAGCCTGCTGGGCAATTCTGGGTCAGTCCAGGCCTGTAGCTACAGGGGGGTGGGCTGGGGGGGGGGAGGCTCTGCCCTGACTTCCTGATGGGTGCCCTCCCCTTCCAGAGCTGAAAGTTGAGAGATTGCAGGACGCCCCCTCCCTCTCCCCACAACATATATTGCACAGGAGGTGTACCCAGGGCAGCTGCTGCCTCTCCTATGCCACTTAAAAAGTCCTCAAGTGGTGGTGGTGGCAGGAGGGAAGGTTAGGCACCCTGAGTTGGGCACCCTGAGTCACGGCGGCAGCAGCCAAGGGAGGGGAGCTGTTAAGTGCCCCCTGACTTTTTTACATGCCCCCCAACTTTTAAAATCCTGGCTGTGGGCTTGGGCCAGTCTCAGTTCTCTCAGAACTCTCTCAGCCCCGTGCACTTCACAAGGTGCCTGTTGTAGGGAGAGGAAGAGAAGGTGATCGTAAGCTGCTTTGAAACTCTTTAAGGTAGAGGAAAGTGGGGTATAAAAGCCTACTCTTCTTAATGTCTTGAAAGGACAGCGCACGGTTTCCATTCCTCATCTTAGGACACACTTCCATTTCTTTTTACACTAGAACCATTGTTGTCATTATTGTGATGGCCTTATGTTCCTTCCTACTGTCCACAGCCCTGCATGTGGGATTCTGACACCTGAGGCAGAACCCCAACGCATGCCCCATCCAGGGAGAAACCTATTGTGCGTGCGGCATGATGACATCCCCAGAGGTGACATCATCATGCTGGGCACTCGGTGTGTCCCCTGCCCAGGGTGCTCCAAGTTTGGAATATGCTGGGCAGGGGAAGCCCCATTCTTTCTCGGCTCAGAGGGATTGAGGGAGCACCTCCAACCCCTCAGAGTTGAGAAAAAATGAGTTGGAGGCTCAGGGATGGCGTGAGCGGGGATGGGAAGGGGGTGCCTGCCCCTGCTGTGAGCTGGTACCCTAGGCAGTTGCCTAGTTTGCCTACTCCCATGTGCTAGCCCTGACTGTCCAAAAAGATAATAGGCAGGGATAATAGGGAATACGTCACAGTATCTCTTGCAAGTTCAGAAATTTCTCCTAGATGCACTGGATTCTCACTGAGGAGGGGCTCCGGCTCAGTGGTGGAGCATCTGCTTGAAATGTGGAAGATCCCAGGTTCAGTCCTCAGCAACTCCAGTTGAAGGGATCATGTTGCAGACCTCTACCTAGAACCCTGGAGAGCTACTGCAAGCTCTGAGCAGACAGTACTGACTTTCATGGACCAAGGGAAAGGTCTGATTCAGTATAAAGTGGCTTCATGCACCTTTGGTCATGTGTCTTTGCTCAGGCCCATTTCTAAACCCATAAAGCCTATGAAGTCAGACTAAGATGTGGGTGGGATGTACCTGATGAACACCTGAAAGCTAACAGTTTCCATAGGAATTCCGCAGGTAGGGGGGAAATGGAGATGCTGTGGTCAATGCAGCACTTTGGTAGAAAAAGTGCAATAAACCACATTTGCTTGTTTATTGATTGAATGCATTTAAGCTTCTATTTCTCCTTTCCATCACTGTGCTCAGATCAGCTAACAGATTTGCATAATCTACATTGGTCACAGCATATATTTTTAATGGGAATTTTGCTTCTCACACAGGGTACAAATACCAGTGGTACTCCATGGCTTTCAGAAAGCCATAGAATCACAGAGTTGGAAGGGACTTCTAGGATGAAGGTCAAATTCAGGGCTTTTTTTGTAGTAGGAATTCCTTTGCATATTAGGCCACCCTCCACTGATGTAGCCAATCCTCCTGGAGCTTACAGTAGGCCCTGTACTAAGAGCCCTGCAAGCTCTTGAAGGATTGGCTCCATCAGGGGTGTGTGGCCTAATATGCAAAGGAGTTCCTGCTACAAAAAAAAGCTTGGGTCATATTTGCAGTTCTAATCAACTGAAAGAGCCACATCAATTTTCATCTGTCTTGAGACCTGCCCCTTAAGGAGACTCACAACTTACCTCTTTAGCAATCAGTGGCTGTTTCACAGCAAGATGGGAATCATCTGCCAACCAGAAGCCCCACCAGGCAAGGGACTTGCCCATGTTTCCCATTTCCCAAAGATGGAGCAGGTACCAATTTGGACAATAATGCTCAGAAGACAACAGGTGGCTTGTCAAAGAGCCCCATGTAGCACTCATGCCCCTGAGTCTCACTAGCACATGAACTTCATCTCTGTCTCAAGTATGTGTGGTATAACTGTGGTAGATTATTGGAAGATCAACAGGGCAGGAGTGAAATACAAGGGGACCCATCTTGGTTATGGGATTCATTCATCTGTAGAACATAGCCCTGCAGTTCTGGTTCCTCCTTGGAAGCCAACAGTTGTAAAGTATGAGGGTGATGTGGTTGGGGGCTCTCTCTCTTTCCATGTCCTATGGTCTTGGAAGCTGGATCTCCCGGAACCTCATCCGGCACTGTAGTCCTGTAAAAACATGGCTGCTTTAACTTGAAATCGTCTTTGTTTAATTCGAGCTACCTAAGTACTAAGTGCAGTCTGGCTATTAAACTGTCATTAGGGTTGCCTGCAAAGCCCACTTACATTTTAACTAGAGCTGTCAGCTGAAGAGAGACTTCCTAGGTAATGAATCCATTGCCTTTTAACCAATAAATCAATTAATTCATTCAGCTTTAAATAAAATTGCATCTTGGTCTGATTGAATTCACAGGGATGTTGTGAGGATAGAACGGAGGAGGGGAGAATGCTGTAAGCTGCTTTGGGTTTCCGATGGGGAGAAAGACCAACCAAGTGTAATTCTGGGTATAAGTTTTTTGTGTGTATGAAAGCTTATAACCAGAATTAAGCACAGTTGGTCTTAAAGGTGCCACTGGATTAAAACTTTGTTCTGATGCTTCTCATAGTGTTAGTGATTTACTATCACTAGTTGATCTTATTGAGATCCTCATTCCCATAATGTGGAAGGGCAGCTTTGAAAACATCTGGACTTAAAGAACTAAACCAGCAAGCATATATTTGAGTGCAGGATCAGTTACATGTCGTACAGTGAGTGGTAGCCAGGCATCATGTGATGGGTAAAGCCAGGGCTTTTTTTGTAGCAGGAGCTCCTTTGCATATTAGGCCACAGACCCCTGATGTAGCCAATCTTCCAAGAGCTTACAGTACGCCCTGAAATGAGTCCTGTAAACTCTTGGAGGATTGGCTACACCAGGGGTGTGTGGCCTAATATGCAAAGGAGTTCCTGCTACAAAAAAGCCCTGGGTAAAACAGTCCAGAAGTCTGGCCACATATAGACCTTTCCCAGGGGATGTTTTGTAGAAAAATAGGTAGTGGAGCTCATCCAGGGATTGTTATGCAGCTGCACATACTATTCAATGGACAAGGAGGTGGAACTCTCAGAAAAGTTCAGGAGCTGTGCTCCTGTGAGCTCCCACGGAATCTGAGGCCTGACCTTTCCACATAGATACTGTCATAAAATTTCCAAGACCAAAACATGACTGTGACACAAACACAAGTTTGAAGCTCATTTCATCAGATATGTGAAGACTCTATTCTTTGCACATTTGAAGATATTCAAAGGGAACCCAGCCACAGTTCTCCACCCCTTGAGTCTAAAATAAATTATAACCATAATCACACTGGTTGCCAGAAGCAGCCTGGAAGCACAGGATCCAGCTGCAGATAAGGAGAAACCCATATCCCAGGGATGACAACTTGCAGTACCAATTGAACATGGGTGTTCCACAGGCATTCCCCTGAAGCCATCACAGAGCCCATCAGGAGTTGTATTTGGAACACCAACAGAAGCGGGGAACTATGACCTCTGGGGATAGAATGTTTTAGGCCACAATCTCTTCCATGTCTGTCATTCAGAATGGGTTCTGGGAACAGCCATGAGCCACAGACTTTCCAGATGCTCATCTCCTTGACATGAGAACATGCAGTGAGAACGTCTGTGGCTAGCTGGCCTTGGATGCTTTGGAGGAGGCAATATCCCGTTGTGGCCATTGTTGAATAGTAGTGCAGCAAGAATAACATATAAGAAGTAGGAGGACTAGTTGCCATAATAGTCCTCCTCTTATCTTCATTAGAGTTTCTAGCACTTTGGGCAGTGCTTGAGGAAGTCTGAGCCAGGGAGAATGTGATGTCATTTCTGGGTAATACTCTAGGTTACTTCCCCTAACTTGTATGGTCTCTACTGCGATGGATGGATAGATGGGTGGGTAGATAGATAGATAGATAGATGATAGATAGATAGATAGATAGATAGATAGATAGATAGATAGATAGATAGATAGATAGATAGACAGACAGACAGACAGACAGACAGACAGATAGATGATAGATAGATAGATAGATAGATAGATAGATAGATAGATAGATAGATAGATAGATAGACAGACAGACAGACAGACAGACAGACTTGTCTTTGTTGCTCTCCCACACAAAGCAGGAAGCAGTCACAGGGCTCTTCATGTGCCTGTGTGTGCGAGAGAGAGGGAGGGAGGCAAGAGGCAGGAAACAGGAAGCAAAGAGCCACTAGGAAGCTGGGGGGAAGCAAGCTATGGTGCAGCTGCAGCTGCAGCCCTGGAAAAGAAGCAGCAGGAGGAGAAAGTTGCTTGGGGGATGGATTTGAGTCCTGCATGGATTGGATGCATCCCATGGGCCACATGTCTGACACACCTGATCCATACACTGGAAGGAGGATCCACCCTTAGCTGAGTGGCATGGAAAGGTACAACATCATCTAGAGGAATTCTCACTGAAAACAAAAACTATACTGAAAATTGGTGAGATCGCCCAAGCTCATAATAACTGCTTGGTTTAGAAGCCGAATTTGTCCAACCTGGAATGCTTGGATGTCTTACAAATTGAGCGACCTTTCCCCTAGCAGCTCCACTCCAGAGCATGAATCACAATGCATGATCAGCATTTAGCAGACCAGATACCCAAGTCTAGTTGCCTCTTAAATGTGCACCCAAATGTTTGTGAACATCAAACCCTGCACTAAATGTGCACCCGAATGTTCATGAACATCAAACCCTGCACTGGTCCTGAAACTCTTGTTAATTGGACACTAGTGGAACAACGCCCCCCTCTTAATTGCTTCTTGCAGGTATTTTTGTGGCTCTCTTTCTTCACCCAATCCAGACCTAAAACCTCCTTGTGTTCCTATGTGTTTCCGTATATTTTGAGAGGGAGGCACAAAGCTCTCCACCATGGATGATGCTTAGAACTATTGCAACATCAGCAAAGTAGATATCCCTCATGCCCCTAGACATGGGTTGTATTTACTCTCTTTTTAAATCCAGCACCATTATTTTCTTGGGCTGCTTCCTGAGAACAATTTTCACCTACTGGCTGTCCAGGTAATACCATTCAAAACCAAGGATCCAGTGGTATTCACTGCTACCAATGGATGTCATTTAAAAAAAAACCCATAACCAATCAGGTTTAGCTATACAATAGCATAATTGAGGTCAACTGAGGGCAATGGAAAATGAGGACAAGTGGTGGCCATTCAATCTATTAAGTGATAATCTGCAAAAAGCATGTAAAAATTGCCAAAAATAGGAGGTGTTGAATAACTGAAAATGTTGGCAAAAGAAGAACCATCACTCAATGCTCAAGCACCTGTTTTGCACACACAAGATCCAAGGTTTAGCGCCATATTGTGTCCTGGGGCCTTCAGCACCAAGTGGGAGATAGAAAAGTTCTGCTCCACAAGCTGCTTGTGTCTCTTGAAACCCAGCCCTAAATTCTGAAGCTGTCTACATTCTCACTTTTCTTTTGATATGACTTCTACTTTTTACAAAGTGGGGGAAAAATCTATGAAATATTGCCTCCTTGGTATCTTGGCTCTCTTCCTTCGTTAACAGGCACCTGTCAACCTCCAGGTTGCTATGTTTCCTTTATTGGATATTCTTCCATTATGTACTTAACAAAAAGCAACACTATAGCAGGTATAGAATCCCGAGACAAGGTTAGCTGGCAATATAAAATGTCACGAATACACTGCATATCCTCCTCTTCTCCGTCACTAAGCCAGCTCCTCATAAAGTTTGGAGCCGATATTAATATTTAACTTTTAACTCACAAGATCTTTCATGGTCTCAGCCCGACTTAATTAGCTGACATTTAGTTCCCACTCTTCCGCCGTACACTCTTTGGAGTCCTTGGGTACTAGTTTATTAACATTCCCCACAGTCAGCTGGAGCAGGCAGTTTCCAGAATCTTTATCAATTGTTCCTGAAGGCAACAGAATTCATTGCTGAATGCCATTAGACCAGCCTATCCTGTAAATATGTTTAAAGGCACTCCGAAGGCCCCCAGCTTCTCCATTTCATTTAAATGAGCTTTGTGAATTGGCTGCTCTCTCTGTCTTTCCCCCCACCTCACTCTTCCTGATGCAAAGCCTCATTATGCTATTCTTCCCGAAATATGACAGTTACCTTTCTGGTAATGCATCAAGGTGGTCTTGCCTTTAATCAGGATCCATGCAACAACAGGTGATACACCTGAGAAAAGCCCTCTTAAGCAGGGGAGCTCAATGCTTCATCTACAGTGCCTTGCCTTGGAGGAACGTTACGTTGCTTTTGAAAGGCCCTCGAAGCTTATAGGGTTTTGGAAAGGGCACTGAAAGATATACTTGATATTTGCCTTTAATGCATATCTGAGAGATGCATAGAATGGTCTTTTCTCTATCTACCCTAAGATTTTTAATTTCTAAACTATACTTGATTTTCTCCTCTGGCTTCCATTTTCCTTTTGGCTTCCCATTCTCAGTGTGCTAAATCAAACAGCATTGTCTTTTCTTTCTCTAGACAGGATTGCAAAGGTTGGGTCCCCTGTTCTTAGTTTGCCATTTTTAGCAAACTTGGACACAGGAGAGGTAGTCCTTAAGACAAGATACTGTGTTCTACCAGTGCCAGACTCACACGATGCTGAATGTTTCAGGTGGACAGCCATGTTGGACTGTAAAAGCAGAACAAAATTCATGTCCAATAGCAAAGACCAACAATCATTTTCAAGGTATAAGCTTTCACAAGTCAGGATACAAGGAACAGATATCTAACAATGTGAGCCCTGACTCACAAAAGATTATACCTTGGAAAATGTGGTTGGTCTTTATGGAGTTACTGGACTCAAATTTCATTCTGACATGGGAATGTCCTTACTAGCCCTTCTATTCTCTTTTTGCATAGTTACCTGTCAAGCTGCTGTGCCAGCTACCAAGATTTCAGCAAATTAATGTTCTCTTTTCAGAGTGGCACCCCAAACTCCAAGAAAACCCTCTTCCAATACACTGTCTCTCTGTCTCACGCACTGTATATACAGTGGATGCACAATATACTCAATACATCTAATCGTATCTCTATATTATTGTGCAAGCATAGGAGCCCTGCAGGATTTAGAACTAAAAATGCTGCATCTTGAGACTCTCAGTTTTTTTTTAGAAAAGCAATTACCTAGTCCTCTGGACTGGGAAGAAAAACTTTTTGAAAATGTGGGTGATGTCTGATTTTTCCTAAAGCAATACCATCTGCATTGTCAGAGCCTGGAAATCCAGACCTTTGAACAGCTTACCTCTCACTATAATTAGCAGTTGCAGAACAAATTATACCAAACAAGTAAATACATGCAAATGCACTTCATTTGCATAACTCACAGAATCCAGGTTTCCTTCTCATGGAATATGGGCCACCTGCTTACACAGATGTCATTGGTCTCTTTGTGTGTAAAGTACATATCTCTGAGTTTACCATTAAACTGGGGTGTTGAAAATTCTGACATAGTTGTTAGAGATTCGCATATGATATCTAGCCACCGAATAACTTTAGCTCTAATTATCTAGTTAAGCTACCATAACAAAACATGCTGTATATGGTTGCGTTCAGTATAATTACAGAGTATTTCACACAGAAGTGCGATTAATAGTATTTCATTACATTTCGAAACGGCTCTCCTAATTTGTGATGAACTAAATGCGTGCTGGATGTCTACAGTATGAGTTAATATTCCACCTGTCATATTTTGACTTATGTCAATAAGATACAAAATGCAGCAGGACTAATATACATTTTGCAAGCATTGTGTTGGACTCCCATCTCTCTCTGTGTGTATACGAGTGCACGCTGGGAGCAAATATGAGTGGGGAAATATGACTTGTTATTGAACAATCCAGTTTTTAGGGCTTATCTTAGTAAATAAAGTATTGATCTTTTCCATCAGGGACCTTTGGTTCAATTCCACCCTCCATCCCTCAGTGCTGTGAATGTAGTGGCAGCAGCTCATTTCTAGCTAACAGTATCAATCCACATTAAATATAATATCAGTCACAGAAAACCTGAGCTCCTTGCCCGATCAACCTGATGCGGAAAATGAAATCGACCATTAAAAAGTAAGTGTGTGATTCTTACCCGGTCACCATCTTTGTTTTGAATGACAACAGAGGCCAGGGATTTGGCTATCGCAGAAGGGCACAGCGTCATTGACCTTAGAGGGATGGTGCCCTCATGGACTGCGCCAGGGGCTCCTTGAAGCGTTTTGCTGAACTAATCTTGCTCATTTTTATGTTTGTACAGCTGGCAGATTTTTTGCTACAGATAAAATATGCTTTCTCATCAGGATAATTAATTTTACTATTTCCCCTCTCCTGGGTTTAGGGTGAACATTTTCATGTGTTAGTAAAATAAGAACTGTCAGAGCTAGAAGCTAAACTTCATATTTCCACTAATCACAGTGGCTTACTCTTAATTGCTAATTAAGCAGAAATATTTCATCAAGCAATGGCATATCATGGTATTCCGTGCCATTAGATCTTTAACACACTTGAACATACATACTTGGAAGTAAGTCCTGTTGTCTTCAAGGGAGCTTACTTCCAACTAAGTGCCCTTAGGATCGTGGCCTTGCAAAACCAACCACAAATTTACTGATTTGAAAATATCCTATCCAGATGGAAGCTGAGATTCACTAGCAATGATGTTTACGTTATCCTGTATTGCAAGATAGTATATGTTGTATTTTAGCGATACAACAACTTTCTTTGATCAATAAATCGGGGGGGGGGGTTAAAAGAAAGGGGTTCCATGATTTTTAAATTTTCTTCTTCTTAATGTTCAGGAGGAAGAAACAAATGTTCTCCTTCTAGGATGGTCCTAATCAGGACTTTTTTTGTAGAAAAAGCCCAGCAGGAACTCATTTGCATATTAGGCACATCCCCTGATTCCAAGCCAGCTGGAACTGCATTCCTGTGTGTTCCTGCTCAAAAAAAGCCCTGGTCCTAATAATGAAATGCTCAGAAATGCCACTAACTTATTATAGTGACTTCTGGAGTTTTCAAGATATGGGCACCCACATCAGAAGACTTGGGGAAATGTAGCATGGAAAAGTATATTTATTTCTGCTCACATTTTGGAAAGTACAGCTGTAGCCATCTTAAGTTAAAGAAAAGCCTTACCATGGACCAAAATTCACTTTTATGAGGCCAAAAATGGCACATTCCGAACAAACTTCCCCCAACCCTACCTTCAAATTAAAAATACATATTTGTAAGAACTGAATCATATTAAAGCAACTAGGAGTAACAGCAAGACTTCTGTAAAAAATTCTTTATAATTATGAATGGGTATGTTATTTTGTAGAAATATGTTGTGCTGCATGGCATAATAAAAAGACCCTAATGACCTTTAGCTAGCAGAGATCTGCGTCCTAATGGCATATTTAATAATGAAATATTGATGGATATCCCCTGAGCTTTCCAAGAAGACTGTTGATGTATCTCCTTTTTTCACCCCACTAATACAGTGAATGGCCAGACCATTATTTCCCAGGTTAAGACAGTGATCCTATGAATTCGGGGTTAAGCCTGATTGAACAAAGTGAGATTTACTTCTAGATAAACATGTATAGAACTATAGCATGAAGGTAGCAAGCTCACTTCAGGCATGTATGTACATACTCATCTCTTATTTGCACTGGAGAATCTCTATTGATCTCAATGGATTTTTTTTGTCATAGTTGCAATCAATTTATGAAGACCCTGTAGAGTTTTCAAGGCAAGAGATGTTCACAGATGGTTTGCCATTGCCTGCCTCTGTGTCCTTAGTGGTCTCCCATCCAAATACTAACCAGAGCTGACCCAGCTTAGCTTCTGAGGTCTATCAATATGAGGCTAGCCTGGGTTATCCAGGTCAGAGTGATGGGATTAGTGTTTGTGAAAGCAGATAAGCATCACCATTTTAGATCTCATCATGGCATGGTGTTGAAAGTAGCTAGTGGTTTTTCAAGGAAGAAGAAGAGGAGGAAGAGATGGATCTATATCCTACCTTTCACTTGGAGCTTACATCTCCCTTTCCTTCCTCTCCCCGCAACAGGCACCCTGTGAGGTAAGTGGGGCTGAGAGAGCTTTTTTGGGAACTGCTCTTGAAAGAGCAACTCTTCGAAGAACTGTGACTGACTCAAAGTCACTCAGTAGGTGCATGTGAAGAAGTGGGGAATCAAACCAGCTCTCCCAGATTAGAGTCCATGCTCTGAACCACTACAACAACTGGATATAAAACAGTGTTCATTAAGACACAACCAACAGTTACTGAAAGAACATATGGAATCCTTGCCTTTTTTTTGAAATTCTGTCACTGTAAGGCATGGTTTCAACACAACAAATGGATGCTGGGAATCCAGCGGTAAGCCAAGTAGAGTCATGTGTATCTTGTAGGTACGTTGGTATTTGCCCATTAAATAAAGTGTTTAACCCCGAGTCAAAGTGCTAAATGTAGATGTTTATGAAAATACAAACAATTGTGCTCAGTTGGACACTCTTTTACTGCAATCTGTAAATAGCAATATCAAAGATCACCGGAGAGGCAGGAGAAAAGCAACTCTTTGCTCTGTTAATGCCTTTAAATTTGTTTACTTCATAAATGCAGTGTGGGGGGTGTCTCCACAGAGTTTATACATATGCTGGGTTTCCCAATAGGTGAGTCACTTTTCTTGGCTGGCGGGTGGATTGTACAAATAGTAATGCTTTTTTAAAACGGGGAAAAATGATTTACCATTCCCCCAAACTAATTGCAATATTGAGACTATTCCTGAGCAATTAGAATAAACTGATGAGATTTCAAGTTGATTATGACCCTCTGTAATATATATAAAATATAGATTTTAGGTAAGTCCTTTCCTTATCTTGATCCTAAAACAATCAATAAGATTCCATGAAGTGTGAAGGAAGCAATTTGACCCTTTCCATTTAATTTTCCATCCACCATGAATAGGGACTGAGTGTCTAGCTTTATTTGTCTAAATGAAGCCAACTGGAAATCTCCCTGTTTCTTCTACATATTCGGGGTGTTTACTCAGCGCATGAGTTCCATGTCAAAATTAAAGCCCTCAAATTGATTTGAGGGTTATTTTTGTTCATCAACAGAACAGAAACCTAGCCAATTAGCCCAAATGTGTGGCTGAAATGAAAGAAGGTAACATCTATTCCAGAGGCAGGCAACAGAAAGTTACTACAAAAGTACAAAACTGAGATACTATTTGACAAATCTTTAAAAACAATTCATTTTATTTAGATGAAAATTCTTGCTAAAATCATCTACAGATGAGGAATTGGCAGTAAATGAGAGAATAACAGTTGGTAACAAAGTGAATATTAAGGCATCAATTTTAGGCTCAGTTACATTTATTTTTATACTAATTTCTTTACAGTTCTAATGGCTTGTGTTTCATAGTGTGGTATTTAACAGGAAGCTGCCTCGAGCAGGACTTTGAAGAGCAGCAGAGAAATATTCTAAATAAATAATTATTTAGAGTCAACTCCATGGATTTCAATGGGGTTTGTTTCCAGCAAAATGTTAGTGGAGTTGTAGTTCTATGGCTTTCATGTTGCCCAATCCAATTAAACTGAAATAGGTTCAACTGAATGTAAGCCAGTGAAGTTCCGTTCACTGGAATGGCAATAGTGTGCCAGCCGTAAGCATATTTACTTGGAAATACATCCACTGATATCAGGGTCAGGTTACCATTCATCATAAATTGGCCCTCTGTTCCTTGGAAGGCTTGTGAGTTAAGACTGTAAACCATGAAACTGGAATTCTGCTTAAGTTATAAAGTGATGTTATTAGCTCCAGTTAAAGCCAAATTAGTACAAGTTCACAGTGAATGAATGCACCAAGATTACGTACCTAGCTCATACGTAAAATACACTTTAGGTCTAATATTAAAGTAAATCAAATTTCCAAGGAACTCATTGCCAGCCTAAATTTTGCAAATATTAAAATCTGTAAAGACAACAGAGGAAATTTGATTAGTAGGAATAAAGTATGCAAGGATTTTCCTTCTGAATTTAGTAAGACACTTCACACGGTGAGGGTATTATTTCAACATTGACACCTTCTATTATTATTTTGAGTCATTTCAAGGGTGTTTCTTCCCTTTTAAACTCTTGAACATTTCTATTAAATTCTGTGAAGGTTTTCATTGAATTCCTGGTTAACTCAAAACAGAAAATCTATTTATTCATCAAAGTTATTTTTTGATAAAATATTTCACACTCTGCCCCCCCCCCCAAAAAAATCTCTAAACCTAAAGGTGACCTTAAGATATCTACCTTTCCAATAATCTTTTTTAAAAAAAAAATTGTGGGTGATCAGCATGTGATCGGGTCTGTAAGCAGAATATACTTATGCTTATCAAGAAAAAATTACAAGTGAGAAACATTTTATATTAGCTATAGTGCAGGAGCTAGTAAAGAGCAAGCTTTTTAAAATTATAAAGCATTGCAAATTATGAACAGATATATTGTGCAAGTTTGTCATATAAAATACCTTCCAATAAAAGCCATTACTGGACAAAATTGACAGGTGCAAGGAACTTGCATCTCTGTCACAGAGTTAGTTCACAAGTCAAGGAATGGTTCAGCATTTACTCTGTGATTTCCAGGTGATCACATGAATGTCAGCAATTGCCAAATATGAGCTCAGAAGGTTCCTCCCACCCCATAGTTTAAAGCTCCATATTCATATGGTCTTGGAAACCCTCTCTCGGCTTGGCTTCGCGAACAAAGATTTAAGAAGGGTGCAATAGTCCACGTCTGCTGCAGGCTCGCTGGTGGCTGACAAGACCAATGCGGGACAGGCAGGTCCAGCCACAGTGGCTGCAGGGAAAAGTCTGATTTAGGATTGGTGCTGTCTCCAGGTTAGCATCAGGCGACCAATACCCTGAACCGCCTACATGCAGGATTGGGACTGCGGCTTCCAGTGGCACCTTCCACCTGCCGTTTCGCCCCTTGCCCATCGCTGATGACCCCCAGGTGAAAGGGTGGAGCCAGTACCGCGCACACTGCGCTTCACCTAAAAAATTCCTCTGCGCAGGCCTGAAGGGCATATCTTGGAAACCAATCAGTGGCTAAAATGACAGAATGATACTTAAGCACGATAATTTGACTTTGTCGCTTCTCAGTACTGATAAGCATTAGTCAACATTTTACCAGTCACAAGTAATCATTCCTCTCAGAAAGAGCCACTGGATTTCTTAGAAATTCAAATGAATGACACCATGGTCTTATTATCATGGGAAGCATTTTGACCACCTATTGGTTAAACAAGCCCCTGTCTACTGTCCACAAGAAATGGTGCAAATGGCAATTTTAATATATTTGTCTGTCAATACAAAAAAAATAATCAGTGTTTTCGATAGACTTTTTTAAATAAAAAAAGTGAAAATAAGAATGGAAGACAGAGACCGTAGAGCTATTTCTGTCATTGTTCTTCATCTGTAATATTACTCGACGGCTGTTTTGCTAGAGTTCACTATGTGTCTCAGGCTTTTCACAAAGACCTGAACAGGAGAGGAGAAAGTAACACATCAATAAAGCATTCAACAGTTGGCTTCCCTTAAACTACACAGCTTTATTCATCTAGTTTTCATTCTAGAAGATTCTGACCATAATGATGCAACAAACCATAGTTAAAACTAAGTAAACTTTGTTTTTTTCTTTAGAAAAGTGCAAGCATCCAGTAGTACCTTAAAGACTAGCAAAACTTGTGGCAGGGGAGGAGCATTCGTGAGGGTTATTTTTATTTTTACTTCTTGAAATTCAGAAGTACCTCTAAACTGTCTGACAATAAACCAGTCTTTTTGATGATCGGGCACAGTTCTTTCAATACAACCTTTTACAAAATGACAGTAAGTTTCCACAAGCAGTATTGCGTCATTATGGGTACGTTAAAACTTAATGAAAAGTAAGGCAAGCGGTTAAGCTGCAGTTCTGAGTCTTGTACAAACTGAAATTTTTGTACAAATGGGACATTTAAAGTTTGATAGCTTCATCTCCACTTGAAATAATTTCCTCAAAAACAGACTCCAAGCATAGTAAATGAAGGATATTCTACACATGTGCATCCCAAACACTGTTATCATATATCTCCAGTTACTGACGAAGCAATCTAAAATCATGACTGGTTCTCAACCCAGTTATTCTGGAGCTGATGGGTTTAGACTATTAACTGTTCTCTGGCAAGACTTGTGGGCTTAAATTAAACTGATTTTAGGCTTGGCAGAGAGGATACCTTTTAAGATATTTAAGCCAACAAGATGTAACACCTTCAGGTTTCTCTATGCACATGCTAACACACATATGTTTGTATACATGTTTCTTTCTTGTAAATCAAAACCAAATCCAAATGTTAAGATTATATCTTCACCTATTTTAAAAAAATATGAATTAAAAATACTTATGCCCTGAAGTATCTTTGTCCCCCCAAAACTTAAATTTATAGAATTTCTCACTGCAGGAGAGGGATATAATGAAGCACTTTATGTATTGACTGGGAATTCCCTACAATGTTTTTTGGGGGAAACCTCTCAGTTAAATGTAAAACTGCATAAACTTTCATAAAATAATTACATCCATGAAGGGAAACACTTCCTCAGTCCCAGGCACTGTATGCCGGTGCAGTGGAAACGTTAGTCTCCTTCAGGCACACAAAAGAGAGCTGTATGGTTCAGAACTGCGAGCACACTGCTTTGGGGGTGGCAAATTATCCTGAAGAGCAGCTCTCAGTGAGGACTAGTCACCTGGAAAACGTCAACTTTCAAAGCTCTGCTGTTAGAGGAATAATAGACATGTCGGAGTGAGGTAGAGACGGGGAGGGGGGAGGGAGCGGCAAACAAACGGCATGTTTTTAGAGTAGAATAGATATATTTTTTTCCTTCCATTGCGTGACTTGAAAATGCATGAATGGTTTCTGCTCAAGCTTTCTGCATAAATACATTCACCTTTGGGATGAGAATGGAAAATTTCAGCCAAAGAGAATAATTTTGCAGACTTATAAGCATGTGAAGAGGATTATTATAATGGAAGTCTCTATGTTTACCTTAACGATAAAATGGGGATGGGGTGGGGTACGTGTGGAAGCTACAAGTGCATTGTATCCCAATGGTAAATTGACTGACAGAAGTCCATACATTAACTCAGAATATCCTTGGGCATTTTCCTGATTCTGATTATTACAAACAACATCATAGCTATGACTCCCTTCAAAATGTCAGCAAGAAACTGGTGGATCGACAAAGTTTGGAGTTTACATAAACAAGCATTCATTCTGCCCACCCCACCCCCACTCCCTGAAATTGTTTAGACCAGCCATTTGATACATTAAGTGACAACAGTTCATCCTGACAAATATCAATACTTCTGCAAAATCTTTGGGACCATGAAGATCTCAGCTTCCGGCTTCTGGCTGAACCAAAAAAGAGAAGCATTCCGCTCAGAAAAAAAAAGTTTCTGGTGTTTTTAACTGGGGTGGGAAGGTATTCTTAGATAACAGCTAAGAATGTAAAAAGCATGCGCCACCTTTTTTATTATTATTATTCCTTGTCTGTGAAAAGGGTAAGTATAGAGATTTTCAGTTGAGATCAAAGAACACTTTTGACAGATTACTGAGCTACAGTTGTCTGTATCAAACAGTTTCATCCTTTTAACACATTTCACTTAAGTATTTTTTTTTTTTTGCTTTTTAGTCAAACAAAGGATGCAGATGTCATGTAAACACCTACAGAAGTGCCAGAACTCATGGAGGGAAAGGTTGCTGAATTTGCCACAGTGGTATCACGTATTCTTCAGGAATCCATGCAACTTTCCCCACGTATGTCTTCTGAGAAGACCCCACAATCCTTAATAATTTTCTGTTCCATGTAAGAAGTGCGAAGCTCATTAATTCCAATTCTAGTCAGCTTCTTCCAGGCCACCCCAAATACATGATATCCCCGGAACTTTTGCTTTGTGAAAGGCTGCAAAATATTCAGATGAACGCTGTTTGTAGTTTTGCTTCCCTGCAAAATTCCTAGGCTCATAATCAGCTCTTTGCCGGAGGCAATGTCTTTCCGTGGGCCATTTCGGTTCCTGAAAATGTTCATTTTTCATAAAGCTATATGTGCATCTAAAATAGTATCTTGAGTATACTTCAACACAAACTGCGGGGCTGACGGGACTGGCTGCCAACATTAACGCAAGTTTATAACAAAGCTGTAATATAATATAGATGGGAAATGAATTATAGATGCACAACATACATAAGGGTTGCTCTACATTTTGTCACACCGTCCTTCCTTATGCAGTGTATCCCTATTAACGATTGCTGGAGAATTCCACTTTTATTCTGTTCTTCTTGCCAAAAGGAGCTCTCTTGCTAATTCAGAAACGGATTCCCTCTCCACCTACACAGTTCAGGAGAGCTGTTTAGTTTTCCTATTGTCGAGGATGATGATATGAATTAATTTAAGATTTGTGCATTATGACTTCTTATTTTTTTTTTCTGTAAAATAAATCTACCTCCAAGTTTGAATTAGTAGGCTCTTTTTTACATCAACACTTTCCCATATTCACAAAGGGACTGATGACGCATATGGTGGCTGTTTACTTTTCCTTTCTCTCTTGCGTGGCTGGGGTTCCTCTTTTGCATGGCTGCCATTTTGTACCCCCGGGAGTCTTTACAAGGTCAAACATAAAGACTGCTATACCCTACCACTTGATAGGTTCTGGTCTCCTGTCCAGGCCCCAAATGATAAACCTTTTATCCCCCCTTTGCTTTTGATAATTACTCAATTCTGCAAGGTTGAATGCCCATTTTACTATTTGATGTAAGGCCCTTTCTTCCTTTCACAATCAACCACACACCACCATGGTCTTAAACTCGTTTAATATGAAGATACCTTCATTTCAGCAGAATATTTTTCCAATTGTCCTAAGGAGGGGATTCTAGATACAGTTTCTGGGGAGTCAGGTCCACCGAACTCAGTAGGAATTGCTTCCAAGTAAATCGAGCTAGCTAGACTGAGGCTTAGAATCACAATCTAACTCAACAGTCTGGAAGTAAGTCCCACGGACTGAGATGAAAGTTAGGCAAGTTCTAGAGAGACAGCTGGTTTCTTTGAGATAGTTTTAAGGGAAGTGGGCTGCTGAAGATCTATTTTGAAAGGTTTCTACACTATTTTAACAAATTCTAACATCTGAATAAGGAAACCAATAAGAAAAGAAGACAAAAGAATCCTCCGGCACCTTGGAGTCTGTCAACCCAATCCTAAACACATTTACTTGGAAATGAGTCCTGGTAGCTGTAGTAGATTAGACTCTTGAGTTAGCATGCCTAGACTGCAGTCTAACTTACTGCAGCCTTCACTTCCATAAGCTAAAGCTAACTTGGGGTGATGCTGCAGGAATAGGAATTCATTACTTTCATCTTTAGCATAAACACACAACTTTCAGCATGCTTTTGGCTAAGATGTAACAGCAAATTATTTCACACAAAAGCTACAGGCATGCTTGAATTAGATCAACATGTTGGCAAAAAATGGCTCATAAAATTAACCAGCTTCTCTCTGTTCTTGAATTTCCCTTTCTCTTAATCTCTATGGTACTTGCGGGGGTAGGGGGAGAAACTCAGGGTGGTGGGGAGAGATCCTAGTTAATGCATTAAGCATATGCTAAGGCCATGGTGTTGTGCAAACTATCTTAGCTGATCACTTTTTCTAATACATTAAGGGGAAAAAACTAACATATAATGACCCAAAGAAACAGAATTGAAAATCTATAACTGTAAATAGTGTAATTGTGTATGAGGCAAAGAAGGCCTTATGAGACATTTTCTTAGCTATTTAGCTTCATTTTGGTGAAAACTTCCCCTCTGCTAGCACTTTTTAACTCCTGTACTGAAAATGTCCTTTGTGCTTCAGATCAATAGATCTACTGAATCCCAAAACCATATACAAGCACTGGGTCTTATGTGAGCCACCGTTCCCACACATTTTCACTCTCTACTTCTAGAGTACTTTTAGCCCAAAGTGGAAGTTTAATTTTATTTTAAATTAAACAGGATTCTCATCCCCAGTCTTGTACCAGTATCGAAAATGAAAACCCAAGTGACCCAAATCCCTTGGTCTTCCTAACAGGGAATAATCTATCCGGGCATTCTTTAGGGAGGAAATTAGGGATGATGAGACAGAACAAATTTTATTTTAAAGGACCAAATAAAAACATTGAAATGTAAAAAAAAATGGAAATCAAAGATGCTGCCGCTCAAGCATCATTGACGAACTGTAGCCCACCATAATGGTATAATGTTTATTTTCCATAATCCCCCTTTTTTTCAGGGATCTAGAAGTCACAAAAATATATAACTGCTACAAATAGACCTTGGGAGCACTCCAGCTCCTTTGAAAGATGATGAAAGGCAGGATATAAATGTTTTAATTAATAAACAGTAGGGATTTTGGCTGCAGCCTTCAATGAATTTTGGATAGTTTCCTTCCTTTGTACGTAAAAGAACTTTTTCAGGCATTGTGATTACAGATACGTAATGAAAGCATGCAGAATATGCAGGTGGGATTTTTTAAAAATGGTGTCATGTTAGAGTCAGAGCAAGAATGGAAGAGCAGATGTTAAATCTGTGTAAAAGAACCCACTTTCAGCACACACATACACACCCAACGCGCTGTGGCAGGGCAATGTCAATGCTTATTCAACTCCAGATATTTTTTTCTAAAGTGTTTTTTGCTACACCCAAGTCATGCAACTCGGTTGAAGGGGGAGGTGGGGGGGGGAGAGATGCTGTTGAGAGAGAGAGCACATGTTACATCAGACACAGTACCTGATTTTTCAATGCACAGCCTGTCAGCCAGAAAGTCTGCCTCCTGGGCGATAAGTGAGAATATTTCATCTTCATACTGTTCTATGATAGTTTCACACTGAAAGGGGGTGGAAAAAGGTAGTTGCTCTCTAGCAAAGAACTAAACAAGACCTTTTCAGACAGAGTAGCAGCAAAGAAGTACAGTGTAAAGAAGGCCATGTGATATTTTTGACTGGTGCAGCCTCCTGAACCATTGTGCTATTTCTCTGTGTAATTAACAGCACATCCAAGATTTCAACATATGCTAATTCAGGACCCATTTCTAACAAAAATATCCTCCTTATGTTATGAGGTTGAGGGGTTTTTTTTTAAAGCATCATACTCAGATTGTGAACATTTTCACTTATAGAGAGGTTTACTTGCATTACAAACCAGTTAGGTGAAATTTTCACCAATTCTTTAAAATCGTCACATGGATTGTCCTTGGCATTCAAAGACATATACACCTTCGTCTGACTTTGCTTTTAAGTGAAATGCTGGCATCATTTAAAATGCTAACCGCAGCCCACAATTGGGTTTTCAAGCATGGTTTGGATTTCTAATTTTCTGAACTGTGGGTGCTGCCTTCACAAAATCTCATTGGCGATAACGCTTGACTCAAGGGAGCAATTTTAGCCGTAAGTGAAACATATGCACAGCTTTCCCAAAAACTCTGAACTGGATCATAGGAACAGAGTTACAAAATATATTTAGGGGGGAAAAATATGTATTTCAGTCAGGAGGCCAAAAATCTAGCACTAAGGCTGCCAAACATTTGCCCAGCCCCAATGATGACAGCTAGTCTACGCCATGAGAGATATAGATACAATCTCAGCACATTAAACACAGAGAATCACGAAACACAAGAATCGCCATTCTCTCTCAAAAGAACCAAGAGCAATTGGCCCAACCAGCTACCTTGAAGAATCTACAAAGCATTCAGATCCTGCAGCTGCGTTCACATTAATGTAGCTAGAATCTGTTCAGAACCCCAGTCCAAAATACAATTCTTTCAAGAAGTAAACTGCTTTGAAAACAATGGACTGTACTCCCACAGAAGGGCCTTCAGAATGGAGTGGAAATCTACCACTACCCCCCTTCTATCTTTATAGACTTAAAAAAAAATAGCAAGTATTCTTTGACATGGCCATGACACTCGACATGTTGGGGGGGGGGGGGGTAGAAAAAGCATTTGACGAAGGAACACCCTGGGACCAGGCCGGCTAGAGAAGCCATGCTGCCTTTTGCTTCAACCAGCTCTAGGCCCTCCTTCGTACTCAGGCCATAAACTCCCTTTCAACAAGGCCCAAAGGGGGGGAGGGAAGAAAACAGTACAACTTCCCTTCCTCCCCATCAGTCCAGCAATAAATATTCGAAATATTTGAAACAACACTCACATTAATTTTGGATTGTTAGCCTAGTAGCACAACTGCGTGCATCTTATTGAAGTCGGCAGGAGAGAAAAACAGATTATTTTGTTTTTTAAAGAATCTCGCAGGAGAGACGAAAACACGAAAACAGACAGCAACTGCATTTGCCTATGCAACCAGCATACTGAATTATGCAATATTTCGATGCACATGCAATGCTCCCGCTTAAAAAAAAACAACCCTAAGTCATGCCACACTGTTACTCCTAGTTAGGCTGGAAGAATAGGGCAATACAATGAGAACTCTGAGTTTACACTGAATGGAATGATTTAATATACAGTATCAAATATTATGCTAATAGCAATTCTGCCTGAAATGTCAGTCGTTTATTATGATGTCTTACCGCATATTTTAGGGGCTTATAAGCATCAGAATAAAAAAAGTATTTTTTATATTCTGCATAGATTGGCTCATCCTTCCGAGGGGCATATCTCTTGAATATCTTTTTCTTCGTGTCTGGATCATCTTGAAGCTGGTAATCGTTCATCCGGTCACATATCTTTTCCAAAACATCCGTTAAAAAGGTCTCGGATTTTGCAAAAGGGATCTAAAGGGGAAAAAGGAGGGAAATGCTGTTAACAAACATTTGAACTTCAAACATTATCAGAGCAAAATGCCTAAGCAGAAATGCCTAAGACCGATCAAAGGAAGAGGCCAACAGATCTCCATATCTCCATAACTGCTCATTTACGTTATACAAAATACATAATTAGCAATGTCACCTGAACCTAAATGACACTTAAATTAGACATTTTATGCTTCCATAAAACATTCCTTTTAGAACTGAAATAATATACTGTTGTAATTAAATGTTAAGCACATTTTGAAACTCTGTGTACAAGACACAGCAAAGAAAGAGAGAAACACTTCTTCTTATGCCCAGTGTCTCCTTAGTGCAACCCTGAAAAGATTTCTTGCTGGAATCAGCTTCACTTCTTTAAATGGAGCAGAGTTGGTACAAAGTCTCTCTCCCTCCCCCCCCTCCCTTTCCCCCTTCAGTTGGTCTATCTTCCTTGCTGCTCGTCAACTCTGAAGCAGCTGTTTAAAGCCTCCCAGGGGTTTTTTTTTGCAAAGAAAATAATCGCTTACAAAAATGCAAGTTCTCCCAGGTTCTACTGTTTCAAGCTTTATTTTCAAACAGCTGGCCCATGTCTTCGCCCAGTCCTCTTCCTCCAGAGTTAAGCCAAAATCCAGCGGAAACATTGAGACTGCTACCTACATTCTTAGCGAGAGTCTTCACAGTTAGTGTTGGAAGGGGTCAAAGAGCACCCCTCGCCCTTGGTAACAGGGACAAAAAAACTTCTCTCCCGTCTAGACAGGTCAAGGTGCAAGATGCGCCTATCCCTGTTGCTTCTTCCGGAAGGGGGCGTGAACTGAAGCCAAGTGCACAGTAAACAACGGGGGCTGCATCCCTGGGCCTTTAGAAGGTTCCCCCCCCCTCCACCCTCTACTGATCAAAGTAGGAAGTTTTCATGACAACCATAGTCAAAGGGACTGAATCACAAATGAACTCGATTTCTGCAATGTTGATATATCCAGTCTCCATTGTCTCTTTTCAGGCTCAGTATGAACCCTTCCGGTCTCAATGATTACATTACAGAAGCACTTTCATATGTGTGCTCCATTTACACAAAGGGTTGCCTTGCTTCACCACCATCTGGCTACAAATCAGATAAATAAAGGCAGGAGAATTAAAATTAAAGCTTAGAGTCCCTTTCCCCCCCTCCACCCCCTCCCAACCTCCTGTGTTTCTTAAACTAGGGCCTTTTATGAGACTTTTCCTCTCTCACCCCAGCCTTGTTTTGCATTTGGAAATTAACTTTTTCTTAAAAAAAATTTTTGGGGGGGACAACAAAAGACATAAATACTGCAGTAAAAGAATAAGAAAAAGTGGATCATATAGAAAGAATTTGTAGGTGACAGATCTCATTTCAAGTGTTCTGTTGAAGGCCAATTTCTAAATTAAGCAGAATGCTCCAAATAATTGCGTGCAGCTGTCAGTTTAATGGGCAAACATAATGACCTCAAGAAAACCACATGAAATATGCAATCCGGGTCCAACCCATCCCAACACACACCATGATTTGGGATTTAAACAGCCAAATACCCTGACGTTATATGGTTTCCGTGGAATTCTATGTTCAGCTGTTAAGGGTCTGGATGCAAATAAAACAAGAAGTTGCTTGCCTGTTGGTACCTTTCTGAATGTTACAAATGTCTTCGTTTTCCATGACAATTCTATATATTTTTTATTTTTTTAAATAAAGCTCATTGCAAAGGCCAAGGATTCAATGAAACAGCTACAGGATGTAATAATATGACGGTGGTTAAAGCTCAGCAAGTTGGAGCTGAGAGGTAACTGAGCCCCGATTTGAGCTATCCTGTCTTAAAGCTGTAACAGCCACCGTCTTAACACAGAATTAATAGTGTATAAGCTCACTGATTTCAATGAGCTTAGGCATGCTTAACTCTGCGTTGGATTGTAGGCATGGTGAATTATATAGAACAGTATATGGAGCACATGAAATCAATGGCAGCATGTTATGTTTTCACCTTTAAGGGGGACACACGTATGGCGACCAAATACGGCAGAGAAAATCACGTGCTAGGTAATTCTTAGCCAACTGATTGGAGAAAAAGACCGATAATTTGTTCACAGCATCAGGATGGCAGTTTTACCATGCTGGATAAGGTGTTCTGCTTGTATGGTTGCTGAGACCCAATCCAATGAAGGGCATTGGCCTATCAAGACTGCATCCCATATAAGCTGCAAATATCACTGCTTATGCTTGCACTGATTTGCATTTTTCATGTTCTGCGGTTCTAGCTTGCATTTCAGCTTTGGAACCTCAAAATATATAAAAAATGCAAATCAGTGCAAGCATATGCATATTTATGCCTCAGCATCAGTGGGAGTCAAGTGTACTGTGGCACATGCTGAACTGAATACATTAAGTGTATTTCAAGAACAAATTTAAAAAAACAAACAAAATTTTAAATATAGGGGATTAAAAATTACCTTGTTGCTTTGTCTACCCATTCATAAGGATTATACATATCAAGAAAATAGACTCCAATTGAATTGATTGCATGCATTTGTCTTCTACACACATATATTTCACAATAAATATGTGTCTGCTTGAATATGTATCTGCATAGAGTAAGGACTGGATTAAATATATGTCTTGCTAGAAACAAATGAGGGAACTGCATTATTCTACGTGCATTTTAGCATGCCCTCTCTATATATTTAGCAAAGTAGTGCTAAACAGTGTTGACATGGTGGATGGACTTAGTTACAAGTACTTTCTTTAGTTTCATTACAATCATGCACCTTCTTCTTTTTTTTTTTGAAATGATCAGAATTAAACTCAATGTGAGACTTCAGATCAGCTTCCTTTCCCCATATAATTATTAAGAGATTAAACTCTGCTTTTACATAATCTTGTGTGCCACTTTATACACAGGATTTACTCACTCAATGCATATATTCAAGCACATATATTCAAGCACTAGTACATTATGGTCTAGCACAAATAAAATGTGTACTATTGGACATAATCTGATCATTCCTGCCGCATCTCTGTTGCTATTTCTTCTTTATCAGAGAACAACCTGAATCTGTATTGAAAGTAATGCATTTGGCTGGGAATATATATATAAATAAAAAAATGTAACTGCTATGCATGGACATCTCTATATATGTTTATATAGATATCTATATATCTATGATATATCATTTGCAATTATATATCACAACTAGCATCACCACCATCAGAACTATAGCGCCCCTAACGTTAAGTATGCTTTAAAATTGCTTTAGTAATAAAAGAGCAAAAAAAAAGTATTTGAGTAAGTGGCAGAGAGCTTTTCTTTGGAGACTCTGAAGATTTTGAATAGTACTTGTCAATAAAGCAACTCCTATTGTTGTCACACCGGAGATGTGGGCCTCCACCCCGAAAAAGCTGTCTCAGAGATAGTAACCTCATTAAAATATGAATAACAAGGCAGCCATTATTGTAAAGAGAGAAAGGCATCTTACTTTCCATCAAACTTTAGCTGCTATCATTGGTTAACACACATAGAGATAAATAATTCGACGTCCCCAAAAAGTTGATTCCCTCCTTCCCTTTGATTTTTGCTGTCTGTACAGATTTTAGTATTGGGTGGATTACTTAAAACACTTTCAAATCAGTCTCCAGTGCTGATCATTCAAAGCATGTTTGCAGTTTAAAAAAAAAAGTTGATTGAACCATTCATTCAAAATGCTAACGGGAGGGGGAGGTTAATACCGACACACACGGCCATGCGCACACATAGCGACAATCAGTTCCAGAATATTTTAGCCAATTTTAAGCCCCATGATGGAGAATTCATTATGGGCTACAGAGATGACACCTTCATAACAGTCAATTACAAGGAAGCTCATGAGCCAGTTCATGACTATGTTTCTGCTAATCTCATCATAAATTTCTGCCTTGATAGAGACCAGAACCAGCCAAGAATGCAATCAGCTTGTGGACATGGGATAGGGAAAAATAAATTTAAAAATGTAACTGCTATGGATGGACATCTTCCAAAATCCAATGTGCCAATCAAAATGGTTTCTTTGAGCAGCATGATCCACACGAGAGAGATTCTACTCTTTAATCAGTGTTCCACTATGTATGAATTATGCAAGTCTACATGTGAACAACTACCTGTGTATATAAGTAAACATCTGAAAGCATGCAAAGGTTTTTTGAGTTGACAGTCAGTTGGCAGGGGAACCATTTCTAAGAATATAGAACAAGCATTTTTTTTAAAAAAGTGTTTCATGTCATTTAATCACAAGCATTTTAAACTGGCAAAAGTCTTCCAATCGCTGCTGATATTTATTAAAAGTCAATATTTAAAAGTGAAAATTCAGACACCCCCCCACACACACACCAGCGGCTAGAAAAGGAGAAACATGAATGCTGGGCTCCTCAAAAGGCTGATGGGATATATAATTAGCTATTATGTTAATTGAATCCACTGTGAGTTTGTTGTATGAGATTTCTTCATATAATATGCAAATGATCTCCAAGGTTTAGTTTTATTAGACAATATAATTAGAAATCCTTTTAAAGGAGAGAATTCTAATGAGGCATTATAAAGGTTGAGGGGGGGAATGTGTTTGCTATGTGGGCTTACCACCTGGGCTTGCTTAATTAAAAAAAGACTTTATTCACCATCAGGAAAAAAAAAATCAAAGAAAGTTTCAAGCATTTACCGGTATAGTTCTGAAGCAGATATTTGTTGTGAAAGCGTGTGAGAGAGGGGAGCAGAAGGAAGAATATAAATTCCTATGACCTTAAAGTAAGGCGCTTTCTCCAGCTATAAGCACTCCCTCTCTATATAAATAGAATTTCCCTACACAATTTGATAGCATACGATGTACATTAGAGGGGGCAATTCCACGAAAAAGCCCCACTGTTGTTATAACTATTAAGAGACGTGATCCGAGCAGAGGAAGGTACTTTAGCTTTTGTGGTGTAACTAATCAGTGTAACTTTGTTTGCTGTAACAAATACTGCTGATGTTCTAACATCTGGAATTAAAAGCCCTCCTTGAAAGTCAAGCGATTGTGTGTCCTGTTCTTCCAGAGCTGGCTGTAAATGCAACAGTTGCATGCCGTGCCATGCTAGATCGCTGCCGCTGCCACAGTTTAGGCTATTTCTGCTTCATCCATAGTTAATGTCCTGGAAAGTGTGTTCCTCTGACACATAAAACACTGGCTACACATCCAGTTTACAACAACAATGATAATTCATTTTGTTACATCAGAAATAATTTTCTAATGCTGTACAGGCCTTCCTTCATTTCCAACTGATGCCCTCTGCAATGGCCAATTGAGTCCTCCACCCCCCTATATGAGATGGCATCTGTGAGGGAGAAATGATAGAGCACCTTACGCACAACCTGTTGGTCTGTAACATAAATGAAGAGATTAGAACCCAGTGCTTAGGTTTTTGGCTTTGCGGCAAAGAGCATTAGTCCACTAAGTAAGCAACTGAAAACATCTGTAGCCTCTTGAAAATCAAAGAAAAGTTTGGTTGCAAGCATAGGGTTGCCAAATCCCATGGGATATACCTGGAGATTTTTGGGGTGAAGCCAAAGGAGGGAGGGGTTTGGGAAGCAGAAGGACTTCAATGGGTTATAATGTCACAGAATCCACCCTCCAAAGCAGCCATTTTCTCCAGGGAAACTGATCTCTGCCAGCTGGAAATCAGCTGTAATTGTGGAAGTTCTCCAGCCTCCACCTGGAGATTGGCAGCCAGAAGCATGCCGTGCTTCATCAGCTGCGAGAGCACAGCAAGATTTTTCTATAAGACTTGTAGTAAATTGTTTTTGTATTGCCTGATCTTTTGTGGTACATTGAAGTAAGAACATAAGAAGAGCCCTGCTGGATCAGACCAATGGTCCATCTAATTTAGCATCCTGTCTCACACACTGGCCAACCAGTTCCTCTGTACAGTCAGTAACAGAGCACAGAGGCCAAGGCCTCCTCCTGATGTTGCCTTCTGGCTCTGAGATTCAAAGGATTTGTGCAGGGGTATCGAACTCATTTGTTACGAGGGCCGGATTTGACATAAATGAGACCTTGTCGGGCCGGGCCATGTATATCATAAAATGTAATGCTAGGTAGTGGACATATAAACTTTATAAAGGGCACAGACACACAATTAAATAATTTTTTAAACTTAAAATAAAACATGCTTAAAATATTTAGCATGCTAGCAATATTTTGTTTTACAGTCTTTGATAAATGTCACCTCTTGCTATGAATTATTGCATCAAAAACTGCAGACAATGTCTGTGCTGTATCAGTCTTGAATATGTGCTGTTCAGGTGTACACATCTGTAAATTGCAAACCTACTTTTGATTCATTGACATTCATTACAGACATTTCATGGACCCAGAGGAACATGAAGCAGCTGGGCATTGTAAGTTGCTTCATGTGCTGGTCAAGAACATGTGAAGGCACCATGGCAGAGACTGAGGGCTATGTGCTTGTCTACAAAACTATAATCTTCCCCAGAAAAATGACTCCAACTAAAAAAAAAAGTACAACTTCCCCCCCAAAACAACAACAAGAACAGAGAGACAGCCATGTACAGTGTTCAGCGTCAGCCTACTATCTGGGAAGTCTAAATTAAGACCCCCAATCAAAGGAAAATGTGAAAGAAAGATTAAGGAAAATTTGCTGGGTAAACCTGGGGTGGAACACACTCTCAGCCTAATGCTGATATTTCTCTTCTAAATAGTTCACATGCTTTCCTATTGAGAAAGACTGGAGGGCATGAGTACAGTGGAAAAAGAGGAGGGGAACCCAGTTACACCCATAACAACTCCAACAAATCTCTCTCTCTCTCTGAAGCAAGACAAAAAGCTCATACCTTCACTAAAATGTTGCTAGTCTTAAAAGCATTCTTTGTAGCTCTCCTGATGGTGGGGACTGGCAAAGGAAGCTCTGGCTCTTTCTTTCCTTCCCCAGGGCATGAGGAGGGGGAGGAGCCTCAGCCATTCATTAGAAGGAAGAGAGGCTTGTCTCAGTAGCTCTGCAGGGTAATTAATTGAGCCTGGCAAACTTAATCACCCAGCAGAGCTATAGAGCCAAGCTCCCTCATTGGCTGAGGCTGCTCCTTCCTCCTCCTCCCTTTGGGAAAAGGGAGGGGGGGAGAGGGAAAGGCTGCTTTGCTGCTCTGACTTTTCCAGAGAGAAACACAAAATGACCACCGAAAAAAGCAGGCAAGGGAAAATGAAGCAGACAACAGCCAGTTGCTGGAGGGCCTTATTGGAGCCCTCTGTGGGCCTGATCCGGCCCGCGGGCTGCATGTTTGACACCCATGGATTAGTGCCTCTGAATGCTGAGGTTCCCCTCAGTCACCATGGCTAGCAGCCACTGCTAGAGCTATCCTCCATGAATCTATCTAATCCACTCTTAAAACTATTTATTCCACTGACCATACATCCTCTGGCAGTGAATCCCACATTTTAATCAGTCTGTGCGTTGAGTAGACTTTTCTTTTGTCCGTCCTGATGTACCTTTTTGTGGTAACCTCACGGTGTGAATTTTTTAAAAAAATTGAGATATTCTTCCAACTAGCAAAACTTCCAGATATTTTCAACATGGCAGCAGACTACAATATGACTCCCAAACTACGAAATTACAGTGTACATTTTCAATGTAAAATACCACACCAGGGTCCAATCCAGGACTCTTTTTCTAGAAAAAGAGGTTTCGGAACTCTCAAGAGGGAAAAGAAGGAGAAACAAATAGGTGCCCTCATGAACTTTTAAATGTTTTCTGGGAATTTTGTTTCCACAAAGGTTCTGGAACTCTATTCCACCACATTCCCCCAGAGAAAAAAGACCTGGTCCCGTCTCTTTTTAAGTTCTCCAAAAGCCTCCTATAATTCTGCACTAGACCTTTAGTCCTGGTTCAGCCCTGTCCCCAAACTGATTTTCTACACTGGAATCATAGAATCATAAACTCATAAGAGTTGGTTTCTCCGATTCCATTATTCAAGGGTAGAATGTCAGTTTGGGGACCGGGCTGAACTAGGGGTAAAGGACTAGTGCGGAATGTGTTCAGTGCATCAGAGGAAAGAGGGACAGAGAAGACTCAGCAGACCTGACAGGGGCTCCTGCTCAGGTTCTGGTTCAGCAAAAAACTGAAGATCCTGACAGATTTATTTATTAAAACATTTATTAGGCTGCGATCACACACACTAAACAATGCACTTTTGGTGCACTTTCCAACTGGATTTTACTGTGTGCACTGGCAAAGTACAGTTGGAAAGTTCTTTGAAAGTGCTTTGAAAGTGCATTATTTAGCATGTGTGGTCACAGCCTTATATCTCACCTTCCCTCATTCTTCAAGGCAGTTTACAACAATAATTCCATCAACTGGTAGTGCAATCCTAATCCCAATATGTTTAGAAGAGTGCAGGGCTTTTTTTTGAGCAGGAATGCACAGGAACACAGCTGCAGCTGACTTGATGCCAGGGGATCTGGCCTAATATTCAAATGAGTTCCTGCTGTGTTTTTTCTATAAGCTAAGTAGGGTCAGTATTTTGATGGAGGACGTCCAAGGCAGACAGAGGCTTCTCTGTAGGGAAGGGCAATTGCATTGAAAACCCCATGAAGAAGAACTTTAGGGGGTCCCCATGCATCAGTTGCAACTCGACTTCACGCCTTACCTGATTTAATTCTGTTCAAGACTGCAGTGTGGCAAACTGTAGGGCTGGGCTACCCATATCATTTGTGTTTTTTTTAACAGTATGATGCATCTAAAGGTTTTTTTTTTAAAAAAACCCGCCTAAATTCAACTGAGTGCAAGTGACAAAAGTCATGTGTAGCTCTCCCACTGAAATCAATGGACCTTCAAGGCGCTTCCTTGTGTCAGGATCATGCCTTAATGTTTCCTTAACAAATCGTAGCCACTGCGTGGTCTGACTTTTCAGTATCATTTATTCAGTTGCTGGAAAGTTCCAGTACCAAAAAAGCACCCCTCTTGTCCAATGCCAAAGTGTCTGTGCTACACTAAAAAATAAAATAAAATTATACACAGCACTGTCTACTTCAGCTAAAAAAACCCCCATTTACGCTCTCCTCACTGGTATCTTGTGCCCTGGCTCATTAACATTTTGCTTACAATCGCTAATGGGTGCTCCAAAATTGCCCAATAGCTGAATAATAAGCAGGCAATCCAAGCATAGCAATCAAAATGCAACTTTTTTTTTTTTGCCCACTCTGACTTTCTTCTTCTCCTGGAAACAACTTCCTGAAGAGCCTAAGGAGTGGGTCCAGAGCAACCTTCACAAAACAGGAAAGTGCTTTTCAGTATTAGAGACTCTCAGGGTGCTTCCAAACATAGGCTTTGGGAACAATAGTTGCTTGAACAGTGTCCTCTTAACCATCCTTTCTAAATCCATTGAACTCAGTGGACTTAGATGGATGTAAATCTGCCCTGGCCTGGATGGCCCAGGCTAGCCTGATCTTGTCAAATCTCAGGAGCTGAGCAAGGTCAGCCTTGGATAGTACTTGGATGGGAGACCACCAAGGAATACCAGGTTTGTTCTGCAGGGGCAGGCAATGGCAAACCACCTTGGAACATCTCTTGCCTTGGAATTGTAAGTCAGCTGTGACTTTCCACCACCAAATCTGTTTAGGATGGAACTGTAAAGCACTGGATTTTAGCAGGACCAGATCTACATGTTTTTTGAGGGGTGGGGAGGTTAAAAAATGATGCCCCCTTATGGGCCCATTCAATCTTATGAACCCACAGAATAGAATGGACTCCATACCCCATTTGGCGTCCCCCACTCTGACGGTGCCTGGGGCAAGCACCCCCTCTGCCCCTCCCTGGATCTGGCCCTGGGTTTCAGAAAGCCTAAAATCTGCACTCTCTGAAAAGGCCCTGTCGATCTTTGATCACTGCGGTGATTACTGCTAGACCAACCAGCAAGCAAGATTTGGGCAGATAGCACAAAACTGGCCATGGAGATATTAAACATTGCTTAAAATTGTCCTTTTCCTCCAAGGGCTCATTTCTTTCACTGAGTATTTAGCATGCCCATCACTGGAGGAAGTAGCTCTGTAAGAACACAAGGGACAGAAGAAGCCCTGGAACTGCTGAAGTCATCATTTTAGTGCTGAGATTAAGGTTTTACGATTTTTGCAGTGTGGATGTTACTGATTAGCTGAGGGCTAAATCTTACCTGGCTAGCAGCTATATATAGTAAATAGGGGCAGCAGACAAGCATTTAATCAGGGATCCAGAGCTGCACCCAGGAAGAGTGAAACAATTCAGTTAACGAATTCCTGCCACGAATATTGAGAATTTCGTTGCAAACACATTTGGCCATTGAATCTGCTCTTGCATTGATCAAATATGACCTGATTACCGAATCGGTTCGGACTGGCACCCAGCAGCATGAAAGCCTATTGGACAGACTCGCATTGGGTGTCTATAAAACGGCACCTGGGCAAAGACACTGCTAATCCAAAAATAATGACAGCCATCAACATCACGAAGGATGATTAATACAAATGCTGAAAAGTAGGGGTGTTTTTTTAAAAATCACTTTTATTTTCAGCTGCTTTATATGGCACAAATTATTTAACTGTCTGTATAAACAACTGCCTGCTGAATGGAGGAACGGCACTGCAAGGAGGGGAGCAGAATTCCAGTGCACAGGTACAGAAAGTTCATTACGCTTTACTGCACTGTTAGGGAGGAATAGCTGAAACAAACAGCTGCAAAGAGGTTGATGAACACAGGAGAATGTTCATCAAAAACTGACTTCCTGTTTGCGACTGGTGAACAGGACATAAGCTGACTCGGTTTGTGTTCTGGCATCTGTAATTTATTTTATTTTATTTAACTTATATCCTGCCCTGCTGCACTAATGGGCTCAGGGCAGCTCACAATAAAAAAAACAATAAAAGCAATGACAGAAAACAGTAAAGCAATTTAGGCGATTAAAGTAAGATGTGGCTAGTTTTCTGCTCTGCTGTTATGTGCTTCCCACGTTTTTATGACACACGGGTGCTTTGCCTCTGGAAAGAGCATAGTCATTACAAGTTCAGTTGTCAGTCATTAATTATTTTATTTGATTAAACAAAAAAAGCCCCCACATTTCTATCAGCTGATGCTTGAAAAATGAGTAAGTCAGTCTGAAAAATATGCTTCTGCTAGAGCCTTTGTCCCCAGACCTTTCAGGTCCCACCCACTTCCTAAAGAGATATAATCTTAGCCTGCCAGATTATAACTTTATCCTTGATTTAATGGCTGATTCACTCATAACGGAGTACCCAGGTTATGTCTGGGGTCCTCACCCAGTGTAATATTCAGACATGAATTATAGGGTTCGCCAATGGGTCAAATAGCATGAGGGGGAGGCTGAAACCCCTTCTCTACATGAGCCACAGGCCCGATCCATACCAGGCACCCTGTGCATAGGAATTGGGGAAGTGGCTACATTTTCCTGACTCTTCCTAAGAAATCTCTGCTTTCAAAATTGTATGTTGTTTACACTACAATTATGTCCGTGTTCTGGATGGAATACTCAGGCATCACCGCTTGTTGCTTACAAAGCTTGAAACTAAGTAGACCACACCAAGATAGAAGCATCCAAGTATTACATCCCTGCAGATGTGGAGACCAAAGACATTCAGCTCCTAGCCAAGAAGCTCACAGACATTATGCATAAGGAGCCAGCTGGCCACATCTGTGAAAACCAAGCCAGGAAATTTTGTATGGCTTGTGGGTAAGAACACAGACAGCTGAAAGGAAAGAGGATGAAAGGTTTGCTGACATTCCACTCAACCTTAACCATCCTTTATTCACCCAAAATAATGGTTAACTGCAGGGGACTTGGCGCATGACCCCATTCATCTAGCCTTCTATGCTAGCCTGAGAGCGGGGGAGAGAGGGTGAGAGAGGTGTACAATAAAGTGCACCGCAGTGTGCGCTGCCATTTAATGCCCTTCTGGATTGGCTGGGAATGCGCTTCAGGTGACAGAGCAAGAGAAAAGTGAATGCACATCCCTTGCACCTCTGGCAAAGGGTGCTCCTCTGCAGCACAGGCTGCACAAGATTACATTCCAGTCTGGGGCTGAATGTTAAGAAGCGCACTTGGAATATTTCACAAATGGTGGATAATTTCGCATGGCTTGGTAACGGTGATCAAGAGCTCATTTTCATCCAAAATCTCACGCTCCAAGCAGTCAGCAGGCAGAAACTTCTTCTCTGATATTCTGTTCTGAAATTGCTCCCCTCAAGTGTAATAATAATGAGAGAGATCTGGGACGATCTTAAAATCATGATAATGTATAAAAGGGGTTTGTCTTTTTTGTTTTTTAAACCATGTGTAGTATTTTTGAAGAACTATGGCCAAGTCTGCATGCTCCCCTCAAGTAGCCACCTCTCGGCACAGTGGGGCAGAGATAGGGTTGCCTGGTCACTCTTGGCAATTCACAGAGAAGGAGAGAGAGGGAGGCCCAGGCTACATTGCCAGTGCACTGGAAGCGATGCCATCATGTTGTGCTGTCATGGCAACACTCTAGTATGTGAGCAAAAACTCTGTGATAAAAATGGCTGCTACCATAGACTTTTAACCCAAATACCAGAGCATTGGTGCAATGTGATGATGTCACTTCTGGTGCATGCTGGAAGTGACATCACCACATAATGGTGACATAAACTGCACCTCCCTCCCTATCCTGGAAAGTCCCTGCACCAGCCAGCTAATCAGTGGGGGGGAGGTAGGGTTGCCAAATCCAATTAAAGAAAAATCTGGGGACTTTGGGGGCGGAGCCAGGAGACTTTGGGGGTGGAGCCAGGAGACATTGGGGGTGGAGCCAAGAACAAGGATGTGACAAGCATAATTGAACTCCAAGGGAGTTCTGGCCATCACATTTAAAGGGACAGCATACCTTTTAAAATTCCTTTCTTCCATAGGAAATAATGAAGTATAGGGGCACCATCTTTTGGGGCTCATAGAATTGGACCCTCTGGTCCAATCATTTTGAAACTTGGGGGGTATTTTGGGGAGAGGCACTAGATGTTATACTAAAAATTTGGTGCCTCTACCTCAAAAAATAGCCCCCCAGAGCCCCCAATACCAACGGATGAATTCCCTATTATTCCCTATGGGAATCGTTCTCCATAGGGAATAATAGAATGCCCAGTAGACATTTCCCTCCCCCCCCCACACTTTCTAAAAGGGGGGGAGGGCCTCCAAACCAGGGAATCCCCTGCCCCCTCCCTCTCTCACACACACACACACACACACACACTTACCGGATCTTCTTCCAGAGAACTCTTGTGAAAGCGAAAGCAAAAGAAAGGGCGGGGCTGTTCTCCCAAGCCCTTCCTGCTCCCTGCCCAGCCTTAAAGGAGCAGACATTTTACAAACGGCTCAGGAGCTCTATAATGAAGCCTACAGGTATGTTCTCCCCCCCCTCCACCCCCCGCTTCCCACTTCTTGAAGACCGGGAGATGAGGCTGCAAACCCAGGAGACTCCCGCCAGAGTGGGAGGGTTGGGAAGCCTAGGGGGAGGGTCTGATGACAGGGGATTCCTTGCCTCCATGGGGTGGGCGAGGCTGGCAGTCCTAGATAAGAAGACCTCTACACTATCTACACTAGAGAACCAGTTTGGTTTAGTGGTTGAGCGTGCAGACTCTTATCTGGGAGAACAGGGTTTGATTCCCCACTGCTTCACATGCAACTGCTGATGTGACCTTTGATCAGCCACAAGTTCTCTCAAGGCTGTTCTGCTCAAGAGCAGTTCTGGGAGAGCTCTCTCAGCCCCTACCTACCTAACAGGCAGTGTTCCCTCTAAGCTGAATTAGCATGAGCTAGCTCACAGATTTTTAGCCTCCAGCTCACACATTTTTTTTATAGAAAAAGCTCAGCAGGAACTTATTTGCATGTTAGGCCCTGACACCAAGCCAGTCAGAACTGCGTTCCTGTGCATTCCTGCTAAAAAAAAAGCCCTACCTGCAATAGAATGTATGACTTGGCTATATGAGACACTCAGTCCTTCTCACACAAAAATGGCAGAGTCCTCTGACGTTCAGGAGCAAATTTGGAGGAGAAAGCTATGTTGGGGCCAGAATGGACATGGTTGAAAACTGGACATGCAGAACCTTTTGGATCCCGGGCATTGTGTGGCAAGGGCTTCCTATGTGAAACCCCTCACTAGGGCTTCCAGGTGCCACCCAGGCCACTGGCCGGGGATGGGGGTGTCGGGTTGCCAGCTCCAGGTTTGGAATAGGCTTCCCAACCCCCCCCCCCCCGCCCTGGCGGGGGACCCCTGAATTTGCAGCCTCCTCCCCCGCTCTCCAAAAATCCGGAAGCGGGGGGGGGGGGAGAACATGCATGTAGGCATCATGTCGTTGTAGAGCGCCTGCAGGTTTAGAAACCTGCAAACAGTTTTTAAAATGTGTGCCCCTTTAAGGCTGCACAGGGAACAGGAAACACGAAGGGCTTCATGGGAAAGGGTCAGTAACAGTTTCCATGGAGAACGGCCCCTCCCTTTCTTTTGCTTTCGTTTTCACAGCAAGCAAAGTTCTGCTGGAAGAAGACGCAGTAAGTATTTGTGTGTGTGAGAGAGAGAGGGAGGGGGCAGGGGATTCCCTGGTATGGAGGCCCTCCCCCCCTTTAGAAAGCGTGGGGGGGAGGGAAATGTCTACTGGGCACTATTATTCCCTATGGAGAACGATTCCCATAGGGAATAATAGGGGATTGATCCGCGGGTATTGGGGGCTCTGGAAGGGCTATTTTTTGAGGTAGGGGCACCAAACTTTTAGTATAGCATCTAGTGCCTCTCCCCAAAATACCCCCCAAGTTTCAAAACGATTGGACTAGAGGGTCCAATTCTATGAGCCCCAAAAGATGGTGCCCCTAGCCTTAATTATTTCCTATGGAAGAAAGGCATTTAAAAAGGTGTGCTGTCCCTTTAAATGTGATGGCCAGAACTCCCTTGGAGTTCAATTATGCTTGTCACACCCTTGTTCCTGGCTCCACCCCCAATGTCTCTTGGCTCCGCCCCCAAAGTCCCCAGATTTTTCTTTAATTGGACTTGGCAACCCTAGTTGGGAAACTCCTGGAAATTTGGAGGTGGAGCTTGGGGAGTTAAAGGACCTCAGTGGGGTACAATGCCATAGACACCACCCTCCAAAGCATCCATTTTCTCCAGGGGAACTGGTCTCTGTAGTTTGAAATGTAATTCTGGGGGATCTCCAGTCCCACCTGGAAGTTGGCATCACTATGCCTTTTGCCCATTTTATAAAGCAGGCCTGGAAATAATTTAACCTAGTCTTCCACTGATTTTTAACAATGACTAAATTTCCTTCTAAAAATAAACACATTATGAACTAGATTCCCCCCTCTTCCCCCTCCCCACACACATATTTTCCTCTTTGGGGTAATTTAACCTTGTGGAGAAATAAATACGGCCTGTGGATTCTGTGCAGACTTATCAGCTAGCACTTAAGAGGGAGAAAGAGGATTATCACCACAGCTGTCAGGAAAGGCTGCCTTTTCCACACTATTCCCAGGTACCAAAGGTCATGTTCCTATCACGGCTTTTGGGGACTGAGCATGGTTTCCCCCAAGAATTAAGTCCTTTGCTGAAATAAACATAGCCTAATGATTGATTTAAACACTGAAAACAACTTCATGAAGGGAAGAGAGAGAGAGAGCAGGAGAGATAGAAATGGGTAAAAATGTATCTACAGTAGATTTTTCCATAGAATCAGCTCATCATTTGAACAGCTTCATGTTTTACACAACCAGGGATCATTTAAAAAAAAAAAAAGGTGACGGAGCTTATTAGCATAATTCATTAGCATATGCCGCCCCCCCCCCCAGCCAAAAGCAGCCCAATGCAAGAAAGGAGAGCCCCGGGCAAGCAAGGCCTGCTTGGGCTGGCTAGAGATCCAGCCAGCCGAAGCAGGCCTTGATCACCTGGGGGCCGGGGCTCTCCTGGGCCGCCCCCCCAGTCAAAAGGCCAGCAAGCCACCCGCTATCCAAAATCACATAAGAAGTGGAGAAAGGGTGGTTCGGGCTTCTCCAGGGGTTAATAAGGGCTGCTGGGGGTGTGGCAAAGCCCCTGGTGGCTGGCTGGCTGCCCACTCTTCTAATCCAGGGATTGTTATGCAGCTGCACCTACTATTCAATGGACAAGATAGGTGGGGAGGAGGAGGGAACCTTCAGAAAGGTTCAGGCACTGCGTTCCTGTGAGCTCCTGCTGAATCTGAGGCCTGTACACAACCATCTATTTTCTGTGAGAATACCTTTTCAGTCCTGGCCTTGAGCTGGTGGAACTCTCTGCGTGATTACTTCAGGCCCCTGCAGGCTCTTCCGCAATTCTGCAAGGCCTGTGAGGCAGAGATGTTCCGCCAGGCTTTTGACTGAAGGCTGCAAATGTTTATTATTCGGCTGGCACCTCCCTTTTCCAGGGATTTAAAAAAGTTAGGGGGCTTTTTAAAAAGATGGGGGGCGCCCTTTGCCATCCGCTGCAGGGCTTGCCACTTCTCAGAAGCTTTCTGAGGTAGGGGTAAAAGCTGGAGGCTCTGAAAGTGGCCAAATCAGGGCAGCCAACCCTACAACTTTGGAGTCAAGAAGGGAATGCACCTTGTGTAGAAGCAGGGCGGTTTCCTTCCACCTTCCTCTCCCCTACCCTGGCACTTTGCAGCCAGCAACTCCATTCATCCCCCCTCCTCAGCCCATTTCACACAGTTTCCTCCACTTCCCACTCCTCCACCTTCCTCTGTGCCCTGCTCAGCTCTCCCGGCTCCAGCTGCTGCTGCTGCTGCTTTGGCAGCTCAGCCATGGCAACAAGAACGGGGAAAACAGGCTGCCCCCTGGAGGGCCCTCTGGAAGTCAGGGTGGCCTTCCTGGAAGTAAGGGGGCAGTTCCCCCACAGGCCCCCTGTAGCTATGAGCCTGCCCTTTTCCTAGTTCCCCCTCCCCAGGGACTTTGTAAGTTTTCTTTCCCCTCCCCCCCCCCCCCCCAGCAGGACACCCTGGCAGTCCGGAATGTAGAAAAACCTATAGGGTGCCCTCTGAGTTTTTATAATTTTAACTAAATTGTGTGTTGCATTAACTTATCTTTTGTTTTTAAAGTATGCTGTCCATTGCGAGCCAGGACAGGGCAATTAATCAAGCTCACTAAATAATAAGAATAAAACTGGACTTCTCACCCAAAACATGCATTGTGAGAGCAATCAGAGCATGCCATCAAACATCCATGAACACCTGTGAGCTTGTTGCTGCTCAGTCAGGTGTTTAAGGACTTCAGTCTTTCATTTGTTGCAGGAAATCCTGTGGATGCACCTGTGGTGGATGGACCTGTGGTAGGGTTGCCAACCTCTCCTGCTATTACAATTGATCTCCAGATAACTAAGATAAGTTCCCTGGAGAAAATGGCTGCTTTGGCGGGTGAACTCTAGGGCATTGAGCCCCACTGAGTTCCCTTCCTAGGCTCCACCCCCAGGTATTTCCCAGCTCATAGCTGGCAACCTAACCAGTTCAATTTCAGACAACTCACAGCTACTCTTATTTCCCCCTTCTTGTGAGGTTTGCAACTCTTAAGCCAGACAGACAACTCTGGACAATGCGTCGATGATACACCTTTCCATCCTCACTATTGAAATATATGGAAAAAAGATGAGGCCTCATTTCTACAGAATTAATATAATTACATTTCATATGCCTCCAAAAGGTTGCTACTTTCTTCATCCAGAGCTGTATTTATATTAAATGCTGCTGCTGATGGTGATGATGATGATGTATCCTTCATCTTTCCAAAGCCATAGGTTGCTCAGGGTTGAGTAATCAACAGTTTTGCATAGATGACGCCATAGCTCCTCCATCAACAAAACCAATTACAATAAAAAATGGCATAAAATGCAAAGAAATAAAATTAATAACCTATGTAGGGAGGGCAGGTTTTGAGGAGGGGCGGGACTTCAGTGGGGTATAATGCCATAGAGTCTACCTTCCAAAACAGCCATTTTCTCCAGGGGAACTAATCTGTGTTGCCTGGCAATCAGTTGTAATCCCAGGAGATCTCCAGTCACCACCTGGAGACTGGCAACCCTAATTAAAGCTGGGGATTCGGGGTGGGGTATATCATATCTGGAGAAGGGCATTACCTCAAATACTCCCCTATCTAAAGTTTCATTGCATAGTGAAGATGTGAGCCCATATCTGCTTCGTCCCCTTCATTCTGCTTTTACACTATTGCATTTATTAATCTTTCAAGACTGTGTTTTTGCTGCAGTAAACCCCACGTTATTTCTTTAGCATGGGCAAAGATGATCTCCTGATCATCTGGAGATCAGTCACAGTAGCATGAGCTCTAAATCCAGAGGATCCCCATGTTCCACCTGGAGGCTGGCATCCTTAAGTTGCATCATGTTGTTGGAAATCCTGCCAGCAGAGATTTTGTATGGAATCCTGGCCCCACTGATGGATCTCCTGATGGCATCTCATTTTTTGGGGCCACTGTGTGACACAGAGTGTTGGACTGGATGGGCCATTGGCCTGATCCAACATGGCTTCTCTTATGTTCTTATCTTCCTGATTTTTTTCTTATTTAAGAAAAATGCAGCTGGTTTTCTTCCTGTCCTTTTACCAGTATACATTAAATTCTTAAAGTAAACACAGTCTTGACAATGGCCCAGCTAAGCTGTTTGCTCCTTTCCTACCTTCTCCTCTATGATTTGGTACCAATGGCCTATGTATGGCCAACTGAAGAACTATCATTTCAAATATCAGAACTATTATGTTGGAATCGAACAGGAGTCTACAGTCTTGTTGAACCTGTCAACACTACTTAGATTTTCAAAAAAGGAAGCAGGTGCTCCCACAAAATGGCCACCATTTGTAGGTATAGCTGACAACAAAATGGATGCTGGGAGACTGGCTGAATATGAGGAATCATCACTGTAGACGTAGCCTGTGGCGGAACCGGCCCGATTCTGCCTTCAGACCCGGTCCCGTCAGTTCCCTATGGAGTCGCCAACTCCTGGAGGGAGCTATTTCTCCTCCTGCCTCTTGGGCGCGCTGCCACCACCTGCTCAGTCCCGGGGTTCAGATTGAGAGGAACAGGACTCCCAATCCCCCTCTCCCGCTATGAGGCTAGGCCTCCAGGTCCTCTGCCACCCTGCACTTGGGTTTCACAGAGACCTCAGCACTTCTTTGGGGCACTCCTGGAGGATTGGCACCTTATCCAACTGCATGCCTTCCCCCTTCTTACCCGGGGCCCCCTTCTTAACACAGCGTGGTCTAAAGCGGTTTGGGGATCTATGTGGTACAGAGATTGACTGCCAGTATTTAAAACAGAAAAAAAACATTTATTTAAAAGAGAAAACAATAGGGGAAGAAAAACAAAACAAAAACAGTTGCATCTACAAAATTAGCACAGCACAGCCCAGCACAGCAACCAGTATAACAAAGAAAAGTTGATTATAAACGCGTCCTGCTGGCCCTGATCTAAACTTGCCCTGTCTTGTGAATTACTTACTTAGTCAGCCTGCCTGGGGCCCCCCCAGGCAGGAGCCTCCATTGCTCACCACATGCTCGCTCGAGCCCCAGTTCAAATCTGCCTTCTCTTCCTGCCTAACACATGCAAGGAACAACAGCACTTCCTGCCTCTCTAGGAGATTTCCCCCCTAGCGTTGTTGGTTTGGTTCTGGAAGGGAGGGGGGGAGTGAGGGGAAGGCTACAACGCCTGCTGAGGGATTTACTGACCCCTGCCAAATGAAGCACCACCACTGACTAAAATGGCGTTTCTCCACATAGCCTATAAGTTCTTTTCTTCCTCTGGCTGTTAAATTGCTGCTGTGAAATTTAAATTCCTCATCTGTTTATGCTTCTAGACAAGTGCAAGAGGAGATGGATGCCTTTTCTTCCCCTCAGCCTTAGCCAAAGGTAGGGTTGCCAGCCTCCAGGTGGGGCCTGGAGATCTCCCACCTTTGCAACTGATCTCCAGCTGGCAGAGATCAGCTTCCCTAGAGAAAATGGCTGCTTTGAAGGGTGGGCTCTATGGCATGGTGCCATGCTGAGGGGCCTCTTCCTTCCCCAAATTCTATCATTTCCCAGATCCATCCACAAAGTCTCCAGGCATTTTCCAGCAGAGACCTGGCGACCCTAGAAGGTACAAGGACCAAGCCAGGATTCAAAGGGTCCTGCATGAATAAGGGCTTGGCATTCTCCTGCAGATATAACTAGGGTTGCCAATCCCCAGGTGAGGGCAGGGGATCCCCCGGTTTGGAGGCCCTCCCCCTGCTTCAGGGTCGTCAGAAAGCGGGGGGAAGGGAGGGAAATGTCTGCTGGGAACTCTGTTATTCCCTATGGAGATTTATTCCCATAGAAAATCATGAAGAATTGATCCGCGGGTATCTGGGGCTCGGGGGGGGGCTGTTTTTTGAGGTAGAGGCACCAAATTTTCAGCGCAGCATCTAGTGCCTCTCCCCAAAATATCCCCCAAGTTTCAAAATGATTGGACCAGGGGATCCAATTCTATAAGCCCCAAAAGAAGGTGCCCCTATCCTTCATTATTTCCTATGGAAGGAAGGCATTGAAAAGGTGTGCCGTCCCTTTAAATGTGATGGCCAGAACTCCCTTTGGAGTTCAATTATGCTTGTCACAGCCTTGATCTTGGTTCCACCCCTAATGTCTCCTGGTTCCACCCCTAATGTCTCCTGGCTCTACCCCCAAAGTCTCCTGGCTCCACCCCCAAAGTCCCCAGATATTTCTTAAATTGGACTTGGCAACCCTAGATATAACCAGTCTTCAGACCACAGTGATCAGACCTTTGCATCAGAGGGTGGACTGCATGGCATCACAGATGGACCCACTGAGTTCTCTTCCTTCTGCAAACTCCATCCTCCCAAGACTCCACCCCCAAATCCCCAGAAATTTTGCTACCTGGAGCTGGCAACCCTACAATGCCTGACTGAAGTAGGACGGCTCCCACACGTTATCATTCCACAGAATGTGCAGAATGGAATTGTGTAGGAGGACATTTTTATGAAGGGTAGTTGTGCTGTTTTCAAGTTTCTGGGAACTGTCTGCATCATTTTTTTCGTTGTGTTTCCTGAACTGCGTTTTATTGTATTGCTGTCTTGTAAGTTGTGCAATTTGGCTTGAGTCACTGTGAGAAAGGCAAATGAAGTCAAAACATAAAACCTAAAAGGGGGAGGGGGGAGGGATAAAACCTCTAGGTGAGGAAATGAAAATGTCCCCATCGCACCATGGCAGCTCTTCCTGCTTCCACTGAGAAGATCTTGATCAATGTTCCCTCTAAGCTGCAGAGTCTTGTGAGCAAAAATTCTACGTTGTGAGCTACTGGCAATAAAGTTGTGAGTGACTGCATAAATTAGCTTGCTCTAGGGCCATTTTTCCTGAATGAAGACAAAAATGTGTGAGCTGAAGTCTAAAAATCTGTGAGCTAGCTCACGTTAACTCAGTTTAGAGGGAACACTGGTCCTGATCCCCTTTAAGAGGAGCTTTCAAGGTCAAGGCTGAGGTGGAAGCTGGCTAGGCCAATCTCTTCAACATTTCCAAGATGAAAATAAGTTATGATGTTAATCCTCCTATTCTCATATCAAGCAGGGCCTTTTTTAAAGCAGGAATGCACAGGAACACAGTTCTGGCTGGCTTGGTGCCGTGAGTGTGACTTAATATGCAAATGAGTTCCTGCTTGTTTTTTCCCTACAAAAAAAGTTCTGATATCAAGTATCCCAAACCCCTGCCTACCAAGTAAGCATGGCTGAAAGTGCTACTGAGTCTGCGGTCATGTTCTTCAGTAACCTTTCCTCCACTGATTTAAAAGCCAGCTTGGATTAAAGATATACTATAAAACTGAAATAGTCCTGTTGTCTTGCTGAATCGACAAGATAGGAAATAATTATTCCTCCCTTCCTCAAGACAGGCTCAGGGACTGTTCATAATCAATGAGGACAACTCAGGTGCCTGCTGGGAGGCTTTACTGGCTGAATGCAAACGAGCTGAAATGGCTTGACTCAGAGTCTGAGTCAGACTCAGAGGAGAAGCCCTCTTGCCAGATCCATCTTCAGTGTGGCCCCAAGAGGCATAGTGAAGGAAGCTGAGCCGATAGGTTCAGATGGATCACCAAAGCAAACCAATCCATGAGCTGGAAATGTTTGTGTGTGAACTCCGCAATCACAAGATAATTTTCTTAGTGCCAATGCCAAGAATGCCTCTCTGACAGTAACAACCAGTATGGTGACTGGTTTGGTTTTACTAACTGGCCACAAGCAATCTCAACCCTCGAACCACCCTGCAGAAAATCATATAGGTTGGACATGGTTGAACCCAGTGTTCCCTCTAAGCTGAGTTAGTGTGAGCTAGCTCACAGTTTTCTAGACTCCAGCTCACACATTGTTGTCCTAGCTCAGGAAAAATGGCCACAGAGCAAGCTAATTTATGCAGTAGCTCATAACTTTAATGCCAGTAGCTCACAACTTTAGTGCCAGTAGCTTACAAAGTAGAATTTTTGCTTACAAGACTGCACAGCTTAGAGGGAACATTGTTGAACCCCATGGGAAATACCCACACGTGCAAAGAGTCCTTATTCAAGCAGAACTGCTGAATCTTCTCTCTGTCTGCTCACATTAAATGAAAGCGATTGTACCCCCACTGTCTTTTCTGTAGGTGCAAGGCATACCAACAAATGAAATTAAATGAGCCATCTGTTATAGATTCCCTTCCTCCATATGAACATAGCTGGTTCCCTAAAAATTATACTACAGTACAAGGTGTTTTGCAGCCATTGCACTCCTGCTTGCACAATTTGAATTATGCTAGATACATTTTCCTTTCCACTCATGGATACCATCCATGGTAGGTAGAGTGCTGGAACACCACTGGAGAGGCTTGGGATCAAATCTCCTACTAAGTCATGATGCTGACTGTGTGATTCTGGGATGATCACCTTAGCCTGCCTCACACGGTTGCTGTAAGGATAACATGGAGGAAGGCAGAACAACATCTGCCATGGAAATGGGATGATGAAGAGACACCTTGCATCGCTGTGCCCGGAGGCTGCCAGCTCTGGGTTGGGAAATACCTGAAAATGTTGGAAGTGGAGTCTGAGGAAGGTGGGGGTTGGGGAGGGGAGGCCATAGGCTCCACCTTCCAAAGAGGCCATTTTCTCCAGTTATGTATGTTGCCTGGAGATCAGCTGTAATCAGGGCTTTTCTGGTAGCAGAAACTATTTGCATATTAGGCCACACACCCCTGATGTAGCCAATCCTCCAAGAGCTTACAGGGCTCTTAGTACAGGGCTTACTGTAAGCTCTAGGAGGATTGGCTACATCAGAAGGTGTGGCCTAATATGCTAAGGAGTTCCTGCTACAAAGAAAGCCCTGGTTGTAATAGCAGGAGCTCTCTAGCTACCACCTGAACGTTGGCAAGCCTACTGTGACGTGAGAGGCCTGCATTAAACAGCAAGGCCAAGATGACCTTTTAAAAAAGGAGGGATTGCAGGGTCCTCGGGGGATACGGTCAGGCCTTTGATGAGCTATTACAGTAATGAGCAATAAGAAAATATTAGAGTATTTGCTATTAAGGGGGAAACTGGTTTGCCCAATGCAAGAAATGCTGAAATTCAAAAGAAGCCTTTTGGGAAGCCTACCCACCATGGATGGTGGAGTTCAGAATGCCTGGCAGTTTTCCTCTTTCCCCATCCGACTCAGATGTTCATTGTTTTCAGTAAATATCTGGACTCCGATGCTTCTGATTTGATGTTGCTTTCCCACAAATGTCTCCTGTGAGGATTGAGTTTTGTACATTTGGAGCGTTCAGCAACTGCTAACACTTCATGAAACACAAAATATGCTGTTTGTCAAAATGCAAGTGGAATTAATCTGAGCTGATTTTGTTTGGTATCTCATTACCCTTGGAGGCTGTCATGTATGTCTGGAAGTTCTTTTATATTATTAACCTGCTCCTGCTTGGAATGAATCAGTGGCTGGATCCTTTTTCCTTTCAGTGATCCTTCCCAGTTCATGTAATAACACAAAATAACAATAATAAACAATAATAATAAATATACTGGATTTATATCCCGCACTCTACTCTGAATCTCAGAGTCTCAGAGCGGTCACAATCTCCTTTTCCTTCCGCCCCCTTCCCACAACAGACACTCTATGAGGTAGGTGGTACTGAAAGAGCTCTTACAGCAGCTGCCCTTTCAAGGACAACTCCTACAAGAGCTATGGCTGACCCAAGGCCATTCCAGCAGCTGCAAGTGAAGGAGTGAGGAAGCAAACCCGGTTCTCCCAGATAAAATGCCACGCACTTAACCACTACACCAAACTGGTTCTCCAGTCAAATGGCAGTAGATAAATATATAATGAACAGGCAAACAAAGCACATTCCATGGAAATTCTGGACTTCAGTTTTAAGATGGATTTCTTTTACATGTGTAAAGACTGAAAACTGAATATGAACATCAAAGCGAATAGTCATTTTCACCACTAGTGGGCAGTACTGGCCAATCCATTGGCAACTTGACCTTGAATAGACCCTTTGCTAAGACTGGAGGGTCCGGCCACCAGCCTTCAATGGGTCTAGAATCTGAAGGATGCTAGGCGGGATTGAGCTCACCCGGTCTTCAACAGGTGAGGTATTACTTACCATTGCCTAGACCTCAAGTGGTGTATATTATTTCTTTTTAGCTGGTTCAGTTACAGTCTGCCTTTCTTGCTGAGATTTGAGGTGGATTGCACAATTAAAAGCAATAAAATGATGATAAAATATATCATTTTAACAAAGCAACCTGGACAGTACAGTACTAGGGAAGCCAGTTTCCGGGAAGGACTTGGGGATCCCCCAGAATTACAGCTCTTCTCCAGGCAACAGAGATCAGTTCCCTTGGAGCCAATGGATGCTTTGGAGGGTGGACTCTATGGCACTGTATCTCACTGTCCAGGGCTTTTTTTGAGCCAAAATGCATGGGAACGCAGTTCTGGCTGGCTTGGTGTCAGGGGTGTGGCCTAATATGCAAATGAGTTCCTGCTGAGCTTTTTCTACAAAAAAACAAGCCCTGCTGAGGCCCCTGTCTTCCAACTCGGAACTGGCAACCTGACTGCCCCCCCACCCCATCAATGGCCAGGAGGGAACCGGCAACCATATAGAGTACAAACAACACAGTGAAACCCAATTACAAGGTTATGAACAATATGGTGTAGTGTAATACACAACAAAGAATGTTGCCTTTCCTGCTGTTTATTCTTTTAAGGGAAGAAACTGAGAATGTATTGATTTACTTCATTTACACCTTAGCTTCCCCCAAAGCAGCTTTCCTCATTCTCCTCTCATCCATTTTATTTTCACAACAAGCCTGCAAGGTTGCTTTGGCTGAGTGTATATGACTGCCCCAAGGTTACCCCGTCAGCTTCCATGGTCTAGTAGGGATCTGAACCTAAGTTTCCCAGATCCTGGTCCAACATTTTCCCCACTACACTACATCACATTGGAGTTGGAAAGTAGGGAAGAAATAGTGATAACGGATGATAACAATGGTTATTTATAAAACACATAAAGGATGACACACTTCGTAATCATCAAGTTATGAACAAACCCTGCTGACAGGTCTCAGGGGCCAATGCACACATTACAAAATTCACGTTGCAGACATTTATCTGCCATAAAATGTACATCTGGAGTTCCGTGCTGCGAAGTCCAGTCCCAAGGTACACAGGGCCCAATTTGGATCAGGACCATAGTGTGTGAGAAGAAAGAGTTTTAGGGTTGAGAAATTTCTGGGAATATGGGGGTGGAGGCTGGGAAGGGCCCTCAGCAGAGTATAATGCCAGAGACGCCACTCTCCAAAGCAGCCATTTTCTCCAGGGGAAGTGATCTCTGTAGACTGGGGGCCAGTACCAATACTGAGAGATCTCCAGGCCTCACCTGGAGTTGGCAACTCAAGGTTTCAGCCTCCTTTCCCACTGTTTTGCCAAGCAGAATGGCCTAGGGAGGTGTCTATTTCCCTTGTTAGATAAAGTTACATATAGCCATTGGTACATGTAGGTTTCCTCAGTGGGCAAATAATTGCTCTCTGGGACTGTTTCAAGTCACAAAAAGGTGCCGGGGGAGGGGGGCCCCTTCTCCTCATGAGTTGTGGTTCTGATCTGAATTGGGCCCACACATGCCTGGGAATTAAGCTTCCAGCTGCAAGAAGAGAGCTATAAAAAGACCACATGGACTTCATAGTGAATTGGGCTTGAGAGGTGAATGAGAGGGTGAGGAAGGTCAACATGGGTGACAAAAGGTGACAAGAGGGTCCTACGTTGCAAAGTGAGTCCATCCGAAAATGTTGCAGATGAATAATTTAGCCCGAGGGCCATTTATTTATTTATTTAATACCCCAACTTTCTCCCAAATGGGGATTCAAAGCGGCTCGCATCATTCTCCTCTCCTGCTTTTATCCTCAAAACAACCCGGTGAGGTAGGATAGGCTGAAAGAGTGTGACTGGCCCCAGGTCACCCAGGAAGCTTCTGTGGCATGAGCAGGATTTGAACCAGAAGAAGAAGAGGAGATTGGAAGTACACCCTGCCATTCACTACCCAAAGGAGTCTCAGAGCTGCTTACAATCTCCTTCCCCTCCCCATAACAGCAGTGCCGGCCCTAGGGCACATGGCACCCCAGGCAGGCTCCCTCCCTCCCTCTGAGAAGCGTGACGAGGCTGGGCCCTGCAGACTTTGAGGCAGCCAGCATCTGCATTTGTTGGAGGAGGCTTCTCCCCCCTCCTTTCCAGAACAAGAAGTGAGGGGGGAGCGAAGCCTCCTCCAGCGCTCTCTTCAAAAAATGTGCAGATGCCAGCTGCCTCAAAGCCATTAGGGCCCAGCCTTGTCATGGTGAGCTTCTCGGGGGGTGGGTGGAGCATGCCGGAAGGGAATGGAAGGGGCTGGCGGTGGCAGCAGTGGCAGCAGCTGTGGGGAAGAGAGAGGCAAATTTAGGTGGTTGTCTTTGGTACCAGGAGGGGGGGGGTGTGCCCAATTCAGCACTCCCTTCTTACACCCTAGGCAATCGCCCAGTTTGCCTAGTGGGTGAGCTGGCCCTGCATAACAGACACGCCTGTGAGGTAGGTGGGGCTGAGAGAGCTCTGAGAGAACTGCTCTATTTTTGATCTGTATTTAATTTTTGTTTTGTCCTTGTTTACTGTGATTTTTCACATGTCAGATTTGATGTATGCTAAATTGTTGACACTTTGTAATTATTTTATGTAATGGATAAATAAACTTGATTATTGTCAAAAAAAGAAGAAGAAGAAGAACTGCGACTGACCCAAAGTCACATCAGCAGGGGCATGTGGAGGAGTGGGGAATCAAACCCAGTTCTCCCAAATTAGAGTCCATCCACATAACCACTTGACAAGACTGGAAGGTGGACTGTATGGCATTGTACTCCATTGAAGTCCCTTTCCTCACAAACCCAGCCCTCCTCAGGCTCCACCTCCCCCAAACCTCCAGGTATTTCCCAACCAGGAGCTGGCAATCCTCTCTCTCTTCCAGGGATGTGGCAGGAAGGCCTCAGGAGAACCCTCACCCCAGGGCTGAATCCCAAGAAGCTGACAGTCCCGAATGTCACTTTGGGCAATCTGCTTAGATGTGGGGTGGGGAGAGCAGGTGAGACTGTGCAACCAAAGCGCAGAACTTCCCATTTTAGAGCACTGCTGCCTGCCCCTTTTGGCTGACGCACCTTTCAGCTTCACTGTCACCGTGACGGACTGATCTGTCTCCGTGATGAGATTCCCCCTGACAGTACCTTGCCCCCAGGAGCCATCACATCCCCATTACAGCATGTTTTAAGAAGGAACTGCACAGATACCTGTCAGGAACGCCTTAGATCTACACTTTGGGCATATATATAAAATGTATGAACTCCTCAGTTTCGAGCATGGTCCTTCTTTTAACCCTTTCCAGTCCACCAGCTTCCTTCCTATCCAATACAGAGACTGCAATTGCAGCAAGGCAGCTTTAGGGGGAGGTGGTTGGAGGAAGAAGAAATTGGATTGATATCCTGCCCTTCACTCCAAATCTCAGAGTGGTTTACAATCTCCTTTACCTTCCTTCCGCACAGCAGACACCCTGTGAGGTAGGTGAAGCTAAGAGAGTTCTCACAGAAGCTGTCTTTTCAAGGACAAACTATGACTGACGCAAGGCCATTCCAGCAGCTGCAAGTGGAGGAGTGGGGAATCAAACCCGGTTCTCCCAGATAAGAGTCTGTGCACTTAACCGCTACACCAAACTAATGGTGAGGTGCCTTCCTGCATCCTTGGGGAAAAAAACCCTAGTAATGCATATGATTAAATACACTTATTAGGGCTTTTGTGGGTTCCCCAGTATATCAATTGCTTTCACTGCTAGAAATCAATTCCTTTTGTTTGCATTTTGAGTAAATACAGTAATATTGTTAATTGGGTTTGCCTGTGTCCTTTACAAAGTTTATATATCTGGTACTGGCATTGTATGTTATGGCGCGCATGGCTCGGCCTGACAAAGTGACATTGACGTTATGAACACACTTCTTTTTCTCTTCCCTTATGTAGTCAGGTATTATGTAGCATAACTAAGTATTACATCTATCATATCACCACTTTGAACTCTAGCAAAATGCCATACCTACCAGCTTGCAAGAAGACTGAGCTGACTATCCACATACAGCATCTCATTCCAAAGCACGACAGAGCTCCTAGCCTAAAAGTGATGCTTAGCAACTGGATTCAAGTTTACTTTTAACAGGATAGAACAACAACTTAAAGACCCTTCCCACTGAGTCAGCCGCACATGCAGTCTTATTCCAACATGGCTTCTCTTATGTTCTTATGTCAGATCTAGCTCTCATAACAAATGAATTTGACACCTCTGTGATAAAGTTTCTAGAATATTGGGCAATATCCCAACATCCCATCTGGGGTTTCACCTGGACATGATGTGGGCACATATCCTGACGCCATTTCAGCCCCTTGCCTTGCCTCTGAAGCTCCCAAGGATGGCAGGATGCAGCCTGGTATCCCTAACAGCCCCTCGAGGTTTGTCTAGTGGCTTTGAGGTATATCAGGAAGAGCCTCATTTGCAGCACCATCACCCAAGAGCTTGCTGCAGCTGGAGACTGCAAGGACTGAACTTGGGTTGCCAGATCCAGACTGGGAAACTCCTGAAGATTTGGGATGGAGCCTGGGGAGGACAGGGACCTCAGTGGGGCACAGTGCCATACAGTCCACCCTCCGGTGATCATTTTCTCCGGGGGAACTGATCTCTGCAGTCTGGAAATGAGCTGTAATGTCAAGAAATCTCCAGGTCCCACCTGGAGGTTGGCATCCCTAGATTGAACCGGGGACTTTCTGCATGGAAATCGTGTGTTTTATCACTGAGCTATGCTTGGGGAGTGGGGGAGGAGCTCCCATATAAGCCAGGCAGCAAGTTCACTGCAAGTTCCAGACCAGCTTTTCACAAGAGTAGAATGACTTGAATGCTATCAACATGAGCAGAATACACTATACTGATTGCACAGTAGTAGAGTTGTCAATCCCCAGGTGAGGGCAGGGGACCCCCCGGTTGGAAGGCCTTCTTCTGCTTCAGGGTCATCAGAAAGCGGGGGGGAGGGAGGGAAATGTCTGCTAGGTGCTTCATTATTCCCTATGGAGACTGATTCCCATAGGGTATAATGAATTGATCCGTGGGTATCTTGGGCTCTGGGGGGCTGTTTTTTGAGGTAGAGGCACCATGTTTGCAGCATAACATCTGATGCCTCTCCTCAAAAGACCCTCCAAGTTTCAAAAAGATTGGACCAGGGGGTCCAATTCTATGAGCCTCAAAAGAAGGTGCCCCTATCCTTCACTATTTCCAATGGAGGGAAGGCATTTAAAAGGTATGCAGTCCCTTTAAATATGATGGCCTGAACTCCCTTTAGAGTTCAGTTATGCTTGTCACAGCCTTGTTCTTGCCTCCACCCCCAACGTCTCCTGGCTCCACCCCCAAAGTCCCCAGATATTTCTTGAGTTGGACCTGGCAACCCTACACAGTAGCATGATTGGGATGTGTAAGTGGATGACTCCCACGTATGAACATATGAAGCTGCCTTGTACTGAATCAGACCTTTGGTCCATCAAAGTCAGTATTGTCTTCTCAGACTGGCAGCGGCTCTCCAGGGTCTCAAGCTGAGGTTTTTCACACCTATTTGCCTGGACCCTTTTTTGGAGATGCCAGGGATTGAACCTGGGACCTTCTGCTTCCCAAGCAGATGCTCTACCACTGAGCCACATGTGGGGAAAGTTGCCCCAAAGTAACCTGGGAACTGGTTCCCCAAAAGTGAAAGTTCTTCTCACCCTCGATTTCCCTGTCTGCTTCTGAACATCTTGCATAGCTGTGATTTACTTTGGTTCAACACTGTATTGTGATAGAAGATGACTTCATTGTCAACATTTAAATCTCCCCCTCCCCAAAAAGTAAAGGAAAGGGAGAAAAAAAATACCTCAATTTCAAGCTCACAGATTACTTTGGGTCCCAGAGGAAAGAGAAGCAATTTAGTGGTGTCTGGCCTTCCCCAGGAAAAGGTTAGGAGATTAAGAGACCAACCGCTGTTTGGATAAGTGGTTGGTAATTGCACATGCCAGCAATTACGGCTTGCCGTGTTTCTCCCTCTTACCTTTTTCTTCCCTCGTGTGCCGTCAGGGTTTAGTCGAAATGTCCCCGAATTCACAGTCCTCTTTGGGCCTATTTTCTTAATATCGTACATCAGCTCATCCGCAAGGGCCCTGCAAGCTACAGAGAACAAAACACAAAAATAGAAAAGGGTGCATCATCGCCGCTGCTGAAATCACACCAGAAAACACAGGACATGCATTTTGCAGAGGGCCAGTTAGGTCCCAGTCAAATGGCAGGTAGGGTTGCCAGGTCTGAGTTCAGACATATCAGGGGACTTTGAAGATGGAGCCAAGAGCAAGGATGTGACAAGCACAATTGAATGCCAAGGGGAGTTCTGGCCATAACGTTCAGGGCTTTTTTTGTAGCAGGAACTCCTTTGCATATTAGGCCTTACATATTAGGGCTTACAGTAGGCCTTGGTAATAAGAGTCCTATAAGCACGCAGTCACAGAACCTTTATTGGCATAACGAGTCCTGCAAGCTCTTGGAGGATTGGCTACATCAGGGGTGTGTGGCCTAATATGCAAAGGAGTTCCTGCTACATAAAAAGCTCTGATCACATTTAAAGGGACCACATGCCTTTTAAATGCCTTCCCTCCATTTGGAAATAATGAAGGATAAAGGCATCTTCTTTTTGGGCTCATAGAACTGGATCCCTTGGTCCAATCTTTTTGAAACTTGGGGGATATTTTGAGGAGAAGTATCAGATGCTATGCTAAAAACTTGGTCCTCTTCCTCAAAAAACAGGTCCCCCTGAGCCCCCAATACTCACCGATTGATTCTCCATTGTACCCTGTGGGAACCAGTCTCCATAGGGTGTAATGGAGTGTAATGTACCCAATAGACATTTTCCTCCCCCTCCTCGCTTTCTGATGGCCCTAAAGCAGGAGGAGAGCCTCCAAACCAGGGGATCTTCTGCCCCCACCTGGGGATTGGCAACCTTAGCAGGTTCTTATGCTTTGAGTTTTGCTTCATAGCAACAGGGAGAGGGGGAAGGCCTTCCAGGCACTCTCATAGCCCACGGAAGAAGGGGCAGCCATCTGGACTACAGAGGCCACTCTGATCCCAGCACTAGAGCTGGAAGGGCCTTTCTAAGGGCCTGTCTAGCCCAACCCTCAGTGCAAGAGATCCAAAGTGAGAGTATCCTTAACAGACGCCAGGCCAACCTCTGCTTGAAGGCCTTCAGAAAAGAAGAACCTGTTGGGAGGAACGGACTGTGCAATGTCGCTTAATGCTAGCACAGACTTTGGCATGTCAGGGGAGGGCCGGAGAGAGCTGGCCTGATGTGGGTCGATAGGGTGCTCTCTGACCTTTCCTTGGTTCAGTCCTGCTGCTGTCCTATCCCCGTCCACAATGTGAAATGAACGGATGAAATGAATTCATTTACAGATAAAGTGTTAAAGGAAAAAAGAATTGCAGATTTATACCCTGCCCTTCTCTCTGAATCAGAGACTCAGAGTGGCATACAATCTCCTATATCTTCTCCCCCCACAACAGACACCTGTGAGGTGGGTGGGGCTAAGAGGGCTCTCACAGCAGCTGCCCTTTCAAGGACAACTCCTGCCAGAGCTATGGCTGACCTAAGGGCATTCCAGCAGCTGCAAGTGGAGGAGTGGGGAATCAAACCCGGTTCTCACAGATAAAAGTCCACACACTTAACTGCTACACCAAACTGGCTCTGGCTGTCTAGATGTCTAGCTTACACCCAGGGCTTTTTTTGTAGCAGGAACTCCTTTGCATATTAGGCCACACACCCCTGATGTAGCCAATCCTCCAAGAGCTTACCGTAGGCCCTGTAAACGCTTGGAAGACTGGCGACATCAAAGCCTATTATGCAAAAGAGTTCCTGCTACAAAAAAAGAAACCCTGGGTGTAAGCTAGACATCTTTCCCCTAACACTTTATCTGTCAATCAAAAGCACCCTGGGGAAGCTGTGAGTCTGAGGAGCGAGTGTAATGGGGCGGGGCACTTCATCCTTTCCCTTCCCATCGCTTGGAAGAAGAACCATCGCTCAGTGGCATCCTTTGCTGTCAACGTTCTGCAGCTCAGTCCCTGACACCTCCAGTCAAAAAGGATCTCAGGTAGGAGTTGATGCACAAGAGATTCTTTTTTTGTAACTGAGATCTAGGAGAGCTGCTGCCATGTTCATTGGCCTCCTACTGAGATCCTTTTCTAGTGGCATGGAGAAAAATACAGCAACTTGCGTGTCTCTCCCCCCCCCCCCCTTCCCAGTGGGGAGCAGAACAGCTGGGGGAGGCATGATTCTAAGCAGAGATGTAACAGGCAGGAAAGAGGTTAAGCAGGCTCTCCAGTCTTCTGTTGGCCCACTGGTGGTTTTATTTTATAAAGCAAAGCAACGTTGAAGGAAAGGAAATGTAGCTGCATAATATGGCCCCAGAAAGAAAGGAACAACATAAAAACTCATTGCTTAGGGATAAGGCCACAAGCTTCTTCCAGCCTCACAGTCCCTTTATAGGGAGCTGGGCCCTGTGGGATCTGCTCCAATTCCTCAGGGCCTGTACAACAGAGCTCTTTCACCAGGCTTTAAGCTGTGGGCATCACTTGTTACTGACCTCCCCCCTTCATTCCATACCAGCGCTATAAGATCTGCTGGGCCTGGACAATAGGCCATGTCTGGGAGGCAGAACCTGCCATTTTAGTCTCTGTGGTCATTCTGCAGTTTTAGATTTTATATATTTTAAATTGGTCTCTTATTGTTTTTTCCTCTTGAGTGTTTTTATGATGTAGCCCACCCTGAGCCTGTTCTACAGGAAGGGTGGGCTAAAAATCAAATAAAATAAATAGGGTTGCCAGTTCTGGCTTGGGAAATACCTGGAAATTTGGGGGGTGGATCCTGAGAAGGGTGGGGTTTGGGGAGGGGAGGGGCTTCAGCGGGGTAGAATGTCATACAGTCTACTTTCCCAATAGGGTTGCCAAGTCCAATTTAAGAAATATCTGGGGACTTTGGGGGTGGGGCCAGGAGACATTAGGGGTGGAGCCAAGATCAAGGCTGTGACAAGTATAATTGAACTCCAAAGGGAGTTCTGGCCATCACATTTAAAGGGACGGCACAACTTTTCAATGCCTTCCTTCCGTAGGAAATAATGGATATAGGCACCTTCTTTTGGAGCTCATAGAATAGGATCCCCTGGCCCAATCTTTTTGAAACTTCGGGGGTATTTTGGGGAGAGGCACTAGATGCTATACTGAAAATTTGGTGCCTCTACCTCAAAAAACAGCCCCCCAGTGCCCCAGATACCCGCGGAGCAATTCTCCATGATTTTCTATGGGAATAAATCTCCACAGGGAATAAGAGTTCCCAGCAGACATTTCCCTCCCCTCCCCCCGCTTTCTGACGACCCTGAAGCGGGGGGAGGGTCTCCAAACTGGGGGATCCCCTGCCCCCACCTGGGGATTGGCAACCCTATTTCTCAAGCAGCTAGTTTCTCCAGGTGTTACCTAGAGAGCAACTGTAACCCCAGGAGATCTCCAGTCACCACCTGCGGGTTGGCAAACCTGCCTGGTTATTTTCATGCTAACAGGTCAGAGTTGCCAATCCTGGGTTGGGAAATTCCTGGAGATTTGAGGGTGGAATCTAGGGAGGGACCTGAGTGGGGCGTGAAGATACAGGCTTCACCCTCCAAACGAACTATTTTCTCCGGAGGAACTGAGCTTTGTGGTCAGGAGGCCAATTTTAATTCTGGAAAATCTCCAGGCTCCATCTGGAGGTTAGCAGCTCTCTATAACAGGACAGTGTGAGCCCAAGCACACTAGCTTGCACCAGGCCTGAATGTGGCAATTGCAGCTGGGTCTGTCCACCTCTGGCCAAAAGAAGGAAGAAGCCTCAGTCATCCAGTCAATGATAGGCTGGAGCAAGTCAGGTGATATTCCCTGACAGCCAATAAAAGGTGGCCATAAAAAAAAACCTGTGCTGCTGAGCCTTTTAAGTATAGTCAGGTCTTCAGAACTAGCTAATAAATGCTTACTTTTCTGTAATGCTTACTTTTACTGCAAAAGGCTCCCCCCACCATTTATGCATAACTAGCTGGTGTCAAAAGCACAGGGCTGGACCAGGGCAGACTTCTCTGCAGCATCAAATCAATCAAGCTTGTTCAGTCATCTGAGGAGAAGCATCTGAGAAAGGTAACGACTGACCCAAGATCATACCGGCAGGTGCAGGTAGAGAAGTGGGGAATGAAACCCAATTCTCCAAATCAGAATAACACTGCTCTTAACCACTACATCAAACTGGCTCTCAGACCCTGGAAATACAGGATTTAGCCAGGTGGATCCTCTTGACAGCTCATATAAGTCACTCCACTTTCAAGTTAGGCATTTGGAGTCCAAATATATTCAACTTAGCAGGGCTACCTGGATGAGAAGAATGGCGAGATCATGGAGGACTGGGTTGTCCTCTTCTGGAGCAAAGGAAAGGACTGTGTGTGCTGCCTAGTTAGAGATCTGGCATCTTTCAAAGGGGAATACCATCTGTTCCAATGCAAATACCTTTTCCTCCCCTCACAGGAAAAAAACCCAAACAATTTCCCAATAAAGTGTCAAAAGATAACCAAGTCCGTTCCAACTAAGCTCATCTGTTTTATTGCCTGGGGGGAGCCTCTAGCTGATCAAGTATTGGCATAGAAGAGCTACTGTTTAGTGGACTGATCACATTTTGCTATGGCTTAGAGCTGCGATTGGCTGTGCAGTTCTCATAGCACCGCAAAACTATGGGGGATGGGGGGTGAAATCGAGCACAGATCTAAGAGGTTGATGAGCAGCACCCTCAACTCCACCTGAAAGGCAGAGCAGATTGATCTCTGAATTTATGTTCCATCTACCTGAGTTTAATTTACCGTCTAACTCTTGTCATGCATTTTTAAAGAGCGGGTTGAAAACTCTTTGTTTGCACAAACCCACAAAAACCTAAATAATTAAGTGCTCGTTGGCATGTGAATCCAGGGGGGGGGGGGGTTGAGCAGGAACACAGTTCCACCTGGCTTGGTGACAGGGGGTGTGGATTAATATGCAAATAAATTCCTACTGGGCTTTTTCTACACAAAAGCCCTGTGCAAAACAATGGTGGGTGGGTGGCCTAATATGCAAATGAGTTCCTGCTGGGCTTCTACTACAGAAAAGCCCTGTGTGAATCTGTTGCAAAACCAGTTTCACTTAGAAGATGATGATGATGATTTTGGATTTATATCCCGCCCTATACTCTGAATCTCAGAGTCCCAGAGCGGTCACAATCTTTACCTTCCCCCCCGCCCTGCACAACAAACACCCTGTGAGGTGGGTGGGCTGAGGAGCTTTTACAGTAGCTGCCTTTTCAAGGACAACTCCTGCGAGAGCTAGGGCTGACCCAAGGCCCTCTCAGCAGCTGCAAGTGGAGGAGTGGGGGATCAATCCCGGCTCTCCTAGATAAGAGTCCATGCACTTAACCACTACACCAAACTGGCTCTCCACTACACCATACTTACCATTATAGTTTCCCCAAAAGGCTCTTGGAAGTCATAGTTTTGAGTGCATGATGAAAATAGTTTGTTATTTATAAGGTCAAAGGTCATTTCCTGATAACCCTCTGAAAACTACAGACAGAAGTTTATAAATGTATCATGCTCCAAAAATTGCCATAAGATATAAAGTTGGGGGTTATGTATAAATTCTGACCTGGATGGTCCAGGTTAGCCTGATTTTGTCAGAACTTGAAAGCTAAGCAGGGTCAGCCCTGGTTAGTCCATAGATGGGAGACCACCAGAGAAGTCAAGAGTTGCTATGCAGAGGCAGGCAATAATGGGGTTGTCAGGTCAGTGTTGCAAAATACCTGGAGACTTTGGGGTGGATCCAGGAGAGGGAGGGGTTTGGGGAGGGGAGGGGCCTCAGCATGGTAGAATGCCATAGAGTCCACCCTTCAAAGCAGCCATTTTCTCCAGGGGAACTGATCTCTGCCAGCTGGAGATCAGTTGTAAAAGTGGGAGATCTCCAGACCCTACCTGGAGGCTGGTGACAACCCTAGAAATGGTAAGCCACCGCTGCTTATCTCTTGCTTTGAAAGAGAAAACAGGGTCATTATAAGCTGGCTGTAGCTCAATGGCCCTTTGCATACAGATGCTGGACATACTCCCCTTTTCATTATGGCTACCTAAAGCCCACTGAAACAGATTCAGCAGATTTTATTTATAGTTGACTTTGAAATGCTGCTGAATTAATCTGAGTTCTAAATTGCAGTGAGAGAATACGCGTTCTTTGATGAACTGGGTTTACTGTTACAGTTTTGCATGCCATTTGGCAACTAAATGCAATTTCCTGAGTGTTGTGTGAATCCAGCCAGCTATTGCTTCAGTATTGCATGGACATTAGTAAGGCACTGTTGCCTTTGGACACCCTTTCCTGTTCCACCTTGGAAAAAGCCTTTCTGCAGAACAGCTGAACCTGTTTGGGAGGAATACAAGAGTGGAAGCATCAGTGACCACTGCTGCTCAGCATGTAGTTAGGTCCGGCTACTGGGTCAAAGAGAGGCCAGAACCAACAGCAAAGGGGACTACGTCTCTGTAAAAAAAAAACAAAAAAACCACTGGATCAGTTCATTGAGCACAGGATTCTTCTTTTTGCCAGTCTGGTCTGAACGTTTGTTCCCGTCCGGCTTTAAAATTAATTAAGGCAGGAGCAGGCGGTCTAGAAGGTCTGATGAAGCTGTGAAATTTGTCATTGAAATCCTCTTTCAGCCTTTGCCAAGGAGTTGCGTGGAAACTGGGAATGCTTCAGAAAGGTTGAGAGGAGGCCAAAGAGCCAGTAATTGAATAATCTGGCCCAGAGAGGAGACTGAAGGGGAGACAAGAACAGCCTTTGCATCCTGACAAGTTAGCACTGGCTGAGGCCTGGAAAGAAATACTCAGATCACACAGGGAGATTCCTCAGAACAGAACCAGCAGGTCTCTCAGATGTCATCCAGAATGGAACAGAATTACCCAGATGTCTGACTTACTGCTGGGACCAAATACTTACCCTCACACATTTCTCCATGAGCCTGCCATCCCTTTGATAAACAAAGCCCTTGTCTGGGGGTTGCCGGAGCAAAAAGTTGCAGCAAAGAATCTAACCTAAACTAAAACCAGACACTCATGGTACCTCATACTAGCTAGACATACCTGTGTAGCCATCCATTTTCCATTTGAGGCCAAAAACCATTTGGGGGGAATTTCTAGCGGGGAAATGGGTCAAGGGTTAGATAGCCCCTTCCCCTGTTCGCCACACGATTTAAATTGCATTTCTAATTGCTGTATTTGGTTTTAAAAAGCATGTCAGTCTAAAAGAGTGTAGGATGTCACATAGTTCTGCCATTGAACGTATTTGAAATGGTCCAGGATAATGTCAACAATAGTGGCCATGTATCCACTATGGAAGCTTTTTGGGCTCCACGATGAAAACATTGCGTCAGCAGACCGGTGTAGTGGTTAGAGTGTTTGACTAGCACCAAGGAGTCCCGAATTCAAATTCCTACTGAGCTCTGAAGCTCACTGCTTGACTCTGGACTGGTTATCTACTCTCTCCTTGTAACCTGCCTCACCAGGTTATTAGGAGGATAAAATGGAGGAAGGGAGAGCTGTGTACACCACACCCTTTTTAAAGTCATACACCTTACCTGAAAAAACAAATGCTATTATTTTAGTATTATCCCACTACATCTTGAAAATTTTCTGGGCCCCAGGACATTTTTGCTATGGGAAAAATTTCCCATCCGAACAGGTAATTCCAGAACAGTGCAAGACCAGCAGATTTCTTTGAGATCTATCTTTCCCCCCCCCTAATTTGCTATGAACCTGCACATTTCTCAGCAGCTTTCGACTAAATACAGATTGTTATATAGATGTTAGAAAGCTGAATCTTCTCTTTTGTATCTTTTTCATCAGCTCCCCCAGCAATGAGCATGTATTGTTGAACCATGGGTACCACCACCATGCAATCTGGGAATGAAAGTCCATTGCACAGTATTGCCCTCCTCCCGATATTTGAATGTCTTCAGACTCTATGGTATTGTACCCCCTGAGGTCCCTGTTCCATCCCCAAACTTTCATGAGCTTCCCAATTGGGAGCTGGCAGCCCTCCATCCCCCACCCTCTGCTGCTGGTGAGGGGGGACCTGGCAACCATAGCCCCCTTCCAGTTTGGCTGAGAGTACAGCTTTGACATGGAGGCTCTCTCTGAAGATGCAGCACAATGTCCCTTGAAACTGAGGCAAAGAATGTTCTCCTTGGCTAAGGCTTCAGAGAGAAAGCTCTGGGAGCCCCCACAAGTGGCACTCAGAAAGAGCGGGGGGCACTCAGAAAGAGCCCCCACAAGTGGCACTCAGAAAGAGCGGGGTGTCCTGAGTTCCACCTGGGGAGAAGCCTTTGGCAATGATTGGTTGCACCTGTGTTCCCTTCCTCTTCCCATGAGATCACTGTCACATACATACAAAGGGGCTGGGTGGTCCTATTCCAGGCTCATCATAATCCCATATTAGCCTAAAAATATGGTCATTTGCTCAGGTTTAAACCAGATGAGATACTAAAGGTGCATGAGAGCCAGTTTGGTGTAGTGGTTAAGTGTGCTGACTCTGGAAAGACTGGGAGAACTGGGTTTGATTCCCCCTACTTGCAGCTGCTGGAATGGCCTTGGGTCAGCCATAGCTATTGCAGAGTTGTCCTTGAAAGGGCAGCTTCTGAGAGAGCTCTCTCAGCTCCACCCACCTCACAGCGTGTCCGTTGTGGGGGAGGAAGGGAAGGGAGACTGTAAGTCACTCTGAGGCTCTGAGATTCAGAGTATAGGGTGGGGTATAAATCCAATATCATCTTCTTCATCCACACTATGCTAACTAATGCATTTTACATCTGGATTTTTACTGCGTAAGAATAGCAAAAATCCGGATGTAAAACGCATTAGTTAGAGTAGTGTGACTGCACCTTAAGAGATCCATGCTCCAATCTTTAATACTTGTAAAACAGTGGCATGGGTTGACATGGATTGGGGCCACAGTATGCTCCTGTCCAGTCCAGGTAGATTTCTTCTCGAAATTATTAAAAGCGAAGCAGAAGGGAAGAGGTTTTTTTCTTACTTTCCCCTTATCTCAGATCCTCAGGTAGAAACAATCTCTGGCTTCCAAAGCAAAAAAATAACAATAAGAGCATATAGAATGGATCCTTCTGTTTCCCACATAGCATACATCAGCCTGGGTATGAGAACATATGAACATATGAAGCTGCCTTATACTGAATCAGACCCTTGGTCCATCCAAGTCAGTATTGTCTTCTCAGACTGGCAGCGGCTCTCCAGGGTCTCAAGCTGAGGTTTTTCACACCTATTTGCCTGGACCCTTTTTTTGGAGATGCCAAGGATTGAATCTTCCCAAGCAGATGCTCTACCACTGAGCCACAGTCCCTCCCCTTGTAGAAGCTTGTAATGACTCCCCTCTACCTCAGGGCCAATGAATTCCAAGACTCATCTTGACCCTTGAACATCTGGGCAGCTGTTGGAAACACAGCATCCTTGCCAGATAATTCTGAAAACTAGGACCAATCTCTCCTGTTGTTCCCTTGTTGCCAGATTTAACTGCCTTGATTGTTACACAGACAACAATTTTTTGAAATCTGCAATTACCGTTTTACAGAACATTAAGTACCATTAGGGATTTCTGTTATACTGGGGTGCTTTTATTTTGTTTGCATAAAGCCCAGATGACATCTGTTTGTCTTGCAGATAAGAGTTGGTACCATCTGAAACCAATCCAGTCTTCTGCAAGAACAATCTTGGATCTGTAAATTCAATTGCAGCTTCATTACAGGGTAGCTGCTGCAGATCCAGCTGTTGCTGTTTTGGTTATGTATGAATTCTCTTTACTTTGGTCATTCCTCCATTTTCATTTGAAAGTAATAAGGATTCCTATAAGCCGGGCCTTTCTTGATTGGTAGTTGTATATTACGATGTGAATGTCATTTGGAGAGGCTTTTTGATTGATTTTTCTCTTAACTGTTCTATCCCTTATACTGGAAATATGACAGCAATCTTTTATTTGATAATCAACAAGGCAGCAGATCATATTGTAGCCAAGAAAGACTATTCAGGGATGGGGGGGGGGGGGTGGAAATGAAACAGTTGGCCAGATCAATTTCATATCTGGGTTCTACCAGTGTAGCAGGACTGTGACTATCATGGGGCCGATGGGTGAACTGCCTCCCCACCCCCCCAGAAGCACAATTTGGCCGCCGCATAAAAGCTACTAATTTTGACATGAGAACTCCCATTTAAATAATGGAAACTTGTTTTCAGATACAAATCTGATTTCTAAACTATTCCCCTTACTACAAGTGGAACCCACAAGGACTTGCAGGAGGCATCTCACTTGCCCCTCTCTCAGTCTTTCCCTTTCTTGAAAACTCCCATAGTCTTTCCCCTTTTCCTGCTTCCTTCTCTCCTTCTAGGGCTGCGAACCTTCAAGTGGGGCTGGAGATCTCCTGGAATCACAACAAACACATTGACTTTCATAGGGTGACTGCTGTTGAACAAGCGGCCAGGCCTAGTTTGGTCCTGCAACTCATGTGATTTTAAAGTCACCCAGAGGTTGCTTCCAGGCCTAGGGTTGCCATAAATAAAATGGAAATAATCCCAGCATTACAACTGAACTCCACACAACAGAGATTTGTCCTCATAGAGGAAATGGCTGCGTTGGAGGGTGAACTCTATGATGTTATTTTCAACTGAGGCCTCTCCCCTCCCCAAACTCTGCCCTCCTCAAATTTTACCCCAAAATCTCCAGGAATTTTCAACCTAGAGTGGGGTTACCAGGTTCCCTCGCTATCATGGTGGGGGGATTTGGGGGGCATTCTTTGGATGGGCAGGATGTCATGTGCAATGTTCCTGGCTCGATGCTGTTACCCAGTTGTGTGCAACCCTCTGGTTTTGGGCAAAACTCTGGTTTTTTGCCTTCAATACCATAGAGTTCGCTGAAAACCCAGAGCATCACTTTGCAATGTGTCCTTTGTGATGGTGTCCCCCAGAACTGACTTCATCATGTTGGGGGCATCATGCAGTGATGTCCCTGTTTAGGGGTCAGGTTTCCCCCAGCGGCCAGTTGGCCAGCAGCGCATCAAAGCCCCCCAAAATGAGGGCGCTCCCACTGGGACCCGGGGGCTAGTAATCCTAACCTAGAGCTGGTAACCCTAACCAGACCTGGAGTTCACCTTCAAAGACCAAAATAAAGGCCCCTCCCCTTCCCCTATCTTTTCCCTCACAGAAACTGAAGTGTGGAATGATGTGGTTGCCCAGCAACAGCTGCTGAGTGAATCTGTTGCTTAAAGCTACAGGTGATGTTTTGATCATTTTTTAAAGCTGTCTGGTGTTCTTGTTGTTTCAGATTTCACATTTTCCTGCAATCCTAGGCCCTTTTCAGGTTCGTAAAAAGATCTATCTTGCCCACTCACAACTCCAGTCACCGGATTTAAAGTAGCCAAAGATATCCTGGTTTCGCTGTTAGAATACAACATGACTGTAATCATGGCAAGTTTAAAGGGTACAATAGCAAACTTAAAATGGGAATGACCAGCTTCTGCAAATTTGGGAGACAGAATCCTGCCTGATCAATCTGTCTGGGGCCCAAATTGTACCAACCATGATGTTACAGTGGTTCCACTACACATTAGCTTGGAAGGGTCTGGGTCTATCTTGATGAGCTATAGTTGACTAGTAAGGAAAGTCTTGCACCAAACCTAGTAAGGAAAGTCTCACACCAAACCAGTGTTGCCGCCGCCGCAACCACCATCAGGGCTTTTTTTGAGCAGGAACACAGTTCTGGTTGGCTTGGTGTCAGAGGGTGTGGCTTAATATGCAAATGAGTTCCTGTTGGCCTTTTTCACAAAAAAAGCCATGACCACCACCACCACCTTGGTTCAGCTATGGCCTGGTTCCATAACATCCTAGTTCATCTCACACTAAACTAGGGTTGCCAGCCTCCAGGTGGGGTCTGGAGATCTCCTGCTTTTACAACTGATTTCCAACTGGCAGAGATCAGCTCCCCTGGAGAAAATGGCTGCTTTGAAGGGTGGACTCTATGGCATTCTACCATGCTGAGGCCCCTCCCCTCCCCAAACCCCTCCCTCTCCTGGATCCACCCCCAATGTCTCCAGGTATTTTCCAACACAGACCTGGCAACCCTACACTAAACAGAAGACATTTCAGCATCCGGGGGGAGGGGCTTTGAGAATGTCTCAGCTCCCTACCTTTCCTTTTGTATTAAAATAGATTAAAACTGGCTGATGTTTGTAAGGAAGATGTTCCCAAGCATCAAGACAAATCAGTAGTAGGCTGCAACACAGGTCAAGACAACTCAGCTAGCTACCAAAACATATGAAAGTCTCTATCATTAGCGTTTCCCTTCTGCTTGGAGAGTCCCTCCTTTGCTGGTGGTTCTGTAGCATTCAGTCCTATTTAATCATCATTTCTGAGCAGCTTCAGGAGAACCCATTAAAAAAGGAAACGTGGGCAGCTGAACCCTTTCAAAGAACTCAAACATTTGTTCAAATGTGTAAATGTTTGTAATTGAGTAAAGAAGAAATGAAATAATGACAAAAAAGAAACAGTTGGGCAGGGGGTCCTTTCTCAATCCATCCTCCTCCATATTTTCTTATCCTCTGCAAAAGGTTAAATGCCTGTGGCAGGTCTGTACACATGAACACATCAGAAGTGAAGTACATAATGCTGAAGTTATTCCACAATTGGGAGGTTTTTTTAAAAAAAAAATAGCAACACTTCACCCTCTCCATTTCAAAACAGTAAGAAAAGCCCACTTTTCTTAAACAGACCTTACTTTGCATAAAAGAAGCCTGATGCTACAGACACCCCGGCTCTTTAAATCAACGAGCATCTGTAAGTCGCATCATGAACCCCCCCCCCCTTCATTTCCTTCTGCTGCTTTTCAGCAAACGCACGGCAGTCTGTCTCTCAAAACTGCCGCGCTTGCATCACCCAAGCAGCGCTTTTTGTCAAGGGATCCTGGGACTGGAGTAGGGCTGAATCTGTCGGCCCGGCATTCATAAGGGAGGATTTATTTCAATATGTTGTTGAAACTACCTTGTGTCAGGTTTATCTGTCTCGGGGGAGATGTACATTTCTTATCACGCGCTGCGCCATCTGTTAAAAGACGCAGCCACTTGTCTCTCTGCGAGGAGACCACAGATGGAGAGTTTTCCCCCTTGTACACAGAAACTGTCAATAGATGACAAAGCCCGGTTTGTTTGCAGCCAGGTGGAATCACTAAGGAGGAAGAGAGGGCTACTTAGGTGCTCTTCCACAGGTTGACTCTGTGTGTGAGGGTTGATGAAAGAAACAAGGGCAGTCAACAAGGAAGGACTAGTGAAATAACCCCAAATCCACACAGGCACAATATTTAGGACTGTGCATTACTGAAGCATCTCATTATTCACCATACATATACATAAGAAGAAGAAGATATTGGGTTTATATCCCGCCCTCCACTCCGAAGAGTCTCAGAGCGGCTCACAATCTCCTTTACCTTCCTCCCCCACAACAGACACCCTGTGAGGTGGGTGGGGCTGGAGAGGGCTCTCACAGCAGCTGCCCTTTCAAGGACAACCTCTGCCAGAGCTATGGCTGACCCAAGGCCATTCCAGCAGGTGCAAGTGGAGGAGTGGGGAATCAAACCCGGTTCTTCTAGATAAGAGTCCGCACACTTAACCACTACACCAAACCGACCCACATTTTTAAACAAGGACGTTCAAAAACCTTGACTTAATTGTGCAAGCAAAGCCACTGGCTTTGATCTGCCAGCTTGGCATAAAGCTACTGTTTTATTTCCTCAGCCACTGGAAAGGCTGTTTTGTAATGGCCAGATCATATATCCATAACTACTGACCATGTGAAATAAGATCAGAGCAGGTCTATACAGTCATAATAGAACAGAACTGCATATTCAGACCAGTCCACAGTACAGAATTGTTACAGAGGCTGTACCTTTTCAGAGGCCATGGTGTACTTAAGAAAATAAGAAAAGGTCTGTTGGATCAGAGTGGTGGTCCATCTAGTCCAGCATCCTCTTTCACACAAGTGCCTTGGAAGTCCAACAAACAGGACATAGAGGCCAAGGTTGTCATCAGTTTTTATGACTGCTGCTGGTATTCAGAGGTTCCCTTTAGTCAGCATGGATAAAAACCATTGATGGATGTGGATCTCTCTTCCATCAATCTAATTATCTTGTAAAGCCATCTCTGCTTATGGCCAACACTCCATCTACTGGCTGTGAACTGCTCAATTTCATTACCCATTAACTAAGGAAGTGTTTGCATTTGTTTCTCCTGAATCTATTGCTCACCAGCTTAGCTCTGTGCCCCATCCTGAGTTCTAATATTATGGGACTGTGAGGGTGCCAAACTCCAAGTGGGGCCTGGAGAGTTCCCAGAACTGATCTCCACACTACAGAGGTCAGGTCCCTTGAAGAAAATGGCTGCTTTGGAGGGTGGACTCTATTGCACCATAGCAGGGGTGGCCAATGGTAGCTCTCCAGATGTTTTTTTGCCTACAACTCCGATCAGCCCCAGCCATTGGCCATGCTGGTAGGGGCTGATGGGAGTTGTAGGCAAAAAACATCTGGAGAGCTACCGTTGGCCACCCCTGCACTATAGGATTATACCCTGCTGAGGGTCCTCCCCCTCCCCCAAGCTTTGCCCCCAAATCAAGGAATTTCCCAATCCAGATTTGCCAACCCTATAGTGCAGAGAAAAAAATTATCTTGGCATACTACTTCCATGCATTATTTTGTAAGCCTCTATTGTGTCCCTCCTTTATCATCTCTTTCCCTCAAAGTTATCTCAACTAACTCCACTCTCTAGAGCCCACAAACTTCCTTTTTTATGGGCAAGAGCCTGTCTGTGGAGGAATGTGAGTGTAGGCAAAACCATTTTCCTGTGTTAAGGCTAGGGTTGCCAAGTCCAATTCAAGAAATATTTGAGGACTTTAGGGGTGGAGCCAGGAGCAAGATTGTGACAAGCATGATTGAACTCCAAGGGGAGTTTTGGCCATCATATTTAAAGGGACCGCACACCTTTAAAATGCCTTCCCTCCATTGAAAATAATGAAGGATAGGGGCACCTTCTGTTGGGGCTCATAGAATTGGACCCGCTGGTCCAATCCTTTTGAAATTTGGAGGGTGTTTTGGGGAGATGCTATCCTGCAATTATGCTGCTTCTACCTCAAAAAACAGCCCCCACAGAGCCCCCAGATACCCTCAGATCAATTCTCCATTATATCCTATGGGAATCAGTCTCCATAGGGAATAATGGTGTGCCCAGCAGACATCCCCCCCCCCCTGCTTTCTGATAACCCTGAAGTGGGGGGAGGGCCTCCAAACTGGGGGGATCCCCTACTCCCAACTGGGGATTGGCAACGCTAGTGAAGGCCCAGCTTCCACAGATAGTTAAGATTTACATTCCAACCAGGGACATACAAATATGGCATTTTACATTTGTTTTAGTTCTCATGCATAACTGTTGCAAACATTCCATATCACTCGTTTTCTTTGTTTGTGTTCCCTTTTGGTCCTTTCCTTTTACAGTAATTAGTGTTCTTATGCATGCCATTTTTACCATTTTATGCAATTTAATCATTGTGAATCATTTTATGCAATTTGTACACACACACAAAGGCATCAATTTTAACAACAATTTGACTGTCGGTGTTTGTTATTACAGTGGAGTGGGGTGGGGGGGAGATGGCCGCCATTTTGTCCTAGCCATAAAGAAACTCCAGTTTTTTAATTGATCCAGAGTAGCTACAAAATTTGTCAATCTCTCATTCTAAGTCATTTAGCCTAGTGTTCCCTTCCTATTGCATGGGATTTTAAAACTTCACACTTTGGGGGTGGGCATCTCTATTTTTATTTACGGAAACATTTATATCCACCCTTTCCTTGTGGTTCAAGGTAGCTCACAATTTTCAAGCTGCTCTCTCACTGGCAGCTTTTGCAATCCCTTTTCTCTTCGTCTAAATCGCCTTTTCGGCCCACTTTGATGGGTATCAGCCACGTGGAGTGGACAACCATGCCACTAAATTCCATCTTTTAATATGCAGAGCTGTCAGACTTGAGAGTGTGGAGATATTGGACGACCTGATTGCCTGACACCATTAAACTAAGCAAACGAGACACAGGGGGAAATGCCTCGGTAGACTACTTACCTCCACAGAACAACTCTGGGTCCCGCTGTCCTTTTGCAGTGTTGCCAAACAGACCTAACAGCAGCAGAGGCAGCAGCAGCTCCGACTGAAGCACAGCCATTCCCGTGTATTGGTCTGAGGAAACACACAAGGCAACAGTGAATGAATGTGCCTGTACTGCTATCCCACTGCTAGACCCAATCTTGGCAGCCACACAGGGTTAAACAATAGACCCTGCAATAAAAATCCCCAAGATTTGTCTACTTTTGCATCTGAATTATTGTAATGTTTTTATTCTTCAAATGGGAACCTTTCCTGTACCTCTCTGGTCCCAGGGTTTCTTTGCAAAAACAAACTATTCCCAACAGTGCTTTCTTTGTAGAAAAAGCCCAGCAGGAACTCATTTGCATATTAGGCCACACCCCTGACATCACCATTGTTTCACACATGGCTTTTTGTAGAAAAAGTCCAGCATGAACTTATTTGCATATTAGTCCACACCCCCTGACACCAAGTCAGCCGGAACTGCATTCCTGCACGTTCCTGCTCAAAACGAAGTCCTGATTCCCAACAAACTGCTATTACTGATACAGAGGAATTGCTCAAACATTAAAAAAAAGACCCACAAAGATCACAGTGTGACCGATCTATTATGTACACATACCTTATTAAAGATGTTGCAGAGAATGGCAGGTAAAAACCTGGCAACCACTGATTGCTTGTTGGAACAAAATCTCGCCTGATGAAAACATAAGAAATGAAATCCTGAGAACATAAGAACATAAGAGAAGCCATGTTGGATCAGGCCAACGGCCCATCAAGTCCAACACTCTGTGTCACACAGTGGCAAAAAATTTTATATACACACATACACTGTGGCTAATAGCCACTGATGGACCTGTGCTCCATATTTTTATCTAAAGTACTTAGATACATATTTTTATCTAAGTACTTGAATTTATGTGAACACTTTGGATGTTGATTTATAGGTAGTTTTATAATGCACTCCCTGTTTTGCATTGAATAAAAACTTGTATCTGTATAGTTATACTAGCTAAAGGTTATGTTTGCTGAGAACTATTAATTAATTTTTAAAAGGATTAAGGGAAGAGAGCACGTTCAGGTAAGATTAGTTTCCAGGATGGTCTCCCTCCAGTGTTTCCTATTCTATCCTGAGCTGTAGCTATACCACAATACTTCTGCTTTTTCTGCATCATTATAAGATGTACTTAGAAAAAGACAGATCTGTCCTACTGTGATTGCTTCCTTTTCCTTCTGAGTGATGCTTCTGTATTAATGCCCTGTTTCTGCTGCAGCAACAAGCTCCCTTCTTTAACAGTTTAAGGTCCCCAAACTGCACTTGTGACACTTCTGGTTGCTTCAAGAACATTCCAGATGTGCACATCTGACTGCATGAAGCTTGGAACCCTGTCCATCCAAGACTGGATTCTCCCTTCTTTAGAACATTTGTGTTGCTCTGTGCTTTTCAAAGAGCAAGGCAGACCACACTAAGGAGACCCAAGCAGTTATGGAGGAAGGTTCAGTGCCTAGGATTGCCGGGTCACAACCTGGAAATCATGTCTTTTGCAGCTCCATTGCAAGTGCAAGAGATTGCAACCACAGCCTCTCCCCCATTCCTCCTTTGGCTGGGCGAAAAGACATTGCAATGAGTTAGAAACGTGAGGTCACGGAATTGTTGAAAATACAGGCAGATGGATAGTATAAGCTCTTGTTGTCAACACCATTCCCCTAACTAAGTAAAGTTCAGGCTCTGGGAAAGGAATACATCTTCATCAGAGTTTTTTTCCTCCCATAAACTTCACTGTTGGAAGCAGCTCATCTTACCCCTTTCACAAACAAAGGAATAACACAAACCCATGAAGTCAATGAGGCATGAACCCACCTATGGAAAAGAAATGTTTTGCATGCTGGTCACAGCTAAAGTTCCCAAACAGGCCAGATTGCTTTCTCTGCAGCCAATGAGCAGATTTCCCCAACTTGTCAGCAGTAATTCATGTTAATAATCCTTAAGCACCTTCATTCAAACCGGTTTGGGATGGATCAGATCAGTTCAGAACCCATTTTTGGCTCTTAAAAAACCTGTTTTCTCCTCCTGATTTTACAACAACCTCATGAGAATGCATCAGGCAAGGACAACGCTGACCTTCCTTTCTGCTGCTTAGTAATACGCCTGAGGCTCGAACTAGAGTCTGATAGCCGACAGGCAGCTGCCACTGAAAACAGCAGCTTTGTGCTCTCACCTGTAACATCTAGCAATACAAAATAACTGGGCCACCAGGACAGAGAAGCAAATCCCCCCCCCCTCCACTTCTCTAGCTGTAGGTCATGGGGGTGGCAACTTGGCAGGGCAACTCCCTCCCATTAGGCATTTGTATCACTCCTGGGAAAGGTGGAAAAGCAAGAAAAGGGGTGGCTGTTTTGGTCAGCATGGGATGGATTGGTTCATATTTAGATACATACATAATAGTGAGATTCAAAGATACTAAGAGTCAATGGAGAAGACGATGGTGCTATGAAAAGCGGAAGGGAGCAAGAAAAGAGGAAGACCCAACAGGAGGTGGATGGACTCAGTCAAGGAAGGCATGGTCTTCAGGTTGCAAGACCTGAGCAAGGCTGTTAACGACAGGATGCTTTGGAGGTCGCTCCTTCATAGGTTGGAAACAACTTGATAGCGCACCGCATAATGTTTAATTTGGATTCAGGTTTGGTTTTATTTGGATTCAGGTTCAGAAGCTGCTTGGCATTTTTGGTCTCATCCAGGTCTAAACAGTCTCCGTGCACAGAGAGGAGATCAAACAAGAGATACTCTAGTTGCATTTTGGACTGCGAGTCAGTGAACTGAATCATGTACCTCATGAAAACATACATGGGGCTGATGTAGAACCCCAAATAAGAAAGATTTGTGGGTTCTGATCAACATTCCCTCTAAGCTGCAGAGTCTTGTAAGCAAAAATTCTACTTTGTGAGCCACTGGCATGAAAGTTGTGAGCTACTGCATAAATTATTGTGCTCTGGGGGTCATCCTTCCTGAGCTAAGACAAAAGTGTGTGAGCTGGAGGCTAAAAATCTGTGAGCTAGCTCACGTGAACTCAGCTTAGAGGGAACCCTGGTTTTGATCTAATTCTATGTTCTCGGTTAATTCTCATCTGAGGTTCCAAGTCAGTATATAATCCTGAAAGTTGCAGCTCCAAATTTTGTTTTGTTTTGTTTTATTTGGGGCAGGTCTTCAACTCTGTAAACCTGCAAGGACCACAGGATACAACCCTGACTTCAGCACTATGGCTTTGCATAGTCTCAATGGACAGCTCCCTTGATCTTCCTTATTTATGAGGAGGCCACAGCTGGTCTGATGCATTCTCTGCAACTACCTGCAGACCTGGTGGATTCTAATTGTAGATCTGCATATATCAAGTCCCACCCCTTTCCTCTCCAGAGAAAGGAAGAGCATCCCTTGTATCTTCCTGGGTCCTAGTGCCTCTAGCTGTTTCTTGTTCTCTTTTCAAGAGGAATTCTTCCCTGCATTCCCATCACCTTTTCTTATTCCGTTATAAGCCCTGTGGTTGTTTTCTTCTGCATCACAGGCTGCACTGTGACAACAGCCTCTGTCAGAATAACCATTTATGTATGTGTGTAAAATGCCATCAAGTTGCAGCTGACTTAAGGTGACTCTGTAGGATTTTCAAGGCAAGAGTTGAACAGAGGTGGTTTGCCATTGCTTGCCTCTGCATAGCAACGCTGGGCTTCTTTGGTGGTCTCCCATCCAAGTACTTGCCTGGGTCATAGCTTCCATGATCTGATGAGCTCAGGCTTTCCTGGGCTATCCAGGTCAGAGTGGGGCCATGGACTTCTTATAAAGGCAAGTAGAAAATATTTCCAAATGCTGGATTTCTCCCTGCATGTTTAGAACAGAATTTCAAATATGGGAAGGGTTTACAGGCCATCCTAAGTAAAGTTGCATATTTTCTAAGCCCATTGACTTTGATGGACTTGGAAGGGTGTGACCCTGCTTAGGACTGCACTATTAATTTGCCATTCAAATCCAGGCAACAGAGAAGAGCATCTCAGGCTGATGGCAGGTTTTGCATAGCTCTGTCCCTTTTAGCACAGCTACTAACACTGTGTGTGGATGGACTTCCTGTCTTAACTAGAAGTCTAGGTTATACCATTAAAAAAAACTCACCATGTTCCTGTTAAAGGAAATGACAACTTGGGTTGCCAGGTCCCCCTTGCCTAACAGAGGGAGATGGGGACAGTAGGGTTGCCAGATCCAGGTTGGGAAACTCCTGGAGATTTGGGGAGAACGGGAACCTCAGTGGGGTACAATGCCATACAGTCCAAAGCCTTCATTATCCCCAAGAGCACTGATCTCTGTAGTCTGGAGATAAGCTGTAATTCCGAGGGATCCCCAGGTCCCACCTGAAGGCTGGCATCCCTACGTGAGTGCATTTTATTCCAGGTGTTGTCCATCCCTCCAGACAACATTAAATACTACCAATTTTGCAATTTAGCAAAGATTACCGAGAGTTGAGCAGGAAAAAAAATCATAGCCATCCTAAAATGCTTTTTTAGAAACTTTTTAATTCTGTCTTTTGCTTTATGGCAGAAAAGTACCATAGTTCTGTGACACTTTAGATCTGACACCTGACCGCAGGGTACAAAAGAAATAAATTGCAATGGTTGTGTTCTTAAAAAAAGCAAACATAATTGAATTCAAGAGCCTGGATTCAGCCACTCAGCAGGCCAGGACTCCTGCTGCAGGGCTGGCATATTTGAAAAATAGCAGGGTGTGGAGGGGCCGAGGGGCTCCATATTCCTGAACAACTATGAAACCTACACAGCAAACAAACTCTCCGGAGAAAAGAGATGCCATCCACACCTCCAATCCAGACTAGACTGGACTTTGCTCTTTCCCAAAACGTATTGAAGATGAGCCCCAAGCAAAAGCTTTTGAGCTTTTAGCTATAACTCAGTGGGATTTTAAAGCTTACCTAAGATGCAAGATTTCAGCCTCTGCTCTGCCCAAGCTGCACTGTGTTACAGCTGTACAGTGTCAGACTGGGCAACTTTTTAAAAGCCCAATGTTGATCCACGGATGGCTTTTCTCTTCGGCACAGAGGCGTTTTACGGAGAGAACCACTCCTCAGCAGAGCGTGCAGCTATCGCTGGCCTGTTTGAGCGTGAGCTTTCCCAGCACTTCTGCTATCAGCAAGCAAAGCAGCTTGTCAGCGCGACGGACCAATAAAAGAGCACCATGTGGGAAAAACAAGGAGGGGAGTAGCCGACTGCAAGCTGCCCAAGCCGGAGCTTGTTTGCCAGCCCTGAGCAGGTAGCATAAAGCCCAGAATGGAATCCCAGTTGCCATGGTGAATGAAATCACCTGCAGGATGTATGGCTCTGTTGGAGTTTTCCGGAGAGTTGCTTTGGGAGAATCGTTTTCACGCAGATTTCTCTGGCTGCAGGGTCCAGCCAGTTTTGCAAAGAGTTTCTGCTAGGACCTGTGGCTATCCATGGCCCCTGCCATTGTGGATCTCCCCCTCCCCACCCCCCACAATTACTTGACTCTCTATTGCCACTGTTTTTAAACAAAACAGAACTTCAGTCTTAGCCCCCTTGTCTATGCAGAAGAAGAGCCTGTTGAATGCTGTCGAGAGGCCCAAGGAAGGGAAGATGGCATGGTATAGCCTGATCTCATCAAGTACGGGAAACTAAGCAGGGTCGGTGCTCAGAATGGAGACCACCAAGGAAGACTCTGCAGAGGAAGGCAATGGCAGACCACCTCACTTGCCCTGAAAACCCCTTGCTGGGGTCACCATAAGTCTTGGATGGGAGACCACCAAGGATGACTCTGCAGGGTAAGGGAATGGCAAACTGTCTCTGCTTCTCATTGCCCTGAAAGCCCCTCGATCCAAATAATTATAAAGGAGTCCAGAGTTTCTGTTGCAGAGAATATGGGACTGCAAACCTAGGACTTTCCACAGTTTAGATCCTTCTCCAGCCTGATCTCTCGCAATAGCTGCTTCATGGAGCCACAGTACAAATTTTCAAGTTCGGATCAATGCAACTAATGCACAACTTCTGTTTCCATAAACTCTGGTCAATATAACTTGACATACTTGCATGGAGGCAGTTGTAGCCCAATGGGACATTATATCCTGAGGACATGATGTAATAACTCAGACTTTGTTAAAGGACCAGTCACTGCATTCAAGGAAAAGGAAAAGGCAGTATTGAATGTCTTACATGCTTTGTTTGTTGTTTGTATAAACGTATGTGCATAGACACACTTTTGGCGTGAGAGCTAAATTATTTCCGGGGAGCTTTAACTACTTTACTATAATTTCACATCGGAACTCGTCTCTTTGCATTGAACCCCTGAAGAGAATGGCTGCTTTGAAGGGTGGACTCTATGGCATTGTACCATGCTGAGGCCCCTCCCCCTCCAAACCCCACCCACACCCGGCTCCACCCCACAAAGTTTCCAACACAACTTTTCTAACACAGACCTGGCAACCCTAAACTGGGTGCTGCCTATAACTGGGTAAGGCCTGGGGAACATCCAAGAATTACAGCTCATCTCCAGACTACAGAGATCACTTCCTCTGGAGAAAATGGATGCTTTGGAGGGTGGACTCTATGGCATTGTACCCCACTGAGGTCCCACCCCTGTAGACTGTCCAGTGGGCTCTTGCTGCTTATTCCTGACTCGCCCATCTGGACATCAAGCTAAACCAAGGGTGGCCAAACTACAGCTCGGGAGCCATATTTGGCTCTTTCACACATATTGTGTGGCTCTTGAAGCCCCCACTGCCTCATTGGCCAACTTGGAAAAGACATTTCTCTCTTTAAATCACTTCTCCAAGCCAAGCTAGCCAGCGGCTTGGAAAACGCATTTAAAGTTGCTTTCTTTCCACTCCTCCCTCCCCTCCATCCATCTATCTATCTATCTATCTATCTATCTATCTATCTATCTATCTATCTATCTATCTATCTATCTATCTATCTATCTATCTATCTATCATCCTCCTTCCTTCCTTCCTTTCTTCCTTCCTCCTTCTCTCAAACATCTGATGTTCATATCTTGCAACTCTCAAACATCTGGCATTAATTCTGTGGCTCTTACATTAAGCAAGTTTGGCCACCCTTGAGCTAAACATTTCAACAGCCATGGGGGGGCTTTCAAAAAAAGATGAGCTAGATATTAGGGTTGCCAGATCCGGTGTGGGAAACAGGAGGGATTTCAGGAGAGGGTGGCAGGGTTTTGGGAAGCAAGGGGCATCAGCATGCTATAATGCTATAGAGTCTGCCCTCCATTTCTTCAGGAGAACTGATCTTGATCATCTGGAGATCAATTGTATTAGCAGAAGATCTCCTGGAGCAGGGGTGGCTAAACTTGCCTAATGTAAGAGCCACATAGAATGAACACCAGATATTTCAGAGCCACAAGACATGAACATCAGATGTTTAAGAGAAGGAAGGAAAATAGATTTGGGAAGGGAGAGGTAGAAAGAAAGCAACTTTAACTTTAAATGCATTCTCCAAGCCACATAAGAACATAACATAAGAACATAAGAGAAGTCATGTTGGATCAGGCCAATGGCCCATCCAGTCCAACACTCTGTATCACACAGTGGCCAAAAATTTATATATATATATACACACACGCACACACACACACACTCTCTGTGGCTAATAGCCATTGATGGACCTCTGCTCCATATTTTTATTTAACCCCCTCTTGAAGCTGGCTATGCTTGTAGCTGCCACCACCTCCTGTGGCAGTGAATTCCACATGTTAATCACCCTTTGGGTGAAGAAGTACCTCCTTTTATCCGTTCTAACCTGACTGCTCAGCAATTTCATTGAATGCCCATGAGTTCTTGTATTGTGAGAAAGGGAGAAAAGTACTTTGTTCTTTACCAGCTGGCTTGGCTTGTAGAAGTGATTTAAAGAGATTTAAAGAGAGAAAAGCCATTTCCAAGTTGGCCAATGGGACAGTGGGGGCTTCTAGAGCCACACAGTATGGGTGAAAGAGCCACAGTTTGGCCACCCCTGTCCTGGAGGTTGCCAACCTTTTGCAATGTGAAAAGGTAAGGGGACAGGGGAACAAGACCGCCTGGTCCCAGCATGCCACGGGCTCAATCAGGATTGGGGCATTGCATCACTTTTTAAATGGCCAGATTCTTCTCAAAAAATGGTGTTGGCAGCCACTGGTTGGAGCTGTGGCTGCTGTAACATCTAGTTTGGCCCCCAGAGACATTTTTCAGCCAGCCTCTTTGTACCTTTTAAGGGAAGGCCTGTTCCTTATTGAGTCTGAAGAAGAAGACTCTGGTGTTTGGACACATGTAGTTTTCCAGGTTAGCTGCTTCCAGCCCCCAATTGCTGTTGTTAAGCTTCCTCTCTGTCTTCATGCATTGCTTGTACATGGTAGTTCTGGGACAGTCTCTCCAATGTCATGCAGATTGTTCATAGCCACGCCCACCCATAAACATCTGCTGGATCTAATTCCCTTGATGAGGCTCAGATGTCTGAAATTTGCTGTTATGTCATTACCGTGTATAGTTAAGGGATAGCTGGCAATTATCATAGACTTTATGCTCAGCAACCTGTGGTCATGTTGTAGCTGTTTTTCTTTGCACTCTTTCCTTTTGTGTGTCCACACCAATCTCTTTTTTTGGCCAGACAACTGTTCTGGAAGGTGGAAGGACATTTTGCTGTACTGGGGAAAAAATACAAAATACGGTACTCCGTGATGCTATCAGTGCAGTGGGGGACACCAGAAGGTAGCCTTGCCTAAGGTGCCAGACAGTCTAGAGCAGGCCCTGACTGGCTGCCACTTGATGGCACTTTGCACACACACCTCTCTGGTGGGCGGGATTCATTTCCTGTGGCAGGGGGTTCCAAAGTCTATGGGCAACAGCAGTAAAAGTAGTGCTCTGCATGCCCACCAAACTCACCATAATAAATATGAGCACATCAGCCAATCTCATTTTGTCTTAAAGCAGGGGGCTCAGATATATTATTCCTTAAACACAATCCAGTGTAGACTTATTCTGCCTAGGGTCCATCAAAATGAATGGAAGCTGAGTAAGAGAACTGCAATGGGAGCAGATGCAAGAAAATTTTCTGGCATGTAAGGCCCATCTTCCCCAAATACCTACTATTTTTCTCTCCTTTTTTTTTTTTTACTGAACTTGTTTTCGAACGGAAATATCTGATTCTCTGCATGGGCTTAACTGCACAATGGATTCATCTTTTCTATCCAAACACATCCAAATAAATACTTATATTTACTCCCACAGGTGAAAACCAAAATGCGCTATTATTATATCAACAGGAACGCTCGCTGTCTCAGAACTATTCTGGCAGGGTTTTCAAGAATGCTTCGCTATTTGAGGTTGAAAAGTATGCTCATCTGGGTAATATCTGTTTCTTGCGCTTTGTTCTTTTGTCTATCAGAATCAATGAGCTGATGTCAGATAACGATTGTGTTCCTTATCAGCCAGCGCTTCAAAGCAGCATGCAAATTGCAGACTACAAAACGGCTTTAAAATATGCATTTCACGAGTCGTGTACAGATGGAGCTGGAGGAAAGCACAGCGTTTGAGGGGTGTTGCTGTCTTCTCACCCTCCTGGACATGGGTACAAGGGGTGATGCATGGGAGGAGCAGGGGGGGGGGTTGTAAGAAGAGCCCTGTAAGCTCTTGAAGGATTGGCTACATGAGAGGGGTGTGGCCTAATATGCAAAGGAGTCCTTGCTATAAAAAAGACCCAGGGAGGAGGGTTGCCCAATGTGGGCCCCCCAGTTTTGTAGCCTCAGGACTGTCAGCATCCCTCGATTGGCATCTTTGTTGTCTAGAATGAAAAGCTCATCATTGGCTTGGGTCTATTTCAAGCCTAGCTGAGGTTTGCCCATGAAGAAGTATGGTCATTATTCTATTTCAAGGTATGGTTTATTAGGCGCATGGATAAAAATCACTATATATATATCCATACGGGAAATGCAACAATTCACCCGAGAAAGATTTATAAAAGAAAACCCTAGCAACCTTTTATAGCATTGGAAAAGGTGCAGAAAAGGGCAACTAAAATTATTAAGAGAATGGAATGTCTTCTTTATAGAGAAAGGTTTAGGTGGTTAAAGCTCTTTAGCTTGGGGAAATGATGGTTGCATGACAGTGGTTCACGGAATTTTGCTTGGAATAGAGAAGGCAGAGAAAGAAGTACTTTTCTTCCTTTCTCACAATACAGTCATACAGTCACAGAACCTTTATTGGCACAACGTTTCTCAGACCTAGCAACAGTGATTCATGCAACGGTCACCTCAAGACTGGATTACCCTCTACATGGGGCTGCCTCTGTGCCAAACCCGGAAGCTGCAGCTGGTGCAGAATGCAGCGGCTAGGCTACTATTAGGGCTCCCGAAGTGGGAGCACATACAGCCGGGGCTGCGCGGACTGCACTGGCTGCCGATTGCATACCGGGTTCATTACAAAGTGCTGGTTATTACCTTTAAAGCCCTATATGGTTGAGGACCTGCCTACCTGAGGGACCGTCTCTCCCCATATGAACCCCAGAGAGCACTGAGGTCAGCGGGGAAGAACCAACTGTCTATCCCTGGGCCGAAGGAGGCAAAACTACAGAACACCCGTATACGAGCCTTCTCTGTTGCAGCACCACACCTATGGAACCAGCTCCCGGAAGAAGTGCGGGCCCTGTGGAGCCTCGAACAGTTCCGCAGGGCCTGCAAGACCATCCTTTTTAGGATGGCCTTTGCCTGACTAAACACTTGATGGATTCGCCTTAAGTGAGATCCGCCATCATATCATATCTGCTGATGGAATAGCACCAGGAATATTTAATGTGTAATTTTAAACTGGAATGTTTTTAAGGTTAAATGCTGTTTTTAATACCTATTGTATAATTCATTTTATTAATATGTTGTTAGCCGCCCTGAGCCTGCCTCAGCGGGGAGGGTGGGATATAAATAAAATGTTATTATTATTATTATTATTAGAATACAAAAACATATTGGTGCTCAATGAAATTAATGAGCAGTAGGCTTAGAACAGATAAAAGGAAATATTTATTGACCCAAAGAGTAATTAACATGTGGATTCACTGCTGCGGGAAGACAGCTTCAAGAAGGGATTGGATAAACATGCAGAGTGAAATTCCATCAGTGGCTATTAGGCACAAGGTATAGATAGAACACTATGTCTGGAGTAGTGATGTTCTGTATTCTTGGTGCTTGGGGGAGTGTAAAAGTGAGTGGGCTTCTGGAGTTCTGGAATTCCCACTGGACCTCCTGAGGGCACCTGGACTTTGGCCACTGCTTGACACAGAATGTTGGACTGGATGGGCCATTGGCCTGATCCAACATGGCTTCTCTTGTGCTCTTATTGTGTACTGGAAATGAATTAAATTGGATGACAATATACTATATTCACTTGAAAAGAAAATTGCCCCCACAAAAAAACGAGAGTTATACACAAAGGTGTTTTTTTTAATTGGACATAACTGTGACTTGTATGCAAATTTTTTTAAAAAACCTCTTTTTTTGAGAGCATACTTTAAAAAACTAGTTTTGCACTTGAGTAAATACTGACACCCCGTATATTTGACATCTTAGTACGAGATGAAGTTTTGCAATATATTTAAATAATTTTAATATTACTGTGATTCTATGATGTAATGCTCTACTTCTTGTAGTAATGAGACCATTATATCTTTAATGCATGTATATATATCTATAAGCCCTGATGTGTATGGCCCAGACTAGCCTGATCTCATCAGATCTCAAAAGCTAAGCAGCACTGGCCCTGATTAATATTTGGTGGGAGAACTCCAAAGACTATTAGGGTCATGACTAGGCGTGTGCATTTGGCTAAACCCAAGCTGAAAAAAATATCCAAAACCCCCCCAAAACCCTTTTCAGTATTTTCCAGATAGTCTTTCAGCCAGATATAAATCTGGCTATTTTTGGCTATCTGAAATGGTCAAGCCCCAAAAATTCTAAAAATATTCAGGATTTTTTTAGGACTCCCAGATAGTCAAAGTTAAAGGGCATTTAAAGGGATTGCAGTCCCTTTAAATGCCTTCCAGATGAACTTGCCACTTGGAGAAGGTGTTTAAAGGGGCTGCAAGCTCTTTAAACACCTTGGGAATTTGATTCCTGTGGAAGCTGGTTCAGGTAGCCAGCTCGAGGTTGACTCAGCCTTCCATCCTTCCGAGGTCAGTAAAATGAGTACCCAGCTTGCTGGGGGGAAAGTGTAATGACTGGGGAAGGCAATCGCAAACCACCCCGTAAAAAGGTCTGCTGTGAAAATGTTGTGAAAGCAACGTCATCCCAGAGTCGGAAACGACTGGTGCTTGCACAGGGGACCTTTCCTTTCCTTTCCTTCACTTGGAGTCTCAGAGTGGCTTACAATCCCCTTTCCCTTTCCCTTCTCACAACAGATATCCTTGTGAGGTAGGTGGGGCTGAGAGAGCTCTTAGAGAACTGCTCTTGAGAGAACAGCTGTGAGAGAACTTGTGACTGACCCAAAGTCACCAAGCTGGTTGCGTGTGGCGGTGTGGGGGAATCTAACCCAGTTCTCCATATTAGAGTCCACCACTCTTAAGCACTATACCAAACTGACCCCAACTGACAACAAGAATTCTAAAATATTGCTGCTCAGCTCAGGGGAATTCTATTGTGGAACTTCATGTTCTGTTGACTGCTCTGTAACATTTCCCGGAAGGGTCATACGATGTACCCTCAGAAGTTCCACAAGATGAGGATCACTTGCACAGCCAGAACTCTCTGTTCTGTGGGGGTCCCAATTCTGGTTGTCTTCATCCAGAGAGGCAGGCTCTGGCTTCCAAAGGAGTAAGCTGAATTTTCCCACTTCTCCTCCTTCCCTGCTTGTGCCATGTTTGGGAGTTGTATCATTTTCACTCCAGCTATGTGATCAGGCCATCAGGACCACGGGGTTGCTTCCCATCTTCTGCTGGCTGCCTCTGCACAGATAAGTTTGAACATGAAATGTATGAATGCAAAGTATATCATCGTGTCCCAAATATATGTACCAATTCAGTAAAAATATCTCAGATCTGACTGCAGCTTGCTGTGACTTGTTTTACATCTCTCTTCTCACTCCTAAAAATGGGGAAGAAAAAAAATCAACCCCCCCCCCCCATAATTCCATTCTTTTATAGTTGTTAATGCAGAGAAAAGGAATGGGAATAATGAATGCATGATTTCCTGGTGTCAGCAGATAAGGGCAGGAAGGAGAGCTGTAGTAATCTACAGAGGCACAGGAATATGCTGAAACAAGAAAACAAACCTTTGTCTTACCTAGCTGTCATCCTGTTCTGTTTCAGATTCCAAACTTTAGGTGAACCAGAAACTTGAGTATCATCAATGCAAAAATAATTGGTGATCCCATTGATTCAGGCTGCAGTTCTAAGAACACTTCCATGGGAGTACATCCCACTGATAGACTTGATTCTGAGCAGAGTTGCTTTGGATTGTTCTCTGAGTTTCTTGCTGTCCAAATTATTTTGAAGACACTCACACTGGGTAATTCTAATTGGACTCAATTTTAAAGGTATGTTGGAGTTTCTTCTCCTGAAAAAGAAAACACCATTTTCTCCATCTCATTAACTTTCATCTTAAGAATCAGCTCTCTGAATTTGGCCTTCAGTTCAGGCCTTTTGACCCACCTCCAGATGTTGCCCAGATGTAGCATCATGATAAATTTATTGTTGGAATTTATAACGGTAGAAGAGAAGGATACAAGAATTCCTGCAATAAATTTATCATGATGCAGCATCCCGCAATATCCAAAACAACATCCAGCAATATCCAAAACATCCTTTCATGCTGAGCCTTTCCCATAGAAAGTTGTTAGAACTTTGAGAAGCATGGCCTCTATGGATGCTCAAAGGAAGTACTTATAGCTGTTCATTTGGAGAAAGCCCTGCTTGATCAGGGCTCTCTTGTTTGCTTCTTGTTTTCATTTCCGATTAGCCAGTACAATGTGACACCAAAACAAAGCCATTTTAAACCTTCTCAGTTTGCATTGGAAAGGTTCACTTTGGGGATATGTATAATCAGGGGGTTTTTTGTAGCAAGGACTCCTTTGCATATTAGGCCACACACCCCTGATGTACAGGGCCTACTGTAAGCTCCAGGAGGATTGGCTACATCAGGGGTGTGTGGCTGTTAAATACTGGGTTTGATACACAAGGAGGCACGTTTCATAGTGATCAGCTAAGCAGGGTCCGCCCTGGTTAATACTTGGATGGGAGATCACCAAGAAAGGCCAGAGCTGATATGCAGAGGCAGGCAATCACCTTGGAATGTCTCTTTCCTTGAAAACCCTCTGGGGTTGCCATAAGTCAGCAGTGACTTTACAGCAATACCTTCCAAAGCCCACCCCCAGCATTCTGTCATTTCCACCACCTCCTCCTCCAATTTATCTGTCCCTGCACCCCTTTCAATGCGGTGATTGTCAGTCACCTCAACCTACCTATTAAACTTTCAGTAAGACCAATAAATAAAAGAGAGCTGGTTTGGTGTAACCATGGTGATGCCATGGGGTGTGGCCTAATATGCAAATGATTTCCTGCTGGGCTTTTTCTACAAAAAAAGTGCCCCGGTGGTGGTTAAGAGCAGTGGACCCTAATCTGCGGAACTGGGTTTGATCCCCCACACCTCCATGTGCAGCCAGCAGGATGACCTTGGGTCAGTCACAGCTTTCTCAGAGCTCTCTCAGCTCCACTTAACTCACAGGATGTCGGTGATGAGGAGTAGAAGGGAAAGGAGATGGTAAACAGCTCTGAGACTCCAAGTGAAGGACAGGGTATGAATCCAATCTCCTCTTTAAAACAGAGGTGGCCATGGAGTTCCTCCTTTGAATGTTGTACACATGCAAGAAAATAATTTCCAGCTTACCAGCTGTGATCATCAATGAAGAGCTCAGGACTGAAGCTGGAACCAACCCAGAAGGAGGTCGCATATTTCTCCCAGCCCACCAGCATTTTAGAAAGCCTGAAAACTGGTGGGGAAAGTGGGCCAAGTCCAACACATTTAAGCTAGCCAACTGGCTTAGATCTTGACTTTTGCCATCCAGATTCTAGTCCCGTAGGAGCCAGCGCTTGACAAGTGATCTAACACATAAATTTTCCCATAGGACTGTAGCAGTGCCTTCTCTGGCCTAGCACTAATGACCGTAATCAGACAAACCCCAATCCTCAATAATCCCCATTTCAGTGGTTTTATAGATTATGTCAGCTAACCCCAATAGCTTTATGCTGGAAAAAGAAGCTTGTGTTTTGCTGGAACAAGAAGCTTGCTGAAATGGATTTGCCTTAGGTCGCCAACCTCCTGCTGACAGGTGGAGATCTCCTGCTGTTACAACTGATCTCCAGATGACAGAGATCAGCCCCCCTGGAGAAAATGGCCACTTTGGAAGGCAAATTCTATGACATTATACCACATTGAAGTCCCCCCCCCCAAACCCTGTCCTTCCCAAGTCCCACCGTCCAGATCCTCAGGAGTTCCCAGTCTGGAGCTGGCAACCCTACTTTCCTTTTTTTCCCATTATACTAAATCAGGAGTGGCCAAACTGTGATTCAGGAATCACATGTGGCTCTTTCATACATACTGTGTGGCTCTTGAAGCCCCCACCGCCCCATTGGCTGGCTTGGAAAATGCATTTGTCTCTTTAAATCACTTCTCCAAGCCAAGCCAGCCGATAGCTTGGAAAATGCATTTAAAGTTAAAGTTGCTTTCTTTCACCTCCCCATCTATTCCATCCCTCCCTTCCTGTCTTGCAGCTCTCAGACATCTGATGTTCAAATCTTGTGACTCTCAAACATCTGTCATTCAGGTCATGCAGCTCTCAAACATCTGACATTTATTCTATGTGGCTCTTTTATTAAGCAAGTTTGGCCCTGGGCTAAATATTTACTAAGCAAGCATAGCCAGGAGCAGAGCATTAGGGATACAATCCAGTGGGACAAATGCCAATGAAGTGAATGAAAGCAATGGAAAAATACCATCATACAAAAGCATACATTTATTTCCATGGCATCTGTGTAGGAAATTGTTCCTCTGTATTATGCCCTGTGTTGAATACATAATTCAGTAAATATATGCCCATATTGATGTGGAAAGCACACCTGAGGTTGCACTGTGCTTCCTTCTGTTCTGGCTATGCAGGAAATAGTTTCCAAGATAACAGGGTTTATTAGGGAACATATTTCCTCCACTGATGCAAACATACATATGCAGATGTCTGAACCTTAGGCTAGGGATGGCTATTACTGCTTTCAAGTCATGCAGTTTTTTCTGTGCTCTGAATGAAGGCTGGCGACAGAAAAAGGCAGAGTTGTAGTCCTTCCAAGGAGAAGCATTGCAGAAGATTCAAGCTTGTATCTCATTACCTTAGCCCAAAGCTACAGCGCAAAAGGACAGTGAGAGCATTTCCAGTAGCGTACTTAGCTTGAGCCTGGGAGGAGAACAGGTAAAATAGATATCAAATCAGGGCACTGTGAAGCCATAAAGACTCCTTTAAAAAATTTTTTTTAAAAACCCCAAGAGGCAAATGAATGGAAAAGCTTTTGGGTCAAGACAAATCTAATGAAAAAATTCCCCCTCCCTTTGAAAAACAAACTGTTCAGAATGTAATAACTGGTGGAAAACACTCTAAAACATTCTCTCTTTGGTACTCAAAATGGAAAGTTTGGAAATGCTACCTTGAATTTTACAAGAAAACAACATGTCTGTATTAGCTTTAGTGGAATGTGGGGGATGGTATGATGTCACATCCAAGGAAAACTTGGAAGTGACATCATGACTCTCTAGTAATCACTAGAAACTCTATTGTAAAATGTTTGGTAATTCCTAAAGCTGACTGACATCACTTCCAGCTTTCCTTTGAAAATGACATTCTACCATCATCTGATAGTGATTTTTTTTTTTTTGCATTATTTTGCTCACAGGAGTGGCGGCTGAAAATAGGGATAGAGAATCCCCAGCCTCTGATGGGGAAATTGACAAGCTGGGTATCATTGTGCCTCTTCGAGAAAGCTTCTGCCAGAGAGCCAGTTTGGTGTATTGGTTAAGTGCATGGACTCTTATCTGGGAGAACCAGGTTTGATTCCCCACTCCTCCACTTGCAGCTGCTGGAATGGCCTTGGGTCAGCCATAGCTCTCTCACAGAGGTGTCCTTGAAAGGGCAGCTTCTATGAGACCTCTCTCAGCCCCACCCACCTCACAGGGTGTCTGTTGTGGGGGGAGAAGATATGGGAGATTGTAAGCCGCTCTGAGACTCTGATTCAGGGAGAAGGGCAGGGTATAAATCTGCAGTTCTTTTTCTTCTTCTTCTAAAGCAAAGAGCTAGTCTGGCTTTCATCTGCTTTCACTGAGGTAGGTACTTCAGAAGAACACAGGAGGCATCACTTTTCAGTCTGCGGGTAAGTCTGATTCTGAAGGAGCTGCTTCCATTGCAGAAGAATGCTCAGCTTGACACCTGGCAACTTTTTAGTTTTTTCTTCTTCATTCCAAAAGTGCCCATGGGCTAAACATGATCAGGGACCCCTGCTATAGATCTTTTCATATTAGAAGAACATGTTCTTTATGACTGCTGGAAGAGAAGAACTTGGCACTGTCTTTTTTGCTTCTGCCTCCAGAGGGGGGTGGGTTACAAAAGAGTCAGTTAGATAGACAAGACTACGGTGGGCCTTTCTTCCTGTTTACTTTTCTGGAGTTTATCCCTTTCATGTCTCAGCTGAGAATTACAAGGAAATTGCCTTCCTTCCTTCTGTTCACTCTCACTCCTCTTTCTTTTACGCACGCACAAAGGAGGTGCATGTTTCTCTCCATCTTGCACCATGGAAGCTGGATATGCAGGACTGTAGCTAGCAGTGGGGGGGGGGGGGCACAGGTGTAGTGCCCTCTGCTGGCTGAAAGAGAAGATTGAAGAAGACTGGGTGGAGGTGCTGCAGATTCTATAGGGGGCACCGCACTGTGTCCCCCCTGCTGGCCACAGCCCTGTGGTCATGTGTCCAGCACCCAGCAGCATCCAATTAGAATAGGTAATCTATCTCTATCTCTTACCTACACTGTCTAGAATATAACTCCTTTACTGAAGTTTTCCTATTACTTTGAAATTGATAAAAAGGCTCTGTGTAACTCTGTAGTTTTGATAGCACACAAAAAGTCTCAGTATGGCTGTGTTAAACAGCTTTTGAACACTCTGTGACTTTACTCAGATTCCTAACAGTACCAAAGTCCAGAGAATCCAACAATGACAAAGCCCTGCCACCAACCTGACTGCCACAACCAAACCAACTGAAGTTTCCAAATCACCTTTAAAGACAGCCCCGTCTAACTGCATGGCAAAGTGTTCCACAAGAGGTAAGGCAGTGATATAACCTTTTGGATCAAGACTGGGAGTCACTCAGAATTCTTTCTATTCTTTTTCACTGGTCAGTAAAAGCTATCACCTTACTAGGTGGCATCCCTCAAGAGTGGAAGCAAAGACAATAACAACCTATAACTTCTTCTTTTAAAAGAGGATTTTTAATTAAAGGGTTTAAACTAACAAGGAGGCACCTATGTACCTTTCCCTTATCTTTCAGATAAAGACCTCCTGGGGTAAGCCTGACAAATCCTTATCTTAAAGATAAAGGACCCCACTATGATGGGCCTTATCGCTTAATTAAATCCTAGTACAATGTACAATGAAGTCAATAATTGGTTATTCAAGATAGCAGTTCCAAAATTGTGTCTGTATTGGATGAGGCATCTCTATTGGCTCTCTTGTGCTATGGTGTGGAGTGTAAGGGGACGGGTTACCTAGCTTGTTTGTGGGGAGGAACAAATTAATTAAAATCCAGGTGTGAAGCTTAATATGGAGAGGGACTGATAAATAAGTCCAATGGCCTGGGAAATAATTGAAAGAGCCCAGGAGACCGCAGGTCTGAATCTAGCAGAGACCCAGTACAGCCAGGTCTCTCCTTCCCTTTGCCACTGCAGAATGAGCAGATACAGCACACACAGGTGCAGAATCCACAGAATGATGGAGAAATGCACAACATCAGAATTCAGTTTAAAAACCAGTGCAACACAAAAAGCATACGTACGCAAAGACAATGCAAAGGAAGAACATAAATTCTCACTATGATACAAACCAGAATACAAATTCTATTTGTAGGAAGTCCTTCTTTGTAGCTTTCAACCACCAGTGTATCCCTTTGTGGATCAAATATCTTATCACCCATTGGGTATTGAGCTTCTGTAGGGTCTGTCAAAGCTATGGTATTCCAAGTAGTGTGGTATGGCTGTGAGAATTGAATCATAAGGAAGGCCGAGCGCAGAAGAACAGATGCTTTCGAATTGTGGTGCTGGAGAAGACTCTTGAGAGTCCCTCAGACTGCAAAAAGATCAAATCAGTCAGTCCTAAGGGAAATCAACCCTGACTGTTCCCTGGAAGGTCAGATGCTGAAGCTGAAGCTCAAATACTTTGGCCGCCAAATGAGAAGGCAGCACTCACTGGATAAGACCCTGATGCTGGGAAAGACAGAAGGCAAAAGAAGAAGGGGACGGCAAAAGATGAGATGGCTGGACAGTGTTACTGATGTAACTAACATGAATTTGAGCACACTTTGGAGAATGGTGGAAGACAGGAGGGCCTGGCGTGACTTGGTTCATGGGGTCACAAAGAGTCTAACTCGACTATGCAACTGAACAAAAGGGACTGTGGAACCAGTATGCCTTCCTTTGTAGGTGATTCACTTCAAGTACTTTTAAAGATCACTGGTGGGGTCTGTTGCAGAAGAGTTCTGCTCTGGCCTATTCCAGCAGCTGGGCCCCAGTGGCTGCTGCTCCCAGGTTTTCCCAACACCTGGAACAGTTTTTCTCTCCCTCTCTTGGTTCAACCACTGCCACCACCTGGCCTTTGCAGGAATTGCCCTGGAGATCAATGGGCGATAGATGTTGCAGCCAGATCGCCCTCACATCCAGGAATTGCCCACTGAGAGAGCCAAGGCTATCTCTCCCTGTTGAGGCCTTGCTACCAATGTCTGGTTACCACAGGGACAACTTTCTGCCTTGTGCACCACTCTGAGGGAGTAGCCACTCGCCAACTGACGGCACTCCCCCCACAGCATTCCTTTTTTAAAATAGTGTGCCCGGAATGATGGAAGTCTAATCTACTACTGAGAATCGCTACTAACATTAAAAGTTATAAAGCATTTCTTAAACATATATGTCTACATGCACACTCTCAGAACAGCCACAGACTGAGCACAGAATTCCAAAGAAAAGGGTAAAATGCAACCCCTCTGTTGCTCCCTCTGTACATGTCCCAGTGGACCTTAGTACAAGGCAGGCTGTTTCGCTTAAAAGGTTACAGTTGTTCTATAGGGGCCTCTGCTCAGGTGTGCAGGCCAGCACATGGCAATGGCCACCTCCTACAGCCCTCAGGTAAGACTTCTGAATGCATTGATGGAATTGGCACAAAAGAGAGTTGTTTCCTCACTTCCAGGAGCTGTTATTCCACCCCCCCCACACACACAACCTTATGTCTACTTTTTTTCTTTTCTCATTTTAAAAACTTTTTTTAGTTGCTGGGTTATGAGTCCCCCCTTTTATCTGGGAAAACAAAAAAATGTAATCAACAGCAACATGCTGAAGGTCCTAGTTTCAATCCCAGAATTTTCAGTTAAAAGAATCCCAGGGCTGGGAAAGGCAAGATAGACCAATAGTCTGACTTATTATGAGCTTCATATGTTACATCATCACTGTTAATCTACTTCTGTGCTAATCACATTATCCAGGCAAAGCTTGTGTGTGTGTGAAACAGGCAGAGCTATGAAACATGCCGCAGTGACAAAGCAATTACCAAGAACAGGGCTCTGAATGCACCAACAGTAGCTCTCGTGGGAACTGGGAGGTACGACTGGGCTGAACCCAACCATTTCATTATTTTCTTCAAGAACTAACATTGGGATAAACCATCTGAGGTTATCAGTGCAGTCCCTTTGCAAATTTGTATTTATTTACTTCATTTGCAATCCACCATTCTTTCCAATGGGGGCTCAAAGTGTTTTGTATAATTTCGCTCTCCTGCATTTTATTATCCTCAACAACTGCCTTGTGAAGTAGGTACTGAGGCTGAGAGTGTGACGCACCCAAGGTCACCAGGCAAGCTTCCAGGACAGAGTGGGGATTCAAGCCTGGGTCTCCCAGATCTTATTCTGAAAATGTAATCACAATACCACATGGCCATTTATATGGACTTTTTTGGTGTAGGCTTGTGAAAAAGGTGACATGCTTGGTGACTGGGATAAACTTCATTTGCACAAAGAAAGATTCAGGTGGGGTTCTCTCCTGGGTGGCTCCTGTGCTGCTGAAGCTATTGCCGTGCTTGAAGCATTTATTATCCGTTCTCCCTTGTGTGATTGCTTGGATGAGAAGTGAGATTTCTTCCGCCAATGAAGCTTTTACCATATATCATACCAGGCATTTGTATGATTTCTCCCACATGTCTCCTTCCACAACAAGTTGTCAGTCTCACTGAACTTCTTTCTACCCTCAGTGCATTTATATGGAATCTCCTCTGTAGTGATAAAGGTTGGTGCTCTGGGAGCACATACAGCCAGGGCTGCGCGGACTGCACTGGTTGCCAGTTACATACCGGATTCATTACAAAGTGCTGGTTATTACCTTTAAAGCCCTATATGGCCGAGGACCTGCCTACCTGAGGGACCATCTTTCCCTGTATGAACCCCAGAGAGCACTGAGGTCAGCAGGGAAGAACCAACTGACCATCCCCGGGCCGAAGGAGGCAAAACTGCAGAGCACTCGTATGCAGGCCTTCTCTATCGTAGCTCCATGCCTATGGAACCAGCTCCCGGAAGAAGTGAGGGCCCTGCGGAACTTTGAACAGTTCCGCAGGGCCTGCAAGACCATCCTTTTTGGGATGGCCTTCACCGATTAAAATGACAGAGGGATTCGCCTAGGCGACTTTCACCATCATGCTGAAATAGCACCAGAATGTTAATTTTAGAAAATTTTAAATTAGATTGTTTAAATTAGCTACTGTTTTTAAATATTTATTGTATAATTTACTGTATTTGATGTTAGCCGCCCTGAGCCTGCCTTGGCGGGGAGGGCGGGATATAAATAAAATGTTGATTGATTGAAATTCATTCCACACTCAATGCATTTTTGGGTGGTTTTTTTATGTGCGTGGTTACACACATGCGTGTGCGCGCCTCGGGAAGTCACGACAACCTCTGGTGACTGACCCCTACTGGAGAGCATGGAAGATATTCAGAGAAGTGGCTGAATAAATATTGCCTCTGTCCTCCTGACTACCGGTATATCAAGGATCCCATCCAAGTACTTGCCAGAGTTGACCCTGCTTAGGTTCTCAGATCTGACAAGATCACGTTGCATGAGCTATCCAGGTTAGGGGGACGACACTCAATGCATTTTTATGGGTCTCCCCAAGATGGCACAGAGGGCTGGTGTGAAGTTCTTTCTCCACTCCGTGCATTTGTATGGTTTCTCCCTTGTGAGACTCCTTTCTTTGATGCACCGTTAGTTATCTGAAGCAACTGAACCTCTTTCCACACTTCAGACATTTCACTCAGAGCAAATTTTATGCAAATTGTTACTCCAGACTAATCAAATTAAAATCGATTGAGGCGGAAGTGACTGCATGGGATTGCACTGTCATTCGCCAAGCCCTCTCTGAATAAGTAGGAAAGGAAAACTAAAATAGAAAGAGGAGATAAGAAAGCCTTGCATGATTGCTAAGCAGTTCCCAAAACTGGCATCCCGTTTTTTTAAAAAATTATAATACCGTATTATTGTAAGAATAATAATGATAATAATATTTTAAAGTAGTGGGGACGACTTTTTATTGAGGCGACAAGTGCAGATAGAAAGAATTATGCGATTCATACGCCGAACATGCGACTTTGCGACGCCCAAGAATGCGCAAACCAGCCACGAAGATTCATCCTGCCGGAAGAGCGCAATCAACGCAGGAGACCAGAATTTCTTCTGCGCATGCTCCGCACCATCTCGCGTTTGAGATTTTAATCGCCAGCGTTCTCTCTCCGACCCTTATCCGAAAGGCGCATGCGTACCACACAGCCCAGACTTTTGTCAATAAGCCGAGGAAGGACGGCGTAGTAAAAAAAAAATATTGCTTGGCGCACGCGCAAACATCACGTTGCGTCACCACCCGACTCCCTCCCTCCCCCCCGCCCACTTTCGTCCTACTTCCAACTCTGCGCAGGCGCCCGCGAAGCGGCTCGTCGACCTGGTGCTGCGAGACAACCAATCAGAAGAGCCCTCCGCTATCCCAGCCTGCACCGCGGCGGGGGTAGTGAAGTGCCCCCCTCCCCGCTTTTTCCTTCAGCCACCGGCAGCCATGTTGTGCTAGTTTTGTGCTCGGCGGTGGCGCCAACCGAGAAATTTCCTCCACCGTCGCTCCAAGCGGGAGAGCTCGTCGCTGTGGGCCCTCGCAAGGCCCCGGCGCCATGGCAGCTGCTTTGGGAGGTGGCGCAGGTACGAGGCCGGTGGGGCGCGGCTAGAGGGCGGGCCGTGGAGAGAGGCGGCGGGTGGGCCGCATGAGAGGGAGGGGGCTCACCTGTGTGCGTGTGTGTGGGGGGGTCGCCTGGGGGCATGGCAGGTTGAAGCTCTTCAGGGGCGGCGGGGGAGGAGGAGGAGGAAGAAGAGGGTAGTGGCGCTTAGGAGAATCGGGAGGCGGGGGGTGGGGTGGAATGGAAATGGATGGTGGCTTGAAGACTCGAGGTTATCGGTCTTCTGGTTTGAGGGTTCTCTGTGCAAGAAAGGTGGGCAGTCTAGCCCGTAGCTACAGTGGGGCCCGGGGGGGGGGAAGCCCACTCAATTCAAACCCCCCTTCTGCCTGAATGGTCCCTCCATTGGAGGGCCTCCAATCTGCCCCCTTTGCTCAGCGCCGCTCGCTGCCACTCTGAACAAGTGCAGTAGTGCTACTGTAGGGGCTTCAGATCGTTATGGGGGTGGGGGAAGAAGCCTATTTGTAGCTGGTTCATCCTGGAAGGTTTACTGAGTTAGACAAATGCTGTCGCCTTACGTGGGAGGCAGAGAAAGTGTTTCAGGCCAAAACGGGTAGCCCCCTGCTCTCCCCGCCCCCCCCAAACAAAAAATTATGCTGCGGGCCCCGCCAAATATGAAATCCTGGCTACAGCCCTGAGTATAGGAGGCCTGGGCTCTCGTGACTGGCATCTGTGAGCTTCTCAGGCGCTGTTAGAGTTGCTGGCTGCGCAGATTGGATAATGCGTGGGGGTGGGGGAGAGAAGATTTCTTAGAAGCCTGCCTGTAGGTTTTGAGGGATTGGAAGGTCGAGTTGCGTATATCGGGGGCGCTGTCAAGGTAAGTTGTTTAGCTGCAGCATATCGGAAGAGGAGGATATCAGATGCAGAGTTGTTTACATGGGTTGGAAGCCAGATGAACGTCTAGAGAGATGGGAGTGTTGCCTTACAGCACCTTGAAGATGTAGATAGTTTGTAGCACTAAAGAGGCACCTTGTGAAATGAGCTGTGATTTGCAAACGCTTTGTTGAAGGTGCTGTAAGACTAGTGCTTATTATTGCAGCAGTAAACTAGCACAGTTGTCTCTCCAGAGAAAGGCAAATATGAGAGCGAGGCATCCAGCATGCTTTTTTCTATTTACAATAGATTGTTGCTTAAGAGAAGGCATAAATAAAAGCCAGTTTATTTATAAAGTGTGGCTGTTTCTTGTTTTCTTTCTGTCAGTATAAGAGGGGTTCAAGTCCCTAACACAGGGCTGTGGAAATTCTGATAGAAAATATGGTGGTGGTTTATTGTCTTCGTTTGTACCCTGCCCTTCTCTCCAAGGGGGATACTAATTAGAATTCATTGTTCTTCTCCATTTTTACCTTACAAAAGCCTTGTGAGGTAATGTTAGGCAGAGTGTGCATGACTGCCTCAAAGTCACCCAACAAGCATCCATGGCAGAGTGGGGATTCGAACCCTGGTCTCCCAGATATTAGTTCAGTAATACTTCCTCTTATTGGCTTAGTAGAAGTGTGAAATAAGACCTCTTTGGATTTATCATGTGCTTAGGATTCCAGAAGTTTCTTCTTGACAATTTTCTATATCTTGCAAGTGTTGCTGCTACCTTTGTTACTTTAGGTGATCTTCCTGTAAAAATTTTTAGTGCAGAAGGAGTGCTCAAAGCATCCTTCATTGATAAAGTTCTTCTTTCCACATTTGTCATGTGCACTTCATGAGTTTATTTTTTTCAAGCTGTAAATAAGATGCTTTATTTGAATATTTAATAATTTTATGGTACTTATTATAAGGGTATTATTTGAGTTTATCAGTTCCCTGCAATGAACTGTGGGCGTTGGTCAGCTGCCAGAAAGCTCCTGACTTAATTGGTTTATTGCAAGGCTTTCATAATCTTATTGACCTTGAAGTATGTTGATTTCTGGGTTTGGAATACACTGATGTGGTGCTCTCACACTGCATTGTTGGCTTGCTTTGCTGTAGCTCCCTCTCACTGCTCTGTCATCTGTTCCCAGTTCAGGGTGCTTCATTTAAAAATAAAATCCTGGATATTTCCTCTATAGCTGCTTGTGCCTTGCTGTGTTACTTGAAAGCCTGCCTTATAAAGGCTTGCCAGACTTTTCTGTGTGCCAGTCATTTGATACATGTTATCTAGGCCAAATCTAGTTTCATTAGTTTCAGTTAATAGTTCCCTGGAAAGCTTCTTTGGTATTAAGCAAACCAGGTAGTTGTAGAGATGAGACATCCTGGAAGCATTTGGGGGAAAACAATTTTTTGAGGATTCTCCCCCCCCCTCCCCCCAGTTTTTCCAGTAGAAAATTTTGGGGAGCACTGGGAAAAAGAACTTAGGTGAACTGTTTCTCTTTTGGAGTGAATAGTGGTGTGGATGTCTAATGAGTAAAATGCTTCCTAGGGCAAGGTTTTTTACACTCTAAAATGTATAGCATTGAAGAATTTTTCAGGTTTTCCAGTGGAAAAATGGAAGAATTGGGAGCACTAAAAGCTCATATTTTTTCCCTTTTGGAATAAATGAAATGTTTTTCTCAAATGTGTAGTGACAGGTCAAAAAGCAAAATGTATAAGATGGGAGAGTAAATTCTCATTGCTCAGATAACAAGCCACCACCTCTAACTAAACTTCAGCTGAGACACTGAGGGACAGAGTCTCCACCCCATCCAAAAGTAGGACATTTGTAAGTTGAGTTCCAAAAACAATTATTTTGATAGTTGTAGCCAGAATTGGCCAAGGTTTAGCCTGAAGCCCGGAATCCCAAATAAAACTACAGATTATGATTAATAAGGTTTAGTAAAAGAAATATGCAAGAGCAATGCAAAACAGGAAAGAAAATAATAAAGCTAAAATAACTATCCTAAGGTATGTAATTAAGCTTAAGTCCTCTGATCCAGATATTTCCTGGCCAGACTGAAGAGAAAGAGTAGGGATGGGCATGAACCTTGTCATGAGCATAATTTTGTGATGAACATCACTGATTCATGGTTTGTGAACTGGAAGTTCTGTGCCCATCTCTATCCATGACCCTCCCACATGGTATTGGTGAGGTTCTGTTGGGAAGTGAGAGAAATGGCTGAAATTGCTTGCATTTATTTTAGCTATCCCTTTTGCCCTCCCCCCCCCCCGCACTTCCAAACATTCCCTTTATATGGCTTTTGCAAGCAGATGTCATGCAGCAAGTTCACTTGGACTTCACTTGCATGCAGTGCCTGCTTGTAAAAGCCTTTTGAAGGGAACATTCCTTTAATGGTTTTTGCAAGCAGGTGCTGCATATAAATGAAATCCAGCCACTTGGAGTTCACTTGCAAAACTCATTTGCATATTAGGCCACACCCCCTGGTGCCAGTACAACCGGAACTGTGTTCCTGCTCAAAAAAAGCTCTGATTCCAGCCATTCTCAAGGCCCAACCTGCAGTCACAAGGGTGACCCAAAGGGGATCCAGGAGAAGCAAGAATGGTCTTACTTTAAGCCATACTTACTGCAACAGATCTAGTCTTTTTTTAGCTCATCGAAGAGGGGCCTTCAGTAACTTAACTAGGCCCAAAAGCCTGCATTCAAGTTTGCAAGGCCAAGACATGAGTGTTTTATCATTATTTTTAATTAATTTCAATTAGAAAAGAGAAAATAGCAATAATGATTGACTTTCACATTTTCCAACAAAGTTGCAACAAATAAGGGAACAATAGAATCAAGAATCAGATCCTTTAGCTAGCAAAGATTGTAAAGCTTAGATATAAACAATATGTAGCAATTTCAAACAGCAAACAAAGACATACAACTTGTAGGGATAAGTTGTGTAGAGCATTGTGATGAAAATGAAAATAATGACTTGATGTGTATGCAGCTAGGCCTTGTGGGAATACAAAAAGAAAAGGGGAGGGGAGAGAAAAAATCGAGAGGAAGAGCATCTAAAGATAAATCAGATTTAGATATATCTGTTTGTGGGGTTGAACATCGTTGGAGGATATGTATTTGAAGAATGGAAACCATTTTTGGGAAAAGTGCATTTGCTTGTGGTAACTTCTGACTGTTTTATGTGGTCTCATATCTTCTCTATTGTGAAGAAGTCCCATATTTTTGTGCACCATAATTCATGTGTGGGGGGTAAGATGAGATTTCCATTTTTATGTGACCAAAGTTTGTGCAGCAACTATAAGACTTGAAATCAAATCCTGCCTAATGCTCACTGTAGAGTTATCATGCCATATATTTAAAAAAGAGAATTTCTGGCAAAATTGAAATGTTGTAGCCAGTAACAAGACCAGTTTCTTGATATATAGTATGAAAAAATATATATAAAGCAATCTGCAGAATTAGATGACACAGTACTTTCAAGTATTGAGTCTAGTGGCATCTTTAAGGCCAACAACGTTTAATTCTGGGTATAAGCTGTTGTGTGTATGCTCACGTCTTCACAAAAGTTTTTACCTGAAATTAACCTTTGTTGGTTTTAAAGGTGCTGCTAGACTCAAACTTTGTTCAGTGTTACAAAGTTTAACTTGGTCTTCTCTGACTGTATGAGACTTTCTGTTCCTTTCTACAACATATCTTCATTTTTATTTGTTCTCCTCCTATCTCTGACGTGGAAAAATTAAGATACATATGTTAAGGTAGCATAAGATGCAGTTACTCAAGTATTGGGTGTGTTTGCAATTTTTAATAGAAAACTAAATTAGACTCTTACATTCCAAAGATGTGCAAAATAGTACAATTTTAATGCTAATTTAGTTACAAAATGGTACCTTCTGTATTAAATAAGTAAAAGGAGCTTAGGGTTTGATAGGGAAGTAAACATTGCATATATTCTTCCAAAAATACCAGCCCCTTTATGAAGACCCCCTCCCCAGCTTCAAAATTTTGAGAAACCTTACCTCTCTAGGTAGTTGAGAGGAGTCTTATGCTTGAGTTAATGGAAACCTGTGCTCTAGTGACTGATGCAGTGTAACCTAGATGCTTCTTTGCCATGATATTTGCTTTATTGAATACAGAGTTTTTACTTTGTATGTAAATTTAAATGGAAAATCCCTTTGACTGTCTTACCTCATACATGTTTATGAGGAGTTGATAAATGGTAGCAAAATGAAATGCCTCTTGTGACATCATTCCCCAGTTTGATGAGTTTAAGTAATGCCAAATACTTGTGGCGCTCCTTACGTTTGTGTTTGTTTTTACATTTTTCTTGTCTTCCTTGGTTTGCAAAGTTAAGTTGTTTTGACATAAAGCCTGTCCCCAAAGCCCCCAGCTTAGTGGGGCAAATCATATGGGCTTAATTTTGTTTTGCTGACAAGTCTAATTAAAAATAAAGCATTTGAAGGAGTTTGCTTTTTATTGTGTAGGAATTCTGAAGGACTTGGCAATTATGGAGCTGTTTCCACGTATACTACAACTATACTATATAAATATACTATAGCTGACCTGATCCTATTTGACGGATCAGGTGTGTTCTAAGACACATAACCACAACCACATACTTCTGCAGCTAGTATGTGCCCTCAGTCAGGCAACTTTCCCTTGGGTTACTTACCCATTATAGTATAATTTATATAGTATATAAAGTATAAATGCTTTAGCTTTAACATGTTGCTTCTGGTTTATTCTTTACCAAAGTAGAATGTATTGATTAAGGTTGAGCAATGCATTTAAGATGCACAGAGGCACCATGAGTATAGTTGAGTTCTTAGAAAAAAGGAACATGGACAGTTTTCTCTGTCTTTCTGTTGTGAACTTGGAAGATTAAACTTAATTTGTGTCTTTAGTTCTGTAATTATGCAGCGGAGGCTGTCATTTGAAAATAATGACTTGCACCTTATCATTGATGAAGGTTGGTAATAACCGCTCTGGACAACTACTCGCTTCCATTGCAGATGCTCTCCAGATTCCAATTTTGGGGGACTTGGTGGTCTGCGAGGGGAGTAAAGAAACTCCCATCCGGTAACCTTCAGGTTTGTTGGATAGAATGCCATCTGAAAGGAAAAGAAAGTCAAACTGAAATTGTGGTGAACATTGTATTTTAGGGAGAGAAAGTCTCATACAATAAAAATAGCAGCATATTTGGATATTGAATTTAAATTTTTAGGTTGGCGAACACTGAACAATAGTGCATTATAATCATACCCATTATGGAATATTAATTGGGGACAAAATTAATTGCATTTAAACAATGAACCTGGGCATACTTATTTTGGATACATATGTGTTCCCTTGAAGTCAACCCAGAGGCTTCAGTTGATATGGAATGGTGCAGTTCAGCGACCATCAGGAGCCAAGTGGAGCATGCCTATTATACCTATTCTGCAGTTGCTCCATCGTTACAATCCATTGGCTATCACATACAAAGCCCCTCATGACCTTGGGCCCTCACATCTGCATGACTACTACTTCTATTCCCTACAATGACAGCACCGTTCAACTGAGTAGGGCCTGCAGGTGGGCAAGATCAGCAGCTTGTTTGTACACATGCATTCTGTTGTGGCTTCCACCTTATGGAATGGTCTGTCTGCGACAGTTCCTGTTCTACTGGCATTCTGCAAACTGTGTAAAATGAGTGTCGAACTTATTTTGTTGTGAAGGCCGGATCTGACATAAATAAGACCTTGTCAGGCTGGGTCATGTGTGTCATAAAATGGAATGCCAGGTAGCGAAGACATAAACTTTATAAAGGACATAAACACAAAGATTTTTTTTTAAAAGCTTTAAACATGCTTAAAAGATTAGCACTCTTGCAATATTTTATTTAACTGTCTGTGATAACTAAAGGAAGCAAGAGAGGGAGAAGGAAGCAGACAAACTGATAGGAGCCCTCCGGGGGCCTGATTTGGCTCTCGGGCTGTGTGTTTGACACCCATGTTGTAAAACAATTGTTCAATCGGACTTTTTAAAATAAGGACAGCAGGGCTATATTATAATAGTTCAGGAACATGCTTTAATAAAAGGAATGGGGCAGTGGGCCATACTGCTTTGTATATATATTATCTGCTTGTTGAATTATCTTGCTCTCACTACATGGTTTTCCGCCGATGTAATTCCACTTTTTGGTATTCTTATGTCTAATATCCTTTGTTTCAAATTTCGGTATTCTTTGTTCTGCTAACCTGTTTATCAAATACCTTATTTTGTTGATTTCTCTGATCTAGATTTTGTAATCCATCTTGAATGTCAATAAAAAAGGTAGAGTATAAAAAATGTAAATAAATATTTATATCCTGCTATAGTCCCCAATGGGGGCCCAGAATGGCATACAATATGTTTTCTCTTCCTCTGTCTTATCTCCATAACAACTGCCCTGTAAGGTGGGTTAGTATGAGGGAGTGCCTGAGTCAAGGTCATCCAGCAAGTTTCTATGGCAGTGTGTGTGCATTATTTTATTTATTTATTTTTGATTTTTAGCCTGCCCTTCCCATAGGAGGCTCAGGGCTGGTTACATCATAAAAAAGACAATCAACAGTTAAAACCAATTAAAATATATAAGATCTAAAATTACCGAGTAAACAGTGGAGACTAAAGTGACATATTTAATATGCAGGAGTTGTCATTACATAATGCTGCAGCTTGGCTTACATTCAGAAAAAAACGTCATATACATATTTTGAAAAGGCATTTCACTCATTCCAAAAGAGAAAATAGTTCACAGGAGTTGGTTTTTTCCCCAAAGTGCCCCCCCCCCATTTCTATCTTGGAAAAACTGAAAGTTATGGGGGGCGGTTCTGAATTTTTCTAGCCTCAGTGCCTTTGACCATCACTGCATATGTGTACTGAATATGTGTATGTTTGGGCACTTCCTGCTAACTGAGCAGGTGCAAATAGTCTAAAAGAATCAAGCCCTTACAAATAGGCTCTGGCAGAAAGGTGGCTAGCCCCTTCCCTTAATGAATGTTCATTTAATGATGCATTGTTTTCTCTAATGCATTGAAATCTCTGCTTACCTGGGAAGGAGGAAAGAGGGGTGGCATATGCTGAATAGATCTTCATTGGTAGGTGCCACACATTCCTCAGCAGTGAGGGTAAGCGACTGTCAAAGAATTCCCATCTCAGCCAGCACAGTGTTTACCACACCGTGAACGGAGGTGTCGAACCTTTTGGTTACAAGGGATGGATCTGACATAAATGCCACTTTGCTGAGCTGGGCCATGTGCGTCATAAAATGTAACATGAAGTACCAGAAATAAACTTTATAAAATGATTTCTGATGCCAAATGACAGTAGCCAACTTGATTGGATTAGGAGTGATATGCAGAGGTGGTAAGTAGATGTGGAGATACCAGCATTGGTAATGAGACAGGAAACCGAGGTCTCAATTCCATCCAGGAGGATTCATTCCGGGGGGATGCAAAGGATAAATGGACGTAAGTCTGACATTAGCAACCACAACATTTAGTAGCAGTGCTCTTACAAAGGAATTTCAAATGAAGATTAGAAAGAGACTGCTGAATTTAAATTGATATTGAATCTCAAGACAATGCATCCTCCTCACCAATGTGTGCTGTTATCATTTGGCATCTGAAATCACGCCACTCGCCAAGATATAAGGACCAATCAGAGTGTTCTGATTCCTAATCAGGGTCTTTTTGAAAGAAAATAAGATCCATGGGACTTAACGCTGCCATGGGACTCAAAATTTGCACTCTCTCTCCCCCCTCCCTGCCTCCTGCCCTCTCCTCCCTCTCTTTCTCCCCAAAAGAGGAGCAGCAGCCCCGGAGAATGAAGCAGAAGGGGTGTGGGTGTGTGTGAAAGAGGCTTGTCTTTGTATCTCTCCTGTACAAAGCAGGAAGCAGCCACCAAGGGAACTGTGTTTGTAAGGGCAGGGGAGGGAGGCAAGAGGCAGGAAGCAAAGCCACTGAGGGAGCTGGAGGGAAAAGAAGCTACAGTGCAGCTGCTGCTGCAGCCTTAGAAAAGGAAGCAGGAGAGGGAAGTTGCTTGTGGGACTGATCTGAGCCCTGCGGGGGCCAAATCCATCCTGCGGGCCATATGTTTCACACCCCTGCCTTAGAGAAAGAGGCGCATGAGCAGAGGTTGGGCCAAAAATATATTTACTGTTTTATAATATTTGTATGCTGCTCTTCAATTGGTTAGTCTTTATCACATACTGTAGAGAAGGTCTGATGCAAATTCTCTAGGTTATCTGCCAGGCCTCAAAGTATCAGACACCCAAAATACTAATTCTAGCATTTAGACTTTTTGAAACATCTCCTTTACTCTGAAGGGCTGGTTCCTAGGAAATTAAATTGTTTCCAGGCCTCCTGCCTAAGATCCTGCTAGACTCTGGTTTTTAAATGGATTTGAGTACTTCATGATTTATTTGCAGTTACATTGCCCGGGGTTGTCTCAAATGAGCTTTTCAGTAATATCAGGTCAGATACTGACAGTAGCTTTAATTTTAACACCTCTGCAGGTAGATGATGAAAGGTTTCAGAGACCAGGAGTCACAGAAAGCGCAGTTGCTGAATTGCTGTAATCAGAACTGCTTTGCAAACAATTGCTCAGTGTTCATCCAACTATAGTTTGCTTGTTCATGAAGCTGCTGCTCCCTCCTAGTAATACTAAATTTCTGGAAATTCTGAAGCCATGGAGGGAAATCTTGTGTGTGTTTTTTTTAAACCAGTCTTTAAGGAAAAATGGAATTTAAGGAAAATTTAAATGTGCGTTGTACTTATCAAACCTAAACTAATTTTACTGTTGTAGCATAAAGCACATCATTTTTAATTTGGATAGCAAGAAGAGCTATAGGCCTCTGTTCTCTTGTGCTTTGTTAACACATGCATCTTAGTTTTTGCCATCTTAGAGGAAGAAAACACATCAGAAGTTGAAAATAGAAAATCATACTTTGGTTTTCTATATAGTTATGTGGAACAACATATAGTCACAGCAGGACTAGAAACATGTTTAGATGTAAAGTTCAGTGTTTTAAATGTTGAATTTTTGAATATATTATTGGAAACAGTTTAGCGAATTCATTGGAAATGAAAATCCCATTTAAGTAAATGTATTCTTGAAAACGTGCCATATATGTCCACAGTGGTCATAGGAATTAGCATTAACTAATGCTCTATCTTGTTTTGCATATACATCTTTATGTTATACATTTTAAATAGCCTTGTTTGAAATGGATTTTTATATTATGTCTTTAACTTTGTTAAGCATTTTTTGTTTGTATTTTAAATGCTTTTTAATGTTCACTGCATTGGGGACCTAGAACTGGGTGGAATGGTGGCATAGAAATAAATGTTTTAAATAAATAATTTTGCTCATTGCAAAGGAGAAAATTGTTCATTGGATTTTTTTTTGCAGTGCTTTCCACCACCACCCCCCCCCCAAAAAAAATAAAGCCCAGAGAAGCTGTTTCTGAATTTTTCTGCCTCCAGTTATCTTTTATGCCTTTACATCTCTTTCCCACATGACTATTTCTCTTGGAATTGGCAGGTAGAACAAACGGTGTGTAACTTTCATAGCATTCCCTTGTCTTGGTATAAGATAGCATTATCAAAGCTGTATTTGTAGCTTTCTGCTATCTTACGATAAAGAAAATTTCAACAACTTTAGGCACTACAAAGTCTTGCTTCCTTTTTGCTAAGTTTCTCATGTAATGCTGAAAATAGCAGTTATTTGAAGAAGAAAATAACATGCTGTATTTACATTCTACAGCTGAGGATCCCTCCTTTATCAGTGTTAATGTCAAAGTATAGGAACAGGAAGTACTGCTTCTTTTAGAAGCACTGTGTGGTACTAAGTTTATCATTGTTGTCCATGGAAATTGGCCAGTGAGTAACTGCAATTTACCAATGAATCTATCACCTGCTGGCTGTTGGCATTCTTGTAACTAGTACTGGGCTAGATCATGATCTGATCCAGCTGGACACTTGCTTTTAAGAGAAATTGTATAGCATTTTCATAGAGAAGGTAGAGAAAGAAGTACTTCTCTCTCTTTCTCACAATACGAGAACTCATGGACATTCAATGAAATTGCTGAACAGTCAAGTTAGAACTGATAAAAGGAAGTACTTCTTCACCCAAAGGGTGATTAACACATGGAATACACTGCCACAGGAAATGGTGGCGGCTGCAAGCATAGATAGCTTCAAGAGGGAATTGGATAAACATATGGAGCAGAGGTCTATCACAGTTTATTGTTGGAACTCTCTGTCTGGGGCAATGATGTTTTGTATTCTTGGTGCTTTGTGGGGGAGGCACAGTGGGAGGGCTTCTAGTGTCCTGGCCCCACTGATGGACCTCCTGATGGCACCTGGTCTTTTTTTTTTTGGCCACTGTGTGAAACAGTGTTGGACTGGATTGGCCATTGACCTGATCCAACATGGCTTCTCATATTATTAAAATATGTGACCTGATGAATTTTATATTATCCTCTTTTTCAGACTGTTCTAATAAAATTCCATTTATGGAGACAAGATTTTGCATCTCATTATGCTTAACATGAGCTCATTAAGTCTGTTAATTCTTCTGTACTGTTGCAATCTCCCTGACATGGATGGCCCAGGCTATCCTGATCTTGTCATATCTCAGAAGCTAAGCAGGGTCAGCAGTGGTTGGTGTTTGGATGGGAGACCACCAAGGAAGTCCAGAATCGCTGTGCAGGGGAAGGTACTGGCAAACCTCCTCTGTTAGTCTCTTGCCTTGAAAATCCTGAGAACAGCAAGAGCCAGCATTCTGAAGTGGTTAAGAGCAGCAGACTTTAATCTGGAGAACTGGGTATAATTCCCCACTCCTCCACATGAAGCCTGCTGGGTTACCTTGGGCCACTCAGTTTCTCTCAGCCCCACCTACTTCATTCACGAGGTGCCTGTTGTGGGGAGAGGAAGGGAAGGAGACTGTAAGCTGCTTTGAGACTCCTTAAGGTAGAGAAAAGAGAGGTGTCAAAACCAACTTTTCTTTTTCTTCCTATGGGGTTGCTATAAGTCAGCTGTGACATGATGGTGCTTTACATACACTGTTCAAATCAGTCTTTTAAATGGCTTTTAAATGTTATTGTATGTAGGTGTTGATGACTCTCTGTCAGTCTTGTCTGATATGTGATTGTGACAAAAAGAAGGAAAAGCATGTACTCAAGATTGGAATAGGCTATACTGTTGCCTTGTGTTACCATGTGCATGGGTAACTCATACCAAAGTACAATGTGGATGGAAAGCGTGGAACTGTAAGGGAAAGAAAACTCTGGCAGTAGCAAACTATATGCTGTGGCCGTTGGGGAGCAACTGGGCATCCGTGATGATTCCTAGATCCAGTACAAATGAAAAATTCTCTCCACAAGGAACATTTTCCACTCTACTTTTTAATAATGATTTGTGTTACATTGATACATGTGAGTTCCTTTGTGGGCCAGCTTAACCCTGAAAAGCAGGGTTAAAATAAAAATAAATGACCTTCCACCACTAGTTCCATCAAGAACAAATTCAAGCTCATTGGATGCTCAAGAAAATTCAGTTTGTACAGGCTAATTTCTAACTTCTGTTAAAGGGAGAATCCTAGGCAGCTAACCAGTAATTCCCATGTATACCAATATATGAAATTTTTTAATACTATCGAGTCATTGGCCCTTACTTTCTACCCTTCAACCAGACTTCCATTCTCTGAAAGCTGCAGAACAGCACCAGCCATCTCATTAAGTGGTTCACTATAATAAACATACCTTCTGTAGACTGAATATATAATGCCTTGGACATATATGTTGTCCAAATATATGTAGATGCTGTTGTGATTCATAAAATATAGATTCAATTAAAAGTATTGCTGAATTTGTAGGATGTTTTTTGACGTTTGAAGTACACATACTGGACAAGGTTGGGAACCACTGTTACGGCATAGCAACCAAAGTAATTTAAGACAGAAAATATTTAAAATATTGTATATGTTTACAGTATAAGAGCTGGAAACATTTTCTCAGATTTTTCATCTGCAAAAAAGAAGCAACAGTTCTTCCCCCAGTTTCTTTTATTTTTTCTGTGGTTCTCACATATCTAAAGTAGATTATGCACAGTACTTATTTATATTTTACTTTTCTCCCTGCTGGAGACCTGAAGCAGCCTCCAACATTGTACTTCCTTCCTCTGTTTTATCCTTACGATTGCAACCCTGTATAGGGGGCTGGCTGAGAGAGTGACACCCCCAAGTCATCCAGTGAGCTTTCATAGCAGAGGGGTATTTGAGCCCACCAGGTCCTAGTCTGACACGGTAACTACTACATCATGCTTCGCTCAATATATAGCTGAAGTTATTTCCTTCCTGTGATTTACAGTGAGCTAATTATATACAGTGTATTCATTTTATGTAAATACACATCAATAATTCAGTTTTATTGCACAAGGGGTATAAAAAGTCTCATAAAAATGTTTTACAATAACCTCTAGCATGGGGGTGTCGAACAGCCAGATCTGACATAAATGAGACCTTGTCGGGCTGGGCCATGTGTGTACCTATTTAAGATTAGGTAGCAGCGATATAAACTTTATAAAGGACATAGACAAGCACAACTAAAGTTTAAGAAAACCCCCTTAAAATAAAATATGCTTAAAACATTAGCATTTGTTAGTCTTAAAGATGCTTTCTTTGTATCTCTCCCATGTATCTCTCCCACTGGGCAAAGAAAGCTCTGTTTTTTTCCTTCCTCCACCAGGGGACCAGGAGGGGGAAGCGCCTCGGCCAATAGAAGAAAGAGAGGCTTGGCTCAGTAGCTGTGCTGTGTGATCGAAAGAGCCTGGCAAAGCGAACTCCCTCCCCCCTTTCTCCCCAGGGGAGGAGCTTGAGCCAATTGAGAAAGATTTTGCTCTGTAGCTCTTATGAGATTGAACAAGCCTTGCGAAGCAAGCTGTTATGCAGAAGGAAGCATGTGAGAGGGAGAATGAAGTGGATGATAGCCAGTTGCTTGGGGGCCTCATATGGCCCCCGGGCCACATGTTTGATACCCCTGCCAAATGCATTGAGTTAGGGAGCCAGTTTGGTCTAGTGGTTAAGAGTAGCGAACTTTAATCTGGAGAACCAGGTTTGATTTCCCCACTCCTCCACATTTATCTTTTGGGTGACCTTGTATAAGTCACAGTTCTTTCAGAGTTGTTCTCTCAGGAGCAGTTCTTTCAGAGTTCTCATAGGGTGTCTGTTGTGAGGAGAGTAAGGGAAGGAGATCGTAAGCTGCTCCGAAACTGAGTGATGCATGGGGTATAAATACAATCTCCTCCTCCCCCTCCTTCTGATGCAGTGTTAGTAAGCTGAGCATATTCTTAATTGTGGTGTGACAAAATTCTGTTTAACAATCAGCAAGTGTATTTTGTGCCTGCAACTCTTTAAATATGTTCATCCACAAAGTACAATACACTTCTGTTAATTGGAGTGGCATATCTGGGACTGGGAACTGTTATTTCCTGTCATGCAGGCTGCTCAAAAGGGTACATTAACAGCCTTTGTGCAATTCCAGGATGAGGGGGAGAGATATTGAGGATAAACTGAGGAAATCATATGCAGGGTTTTTAATATGTTGGACCTCCCATAGCCATACAATGAGAACTGTTGCTACTGTTCCCATTCTCATGCTCCCCATTTCTGCCTTGAGAAATGAGGTCTTTGGGCTTGCTGCAAAAGAGCCAGCAATGAAGCAGAAGAAGCTTTCTACAACCCACAAGGGGGGCAGGAGAGCCCTTAAATGCCAGCTTCTTGCTTGCAGAGGGCTGAGAACAGACTTTCTTCTTTTCAACTCCTGTTTATGTGTAGAATGCCTTTCACAGGAGGAAGGAAGGGAAGAATTACAGAAAACTATAAATGAGTAGAACTTGAAATGCTTGTTCTGTCGCTTAATAGGCTGCTATCTAGCTTTGAACAGGCTTGATTTGTATTTAATGATGTGCATGTTATTCTGAAGAATTTGCTGTGACAGTGTTAGGATATCAAGTAACATAGCCTGTTTAGAGGAGGGGCTGGGGAAATTACGTAGAAGTGTACTGACAAACTTTAGGCCTTGAATTTGAGAACAACACTGAAACATAGATATAATATCTAGTGCCTCTTCAGTTTCTGAATCTAGCTTGAACATTTGGACATTCTCATTTTGAACTTCACTTTGGTTGACTGCAAAATTAATGTGATGGGCCAGTAGTTGCTGCAATCTTGGACATCTTTTTCAGAATTGGAATGTAGCTTGAATATTTCCAGTGTGTGGGACATTGTTTTCCAAAAGTTAGTTGTCTCTTTTAATGTACTTATGTTAGTCATTTGTGCCAATGATGGCTTTAAAAAGCAACTTTGTAAAGTTCAGTTGAGGATGGATGAGCCAAGTGGCTGTTCATAGGTATGTCAGGAGTTGTGTATTTGAATCTGTATCATTGACTCAGATAATTGAATCAAATATGTAAACAGCAACTCAGGTATCCCAGCTTTCCTCAGAAATTCAGCAGCTAGTATATCCTCCATTTTTGAGTTACATGCTACTTTCAATAAACAATACACTGCCTTGTTTTTTTGTTTTACTACCAATTGTATTGTTGCTTGGATTGGAACGAAGTCTATTACATGCTAAATGTTTTATTCATTTGTAGGCCCTTAAAAGGTTTAAAGAACTTCAGCAGTGTTGCCTTTTTTTCTTCTTGTGAAGGAGCAGTGCAAAGAGAAAGGCAGAAAGGAGGGAAAGGTGTTTTCCACACAAGGATAGGCTTGTGCAGTTTCCCTCTTGCTGTTTTGGCTGCAGATACTGGCAGCGGTGATGGGGCCTCTCAGGTAGCTTTTTTAAAATCAGCGAATTAATAGCTTTATATCAATAAGCCATTATACTAAGATATGCATCAGGTTGTCTGAGGTCCTGTCTTCCATTTTAAAAAGTGACTAGCCCATTTTGTTGTGGATGCTTCACCCCATATATCTCTGCAAGGAAAAGGGCTCAAACTCATTTGCAGGGAGGGCTGGATCTGACATAAATGGGACTTTGTGGGGCTGGGCCATGTGTGTCCTAAAATGTGAAAGCCAGATAGCAGAGATATAGACTTTATAGAGGACTCAGGCCAACACAATTAAAAAGCACAAAGGTCACAGCAGAAACTAAAAAAAAAAAAAAATGCTCTCAGCCTGGGAAAACGTTCAGGAAACTTCAGGTGGTTCAGCTGGCCATAAGAATGCTGGGAAGTTCCTCTCCAGTGAAACACATAGACAAAGCTGCTAGGAAAACGTGGAATGGATTTTTGTTCAAATTTGCTCTGCCCAGAAGCTTGAAAAGAAAATCCATTTTGCATTTTCTTTGCAACTTTGCTTTCAGCATTAACCTCTGCAAAGAGAAGGCAGAAGGAGCTGGGAGCATTGTTGGCAGCCTCGGAGCTTCACAGGGTGAGGGCCGGAGGGGGAAGGGGAAGGAGAAAGCCCCGCAGGCTTGATCGAAGCCTTTAAAAAAAATGAAATCTGGGAATTCAGAGAACTTCAAGTGTCTTTTGGCATAAGAGACTATTGATATAATACTATTAAATGTCTGGTTGAAAGCGAAAAAAACGCCGTGGTAGAGTGAGGAAACAGCTGCTTCTACTGTTGTTGTCGTCATCTCCTTGTCTCGTTGTTGTTTCAACTTAACAGATTGCCCCATCCTGGCTAGTGTTGGACTCTGGGCAGTGTTCATTACAAAAATACAATACATACATTTAAATTGGTCTTTTATTGTTTTTGTTGACTTGTTTTTATGTAACCTGCCCTGAGCCTGTTCTACGGGAAGGGCAGGTTAAAAATCGAATAAAATAAATAAAACCAGTTACATTTTTTGAAAAATTATAAACCCTAATGGCATCTCATTTAAAATGCTATCGTTCAGATTCCCAGTTGTTACATTGGGGTGGGGTGGGAATATCCACTGAACCGGGGGCAGGGAGAAGAGGTTCCAGCATGGCAACTGTCACGGTCCTTATGCAAAGACTTGGCAGAACATCTCTGCCTTTCAGGCCCTGCAAAACTGTAAAAAAATCCCACAGGGCCCTAATGTCTTCTGGCAGAGTGTTCCACCAAGTTGATGAGTGTTCCACTCATCGAGGACAGACGGACCTCTTTAGGGCCAGGGGTCACAGCAGGTTCCAACCAGTGGAGCGTAATGCCCTTTCAGGGATATAGCAGAGGAGGCAGTCCTGTAGATATGTTGGTCGCAGACTGCTCAAGGCTTTACAGGTCATAACCAGAACCTTGAATCTGATCCAGTATTTAACCAGAAGCCAGTGTAGCTAGCGCAGTGCAGGTGGAATATGTGCTGTCCATGGTGTTCCTGTCAGGACTCGCAGCGTTGCATTCTGGATCCGTTGAAGCTTCCAAGGGAACTATGGGGGAAATGGCTGCTTTGTGGGTTGGACCAGGAACATCTGAACTTTCCGGGCTTTGCTGCAATATCCCCCAAAACTTCAGAGTAGAAAGATTGTAGAAAATCCAGGGAAACCCTGCAAGGTGCACAAATACACCACAGTGCTGTGGGGAAGCAGGGCAATGATCTGTTTCCCAAGAGCGTCAAGTTGTTTAGAAACTCCAAAAGCCAACAGAATTGGTGCATTGCAGTTGGTGCATTTTCTTCCTGTACAAATAAATGCCTTTTATTAATAGATGATGACTTCGATCAATTCGATAAGCCTGGCGCAGAAAGATCTTGGAGGAGGAGAGCTGGAGATGATGACTGGGACAGGTAAGCTAATGAATTTCACATTCAGGTTCTTTTTCTGGAATTCCATTCTGTTTGTTTTTAAAAGTGCACATTTAGATGCTAATGGAGCGTATGCTTGCTATGTATGTATCAGAAACTGAATGGTAGGAAAACATTTACATCATTTGTATCCTGCCTTTCTTCCCAGGAGAGACCGTGTGCCACTTATATCATTCTCTGCTTCTCCATTTTATCCTCATAGTAACCCACAGAGGTATATTCAGTTGAGAGTGAATGTATCTTCCGTGAAGACATAGGAGTATTTTAAAACAAAAAAATACAGTGCAGAAAATAGCACAAGGCAGTGTAATGTAAATCTGAGTTTTGACATTAGTTTCCAACTAAATGGAGTCCTTAATGCTAGGTGATGCGGTAGAGAGCTTTGCAGCCCAAAGTCTCTTGGATGCCTCTGTCCTGATGCGGTAGAGAGCTTTGCAGCCCAAAGTCTCTTGGATGCCTCTGTCCTGAGGCGTTCTTTTGCATAGGCGATGTGGAAGTGCATTGAAGTACTTCCTCCCTAGTAAGATATGTGTGTTCGATTGGACCTTAATTTCCTGCCCATCATGCAGAGTTGTATGGAAGAAGGGAGCAAGAGCCCTGTGGCGCAGAGTGGTAAAGCTGCAGTACTGCAGTCCAAGCTCTGCTCATGACCTGCGTTCGATCCCGGTGGAAGCTGGGTTCAGTTAGCCAGCTCAAGGTTGACTTAGCCTTCCATCCTTCCTTCCGAGGTCAGTAAAATGAGTACCCAGCTTGCTGGGAGTAAAGTGTAGGTGACAGGGGAAGGCAATGGCACATCACCCTGTAAAAAGTTTGCCGTGATGTTGTGATGCGACGTCACCCCAGAGTCGTAAACAACTGGTGCTTGCACAAGGGACTACCTTTTTTACCTTTATGGGAGAAGGGAGAGATGATACTCTTGAAAACAAATGGCAAAGAGGTTGGGGTAGGAATTGAGAAGACAGTGCATCACAGTGGTTATAGGTAAGTCATCTAAGGCCACTTTTAAGACTTAAATACCGTCTAATAGTGACTTACTGGCATAACTCCCTCGAGCCCTTTCAGCTTTCTTATACTCCAGTTGGAGTTTGGCCATTACTGGCTGGAGTAAGAGCCCCAGTGCCTAGTGGTATTTGTGGTGGTTCCTACACAAATGTTGCAACTATGAATCACAATTAGATCAGAGCATGCTTCTTTGTTTTATTTCTTGTGTTTCTTAGTTTTATGCTTTCCTACCACCAGGAACATTAACTGTTTGACAGTAATAAGAGTCCTCTGTGGCTTTGACAAGTGGCAAACCTACTTATACTTTCTTCCTAATAATGTTGATGAACTCATAGCTTTTTAAGGTCCCCCCCCCCCTCGAAAAATCTGAGGTCGCCATGTTGAACACTGTTACAGTGTCACTGAAATCCTGGAACATTGTTATATATAAACTGAGGAGTAGGTGGCAAATGAAAAATAGTGCCCATAAATCTTTTGAGAAAGTTGCATACTGTATGCTATGTTCCTGCTTGTTGTGGCAAATTGAGACTATACTGTATTCTATACTGAAGAATTCCTTGGCAGTCCTTTTAGCAGATGCTTTAACTTTTTAATGAGCATATCGCTATTACATACAAAATCCTTCCTTCAGAAAGAGCTTATTCCAGGGGTATGTTTGTCTTTGTTTTTTCTTGCAGTGAACTGGATGATGACTTGCTAGGAGAAGATTTACTGACTGGGAAAAAGGTCAGTAGTAAACACATTTGAAATGGGTGCATAAATGCACAGGATACATAAGTAACATTTTACGTACATCTTGTACTTGTTCTTGCTGGTTGTCTGCACACCCTGCGTGCCCTGATATTTATTTTATTTTATCAAATTTATATCCTGCCCTCCCCTGGCAGGCTCAGCAAATTAAACCACATAAAACGTTAAAGAAGAAGAAGAAGATATTGGATTTATATCCCGCCCTCCACTCCAAAGAGTCTCAGAGCGGCTCACAATCTCCTTTACCTTCCTCCCCCACAACAGACACCCTGTGAGGTGGGTGGGGCTGGAGAGGGCTCTCACAGCAGCTGCCCTTTCAAGGACAACCTCTGCCAGAGCTATGGCTGACCCAAGGCCATTTCAGCAGGTGCAAGTGGAGGAGTGGGGAATCAAACCCGGTTCTCCCAGATAAGAGTCCGCACACTTAACCACTACACCAAACTTTACACAATAAAATCAACCAGTACAGTTTACAATCATAAAACCAACATGTGCGTTTTTAATTACTCTGAATGTTCTTACTTTAGTTACGATGATTCCGTGGAATTATCGGTGCCATGGAGTAATAGCTACCTCCCTTCAGCCTCTAAAGGCGAGTTTAAATAATTCGGTTTTACAGGCCCTGTGGAACTGTGGCAGATCCCGCAGGGCCGTGATATGTCATCTGCTTGTTTTTCTTTTTCAAATATGTGCATATACGTGGAAGTTTTCAAAGAGGAAAGCCAAGCTAGGCTCATTCAGCGTGTAACAGCCTATTGTTGCCATGAGTATTTACATTGAAACAAAAACATTTTTGAAAATATGTTGTGGATATGTGTGCCGTATAAATTATATTGTCATTATTTGATGCTGTGGATTGGTTTATATAAACATTTTCAAGTTACACATTGATTAAAACTTTACCTTGTGTTTCACTTGCTTTTTAGTGTTCTCCCAAACCTCCCACCTTTTCCACTAAAAAAGTTATCAGGCTTTTTTCATGTTACATGTTTTGTGAGAAAAACCTTGTCTTAAGAAGCATTCCATTCATCCCAAAAGAGAAAATATTTCATAGGGGTATTTTAGTACACCCCTAAATTCCCCAGTTCTTTCATTGGAGAAAGGGAGGGGTGTTCTGTGGAGGATAGTTCCCCCACCCCTTATTTTTTCCCTGTTTCTACCCAGTCCTTCACATCTTTATCTGTCTCCTGGACTTTCTTGCTTGCTTTCCTCTAGAATGAAAGTTTTTCAACAAGATAGAACTGGAACATGCATCTGTGCCTGCCAATTGAGCTACTCCTTCCTACTGCCCAGCAAAACTGGTTTTATGTACTCACTGTATATGTTTTATTAATCACTCTTAATGTGTGCCACTGAGATTTGAGCCATTGTTGCTGAAGATTTTGCAATCCCTTCCACAGAAGCCACATAACAGTTTATGGCAGAGTTTCTTGTGTGTTGGAACTTAACAAATTTGTCAGCTGGAGCTACCAAGAGAGTGGTTTGAAGTCAGGTTGAAAAATTCATATATGTGGTTATGTAAAAATAAGTTTCTGGGTCCTGCAGCTCTTTTTCACTAAGTGAGGAGCTTTGTTCCCTCAGAAATAAGTTTCTTACTTTGTAGACGAGTCCTTGGTTCCTGCCCTTGGTTATATTTATTGTTTGGGCCAATCAGGTGGATCTCATGGGGGCTAAACATCAAGCTCTAATGAGCTTGTGTATTCTAATGAGACTATCTGTTGGATCCAACCAGATTTCCTGCTGGTGAAAAAGTAAGGAACAGTTTGGTGTAGCGGTTAAGTGTGTGGACTCTTATGTGGGAGAGCCAGGCTTGATTCCCCACTCCTCCACTTACAGCTGCTGGAATGGCCCTGGGTCAGCCACAGCTGTTGTAGGAGTTTTTCTTGAAAGGGCAGCTGCTGTGAGAGGCCTCTCAGGCCGCCCCCCCCCCCACCTTACAGAGTGTCTGTTGTGGGGGGAGAAGATATAGGAGATTGTAATCTGCTCTGAGTCTCTGATTCAGAGAGAAAGGTGGGGTATAAATCTGCAGTCTTCTTCTTTCCCTTTGATCACTAGAAAAGGCTACACTTGAGATTCTAAGGAGTCTGAACAAATTGGAGGGGGGGCGGAGTCAGGTGACATGGGGCTGTAATAATCAGAATTTGATGAGACTGGGTGAAAATCTGACTATATCTAGCCCCATGAGGTCACTGTTTTCAAGCCTCATTATTCAGTGTTACGTCTGAGGCAGCATTCAGATGTTACGAGTCATGACAAGTTCCTCTTAAACTCCAGGCACAAGGGCAGTTTGTAGCTGTGGTTGTGCATGCCTGTTGCTCCTCCCACTTTCCTCCCTTAGTATGCAAACGCATCACATTTGATCAAGCGCCACTTTCCTGTGATATCTGGATTTACAATCTTAAATGGCTTGGATTTTGTTTATTCTGCACAAACCAAGAAGCGATACTGGCTTGTTTGGAGTACACAGACTCACAATTCATGGAGGTGCTTGCGTTTGTATGTCATGGTGCACTGGAGCTTCATCCAACCAGGAAATGTTCATTCAAGTTCTGTATGCTAGAAGTGGGAAGTGCGGAAGAAGGGAAGGGGCATGTGTGAGCACAGCAGCTTTTGTCCAATTTTAATTGCATTTTGCTTTGATTTTTGAATGCAGCCTCTGTTTGGGGAGCTTTGAAATCTTCAGTCAGCTGATATATAGATTTTTCAGAATTGGTGTTTGTTGCACTGATGGTCAAAACAAACCTAATATTGATAATGTCTTGCTTGATATTGATAATACCTTGTAAAAATGTCCCAGGCCTGAAGAACAGCCATCTTTGCTACTTCGTTTAGATCTTTATATATATATTGGGTGATCTCAAGGACAATTTTTTCTGTAATTTAACATTTAGACTCAGTCAGATATATCAGATGAAGAACTGAATGATGATCTTCTGCAGAGCGATAATGAAGAGGATCAACATTTCAGGTTTGTCTGTTTAAAAACCATGTAAAGTAACTGGTTTTCTTGTTCAGTACCTTGAATGTGAATTTTACCAGAATGCTACAGCAGTGAATGCAGTGTACTTTAACTCTGAACAGAGGTGTCCATGCACAAGTGCTAGAGCTGTATAAAAGCAGTATTTTAAAATAAGCTGTTTTTAACTGTGATATTTTGAATAGAAATCCATTTTTTCCTGCCTGGTAAAGAGAGTAGTAGGATTTCTTAGATGCATTCTGTAACGCCAAGTTAGACCTATTTTTTAGGGATCAGCTTTTTCAAAATATGATGTTTTGGCTAAATTTTAGTTGGGGAGGGTACTTCAAAATCTGATCCTGTTTTATCATTTGTTCATCTCCATATCCTGTCCCATAGTTTTTGGAGAAAGAACCAAGAAAACTGGGGAGCTGTTCCTTATTGCTTTGGAAAACAAAGTAAATTACACAAAAGTTATTGTAGCCAAGCTCTTAGTTGCTAGTGCGATTCTGGATAGGAGACTCTGGGCAGCTGGTGTAATGAAAGCTTTTTAACCCTGTGCGAATTCCAGTAAAGTGTGTTCAGACTCCCCCTTTAAAGAAGCATCAGTTCTGAAAAAGTCTTAAGATTTGATATAGTGTAAAGAAAAAGAAGTTAACATTGTAGTAGTAGTTCTCGTGTTGCGCCTTTTTTGTTAGAATGGGAATTAAAATTGAAAGCAGTTTGCTCAGTTACTATATAGAGCCTCTTGCCAACCTAACCTGCTAGACCATCTGGATGGTTTGATCCCTCTGCTCAAATAGCCTGCAGCTGGTGATAAGCTGTGATATAAGTATGCATTATGTGTTTGTGGCATGGAGTCAAGTTGACACGTGGGCTTGTCTTTTTTTCCTGGCTAATGAAGAAAACTGAATGCTTCCGGCATGGTCCAGACTTCTCAGACCTTGCCCACGAAATACGGAGAACGGATCCCTTTATTTCATTCAGGTCTCTGTATTTTATCCTAATGCAGTACCCAGGATGTTGCTGTTAGTCTTAATGCTACATCTGGCCTGGTTCAGCCCTTTGAGCTCTCGGAGGGAGCTCATGATCCATCCACCGAGCAAGATTCAGAATATGAACAAGGGGATGATGAACTGGCTTATGACAAATCAGAGGTTCCTGAAGAATATGCAGAAGAGTACACAGAAGAAGGGCAGTATGAAGGCGCAGAGGCTGAACTGGCAGAAGACCAAATAGAATATGGTGAAGATCAGGGAGAAGAAGAGATTTATAATGATGAAGTGCTAGATCTTGAAATCAATGAACCGCTAGATGAATTTCCAGTGAGTTTCTTTCTATTGTATTTTCTGAGATAACATTGCTTCATGTGTCTAGGTTTTTAGACTGATCTGAAATCTGTTTACCTCCCTAGGGATGGGGGGGAAATTAGACCTATTATCACTGTCTGCCAGTTTCTTTATCTAGCCTGTGACAAAGTTTGTGTTGACAGCTTGTTTGGCTGTAGGTAATGCTCCTTTGTCATTCTGGAAGGCAGTTGAGAATCATGACCTTGAGGATTGTATCCTTAAGGAAGAAAACAGCTTTGTGTGGTGGAGGCGCACAGCCAATTGTTAGAAGTACTTAATGCAAAAGCTTTTATCCAGGCTTTAGACAAGATCTGATAAAGTCCTTCGAAGGTGAAAAGATTATTGACCTGCTAAAGACATCTTTAAGGTGCTAATATTTGAAAGTGATTGATGTCCTGCTCATTCATCCTTTTTTTTCTTGTAACTGAGAACTGTCTAAACCTGAATAAAGAGATTGGAGGTTAGTTCAGAAAATGTCATATGCATAATTTGTTCCCATTTTAGTGTCTTGCTTCGAGCAGCTTGCCTTGACTTTAGTGGAAAGTACTCTTGTGACTATCAGTATAACCAAAATATTTCACAAGAAAATTGTGCGTTAGCAGGGCAATTGAGAACCATTCAATTTTACTATATTTCTTGTTTGTACAGCATCTCTTGCAGTTCAGCTATGATAGCTGGCTGGACTTGTTAGGACTTTTAGGTTGCCTGTAATAACTGGAGAAAAACAAAGTACAATTAGATAAATCAGTGACAAAAATATTTTTATGGTGGTGTATGGCAGCTCTTAAATTGACCACATCCAACACCACAGTTGAAACAGCTGCATAAGGAAAAGTATCATACTTGTTTGGTTACCTGTGTATGTCTTAACTTCGCAGATCATGAAAGCTAACTGAATGTATTGAAATAGCTGATACTCAACTAAACTAGTTACTGCTATAGCCTTCTGTTATATGTCTGTGGTAAAGTTTGGGACACGCTGCTTGGGCCCCTGGCACCCTGGGTGCTGTTGATCTCTTAAGAAGTGGGCAGGGAGCTGCTGGACTCTGTGTCCCATGTGCAAATCCCCACTTCCCTTTCCTGATCTGTGTGGTTCAACATGGCTTGTGGAAGTTACGGGGGAGGTCTTGTAGAAGGGGAGAGCTCTGTTGTGTTTATAGACTCTTTCAGCCGTAACAACTCTCCAAAATATTTGCAATAAAAATAAATATTAAATGAGGAAGAAGAGATTGGATTTATGCTCCACCCTTGACTTGATGTCTCAGAGCAGTTTACCATCACCTTCCCTTCCTCTTCCACAATAGACACCCTGTGAGGTAGGTGGGGCTGAGAGAGCTCCTTTGAGAACTGCTGTTGAGAGAGCAGCTCTGTTGAGAACCTGTGACTGACCCAAGGTTGCAGTAGTGTGTTACAGAGATGAAAAGAGGTCGGTCCCTCTTTTCCAGCCTTGCAGTTGTTAACTGTTGAAACTGTTTTTTCGCTTAAAGGGCAAGATTGAAGAAAGTAGCTCCCCCCACCTGAAGAAGTGTTCTACAGAACAGATACCTGCCATACCAAGTGGTGATCTTCTGGGGAGGGGGGGCAAAATTCTTCTCGAAGGTTGAGAGGAAGGAAGGCATGATCCCACAGGCTTCTTCCAGTCACTTTTGTAGTTAGGAGATCGAGACTGATTTCACACTCACCTTACGCCGCTGTCATGTTCGTCTTCTCAGTGTGCCTTCCTTCCGATTTCACATTATCTACCCCAGGGCTGCAGCAAGCGTCTTCGCGCTTTTGCACAGCAAACAGAAACTAGTTTTTTAACACCAACGCTTGCTGCAGCCCCGAGGGAGATAGTGTGAAATCGGAAGGAAGCCATGCTGAGAAGACGAATGTGAGAGCGGCCTAAGGTGAGTGCGAAATCAGTTCGAGAGTTCTACAGCTATATTTAGTCCCTAATAAATGAGCAGGTAGGATTAATAAATGAACAGGTAGGACTAACAACCTGCATTTTTTCCTAGGATGAAGACTATATGCAATCCTATGGTGAGCAGCAAGTAATGGAAGAGCAAGAAGAATACGTAGCCGAAGAATTGGAACAGGTTGCTGACAGCCAGACTCCTCCAAATGAACCAGAAGAGGTATTTTGGAAGAGCTGAAATCCTGAAGGAGAATATTGCTTACTGGGTGGGATTTGAAGGGAATCTGAAATTCACTGTGCAGTTACATTAAGGCCAAGTAGCAAACCTGACACCGGTCTTGCATCTTTGAAGCATAGTAGTACAAAGAAAAACTATTCTGTTCATCCTGGTGTTACTCCTCCTTTCTTAAACATGTCCCTTTATGAAGTCAGGCCATTTGTCAAGATGCTCACAGTTCTTGTGGCTATACACCAGTAGCTAAATGTCTCAAAATATTTTTCTTCTTTCCTTAGTTTTTCTTCATCTCTACTCTTCTCCTAAACTCCTGTACCAGTGTTATCTTTAGGGATACTGGTGTAAGTTTGTGTTATAAGTTCTTGGTAAGAGAGAAGGGGAAATGTGTAGGACCTGGACTTTTCAATTTGCTCTTCTTTCACTACTTGAACATCTGGATTTTGCTTGGAAAAATAAATGTTTGTTTTCCTTGACTTAAAATTCAAAACTGTTAAGTAGCACTCCATAGTATTTATTTATTTATTCGATTTATATCCCGCCCTCCCCACTGAGGCGGGCTCAGGGCGGCTGACAACATAAAATCTAGAACAATAAGATTAATAAATATTAAAATGCATATACAATAATTTACAATAGTTAAAACTGTAAAACAAGAACAAACAGTCTGACAGTTCGGTGCTATTCTCACACCCTTCCTTCGCAGTTTTTAAATACCAGTTAGTTATATGCCAACCGGAAGAGGACCATCTTACAGGCCTTGCGAAACTGCCCAAGGTTCTGCAAGGCCCTCACCTCCTCCAGTAGCTGGTTCCACCAGCAGGGGGCTGTGATTGAAAAGACCCTGTCCCTGGTTGACTTCAGACGGGCCTCCTTCGGCCCGGGGATTACTATCAGTTTTTGGGAGCCAGACTAGTAAATGAATACTTCTCTTCTTATCTTGTTCTTTTGACTCAAAGGTCTTGAATTTTTTGAGATCCAGCCTTCTTACAGGCAATCACCACTGCTAAATATTTAGTGACTGCTAGGGTAGTTTTCCAGTCCTCATCTACAACAAAAACGGGATGTTTTTTTGACATGGTAGATTCACATAATCTATTAAGAGGAAGGACAAATACCTTTCTCTCAAAACAGACCAGATTTCACACTCCAGTAAAATATGTTCTAAGGACTCAAGGTGACCAGATCCACATTTACAAATTCTGTCTGCATATGCTATGCCTGCAAATTGGCCTTCCAGCATGACTGAGGGGAAAGAATACTTAGTTTTTTTCGTATAAGGCTAACATGCAACTACTATACCATCCTGCATGACATTACCTGCATTTTTATCTTTTGCCTCTGTATGGGAATTGTCTTGTTCCTGAAGGAGGACAGAAAGGGTCAGGCCAGACTTGGGGGAATCTGTTTCAAATCCCCACTCAGCCATGAAACTCCCATTAAAAAAATCATTTAGTACATTTACTACCTTGGACCCTGTTCATGAGTACCCTTTTTTTTTTAAGTCACCTCAAAGCTTTGAAATGAATCTAAGAGATCTTTGATCATCTGCTTGGTAAATAATTTTCATTCTTAGCCAGCAGTTTTCAATAAAGCCTGTTTTCTGCACAGCTGTCTATAGAAGCTTCACCTACCGTGGACTGGTTCCCCCCCTCCCCCCGCTCTCCGTGCCAAGAGAGCCACACAGGCAAGGAAGCTGCAGTCTCAAGCCAGGCCAAACCCTTTAATGAAAATGCCACGTACTGTATAGTGCATGAGTTCCGACACTTGACACTTTAAGACTTTTGGATAAGCAGACATCATGCCAGCAGATGGAGACAGGAAATTCAGAGTGACTTAGGGAAGCCATCCGTGAGAAGACCAATTATCACCTGAGCAATAAGTTCATTTTTGTCTGACGCTTTTATTTTTCCTTTCCTCTTCTGGACGAGAGTAGCTGCCACTCTTCTCTTTTATTGCCAATATTTGAGGCAGAGGATTATATTACTTTCTGGATTTAAGGGTCTTCATCTTAGTTCTCAGGTTCTCTTAAAGTAGGAAGTTGGAGCTTTATCTTAGATTGTGTGACAGGTAGGCAATTTTTTCCCCTCCATCTTCTTTCTAAAGCTCCTCCTCACCCAGTCTTGTTAATGTTTTCTTCAGTCATTTTGATTCACTCAGTGTTTAAAGCCAGTGGCAGACCACTTTCTAAAGCATGTTTAAAGCATCTCCTGCATCACAAATGTTACTTCATTTTAGAACAGAGTCCAGTGGCATCTTTAAGACCAACAAAGTTTTATTCAGGGTATGAGCTTTCATGTGACAAAGCTTTCATGTGAGCTTTGTCAGATAAGAACATTAGAGAAGCCATGTTGGGTCAGGCCAGTGGCCCATCCAGTCCAATGGTCTCATACAGTGGCCAAAAAACCAGGTGCCATCAGAATAATGAAATCAGATAATGAAATGGAATGCAGTGAACAGTACTACATGCAGGGAGTGGGCGGTGAATTAGCCCGCAAAATAGTGAAGATGTTTTTAACAGATTAAAAGAATATAACAAGTTTATCTCATTTGCCTGGGTTCAGTGGAGGGGGAAGACAGCAAAGGCAACAAACACGTCAGAATTGGACCATCAATGTTATTTGGTTTCTTTCTTGTAAAGCAGTGTGTACACACAGTAAAAAAACATAATCTTTGTTGTATGTTATGTGCATAGTTAATTTCAAAGATATAACCAGGTGCTTTCTTATTTAACAGTGTGGTATTGTTGATTTCATTAGAGTGATCAGAAATGAGGAGGGACATATAGAACTTGATAGCATCGGGTTGATATGTAAGGAACAAATGTCTTCATAAAACGGACATTCATCATGAATCAGGGAACACTGTAGTTGTTTTGTTTGTCAAGAGTAACTTTGCAGGGTCTTGAAGATAATGCAGCTGAAACTAACTACACAGTGCAGTCCTAAGCAGAGCTACACCATTCGGAGTCCATTAAATTCAGCGGACTTAGAAGGGTGTAACTCTGCTTAGGATTTCAGAGTAAGTCATGAATCTTGTTCAAACGTTCCTAACAGAACATTCTGTAATAACAGCATAGCCCGTGAACAACAAGGCTTGCATAATTCCAAGTGTGCATATCCTTGAATGACATTTCTTGTAGTCACATTATACCGGTGGCTTAGGTATCTTGGAACAAGCCAAGCTACTCTCTTCTTCCTTTGATGCTCTGCAGTAGTTTGTGTAGCATGTGTGTGCAGTAGCATGCGTGGATGATTATGTGTGTGCCCTTTGCACTTCATTGTACACTTTGTCACATTTGCATGCAAGACATACATATCAGAGTGTGGCTTTTGCCTCTTCTGGGTTGGATTCAGAGTAAATTTTTCATCAGTGGAATGGGAATTCCCTGCCTCTCTCCTCTCACTGTAGCCAACCGATCTGTTGAAATGCTGCTTCCGGGAGGTAGGGGACCCTGAGAAATGATATGAGGAGGAGAGGGGCCTGCAGCAGGAAGTGGAAATCAGAAGTTGCGAGTTTAGTCTGGGTCCAACCCTTTGTGTTGCAGAGTAGCAACTTTCCAGTTGCACATAATATTGAAACTTTTCAGTTGCAAGATTAAGAGGAGGAGAGCTGGCTAGGTGATATGATGAGCAGCAGAACATGAGGAGGTTTTAAAGGAGTAACATTTGTGTCTGGCCTCTTTGATCATTGCTTGGAATGCCAGCATGTTCCAAGGCAATCAGAATTGCTGTAGCCTTCTGTTAAAAACTAGTTTTAGAAAAGAGGTCATTCAAGAAGAAATATCATACTAGTAGGTAAAATATCCAGACATTAATAGGCAGCCCCTTCACCATTGTTGAGATATGTTCCCTGTAGCTTATATAGCATATCTAAGTGCTGTGTTCTAATCCAACTGAAGTTTCTAAATAGCCTTCAAAGACCACCCCACGATAGGCACATTGCAACAATCTAATCAGGGTGTAATCAGAACATGGATAACTGGGCAATTTATGCTTTATTAAGCAAGTGTTATATCTGGGCACAGTCTGTAAATATTGATCTAAAAGTACCCTAAAACTGAGAATTTGTTCTGGGGGAGGGTCTGCAGCCTCACCTGAGCAACCTTCTTTTACGACTAAGGAGTAACATTATTAACCAGCAGTACCAGAGGTAGTGTCCCGGTTAAACTCTACTTCATTGACGCTCAGCTATCCCATTATAACTCTGGACAGCCATTGTCTCAGCTGATTTGGTTGAAAAGGTAAAACATAGAACTAGATATTACCAGCATATGAACACATATGAAGCTGCCTTATACTGAATTAGGCCCTCGGTCCATCAAAGTCAGTATTGTCTCCTCAGACTGGCAGTGGCTCTCCATAGTCTCAAGCTGAGGTTTTTCATGCCTACTTGCCTGGACCCCTTTTAGTTGGAGATGCCGGGGATTGAACCTGGGACCTTCTGCTTACCAAGCAGATGCTCTACCACTGAGCCACTGTCCCTCTCCCATGTTGATAATATCTCCAAATCCTTTGCATAACCTCTTCCAGTTGTGTCTTATGGATGCTGAACTTTATGGGAGATAGAAGGGAACCTCGTGGCCTGGCAGTTTGCCATCTAACACACTTGTCTAGTATTGATTGGGAAGATATGTCTGGAACCACCAGAGGGGAGTGCTCGTGATTCTTACCTTGGCCGCCTTAATCAGAATGGTACTGTTGTTGATAGAATCAAAAGCAGCTGCATGGTCAAGAAGTAACAGTAAGGCCATACTCCTGCCTCTTGTTGTTGTTCAAGGCAAGTAGAACAGTTTAATCCAAAACTAGGTTAGAAGCTAAGTCGAAATGGAACTGGAAGATAATCCAGAAGTTATCTAAGAAAGCATGGCCCATCCTGCACATATTCAGGGAGTTTGTCCAGAATAGGTTAGCTGCCACTAGCTTATAGTTCCACAGATCATTTGGGTCTAGGGAGGACATTCAAGATGGACTTAATGTTCACCGTCTTTAAGATGGTTTTGGATCTTTAGGAGATCTTTGCACACAGTGTGCCACATATATGAAGCTGTGAATTACATGCCTGATAACTGTTCTTTAGCCTTCACCCGACTCTGCTGAACTGAAGACAATTGATGTTAGTAATTCATTCACCTGCTATTATGTTACAGGCAGTTATAGAAAATCTGGAACTTCAAGAGGAATCCAAGGAAGAGTCTGATGAAGAAGAAGATGATGATGAAGAGTCTGGTCGATTACGCTTCAAAACTGAACGGAAAGAAGGGACGATCATTAGGTTATCAGATGTCACAAGAGAACGGAGAAACATCCCAGAAACCTTGGGTAAGATTTGGGGAGGGGCTGGACAGTGTTACTGATGCAACAGCAGACTTCGGAGGATGGTGGACGACAGGAGGGCCTGGCATGACTTTGTCCATGGGGTCGTAAAGAGTCGGACTTGACTGTGCGACTGAACAGCAAAAAAAATTGTAAGTGTTATAAATAATGTGCTGGTCTCAAAGATTAAGATGAGGCAAATAGAAGGTGAGTTGGTGTTAATCTTCATTAATTGTCTTTTGTACTTGCTCTAGTGCCAAGAATACCTTCTTTATGTATTACATGCTGTAGTATTTTATGGTTATTTTAGACTTGATTTTTTTTTTTGTAAACTGTGCTGGATACAAAGTGGGGTCTAGGTGCAGAACTATAAGAATCCTTCCTAAAAATATTATTCTTGGCTTGGTTACTGATGGGATGATTTAATTGCAGATAATGTTGATTTTGTCTGAGACTGGATACAAAATGAGAAGCTGTTTGAAGGAAAAAGATTTAAACGTGAGGTGGAAAAGTCATGTTTGGCTTATAAGCTATAGATCTTAAGGCAGTTTTACATACGTAAAAAAACCACATTCTGATTATATCTGGATGTGTCTTGTCATTCCTAATTTGAGAACAAACAGGTTTTCTTCTAGGGTGACACACAATGTGTGCTCAGCATGGGGGTGTCTTTTCTTTTTATTTTTTTCCCCTTTCCTGGAAGGATTGGCTGATTAACGGTGATACCTGAAAGAAATCTAAGATTCATGTTGTCATCACAGTGAGGTGGAACCGGCAGGATTACTAATGAATTATTTACAGTCCCAGCGTGTCATCTTGAAAGAGAGTACATGCAAACAAGCGTCCTTCTGAAAAAATCCTCAGCATCAAGATCAATACAGAGACATTGTAGAGCTGGCAAACAGAATTTGTGCTGGGAGCTGATACATCCCAGGGTGCGGCAGCTTCAGAGCTGCGTCTTGTGTTGAGTTAATGCAGCCAGGGGTAAGGCACAGCGCTCCCTGCAATCTTATACAAAAAATCTAATTCAGAAGTCCCATGAATTAGAAGATGTGAATGGTTTGGAATTTTGTGAATGACAGACCTCTAGGGGGAGTCTGGTTTACCCACAAATTTCCATATAGGTGCATGGATTGTAATTCTGATGTGTTATTAAAAAAAAAAAATCAAGCATCTTTATTTAAACATGTTTATTCTGCTTTTCTCTCCCATTGAGACATTGGTCCTGTGTTCACTTAAAAAGGCAAAGGTTGTCCCCTGTGCAAGCACTAGTCATTTCTGACTCTGGGGTGACATTGCATCATGACAGACTTTTTATGGGTTGGTTTGCCATTGCCTTCCCCAGTCATCTACACTTTCCACCAGCAAGCTGGGTACTAATTTTACCAACCTCAGAAGGATGGAAGGCTGAGTCAACCTTGAGCCGGCTACCTGAACCCAGCTTCTGCTGGGATCGAACTCAGGTTGTGAGCAAAGAGCTTGGACTGCAGTACTGCAGCTTTACCATTCTGCTCCACAGGGCTCCTCTGTGTTCACTTACATATGTGTCTATTGTTTTATCCTTGTGTTCACTTACATGAGGATAAAACAATAGACACACAGTAAGAACACTAGGAAAACCCGAAACAACTGTGCTAATACAATCAAGACCACAATACAGATAATTCCATTTATGTCTGATTATTAAGAATAATTATGAAACCCATATACATGAGACACTACATATGAAAGCAGTCAGACGGTGCAGAAATGTCCTTCATAGAGATTTCAGTCTATCAGAAGTTGCAGCAATTCCACCACATGTGCCCTCATCAGATAATGTCTATATTTCTGTTTCTCTGTTTCCTCAAATATGTGGTGGCCTCTTCCCCAAATAGTTGTCCACCATAATGGTGATCAAGAATACCCTCAGTTCAGACAGCATAGAGTTGATGTCATTTGAGAACTTGAACCACCTATTTGGAGTCCTACCTTTCCTGGACAGGACCACACCTTCTCTGGAAGATCATGTTTGCAGCTTGGGGCATTCATCTGGATCTGGCTTTGCTCTTGCATGAGTACTGGCTGTCACCCAGAGTGCCTTTTACAAATTTGGGATTGAATCATCTGCTGTATTCATGACGTCTCCATTTACATTCATATACCTTTGTGACTGCTTTATTGCCCTCTTCATGGAACTGCTCCTGTAAACAGTCTGGGCACTTCAGTTGGTATGGAATGCTGCAGCTCCAACTGTTGACATGCATAAATGGTATAGGTATATTGCACCTCTTTTTAAAGCACTGACCTGTGTCCAAATTAAGGTACCAGTTTTATCTTTAGAGTGGTGAGCTGCAGTACTGCAGTCCAAGCTCTGCTCACGATCTGAGTTTGGTTCTGGTGGAAGCTGGGTTCAGGTAGCCGGCTCATGGTTGACTCAGCCTTCCATCCTTCCAAAGTCAGTAAAATGAGTACCCACCTTGCTGGGGGGAAAGTGTAGATGACTGGGGAAGGCAATGGCAAACCGCCCCATAAAAAGTCTGCCATGAAAACATTGTGAAAGCAACATCACCCCAGAGTCAGAAATTACTGGTTCTTGCACAGGGGATTGTCTTTATCTTTATTTTTATCTTTAGAGACCTAAGCGGTCTAAGTTGTTGAAATCCCAGAGAGTGTTTTCTCTTATTTGATTCTCTGTCCTACCCAAAAGGTTTGCAACCTGCCATTAACACAACTCTTTTGGGGTGCTAGCATGCATTAGGATCCTGGCCTTCTCTGTGGTGTCTCCAGAATGTTAGAATGCCTGTCCCTAGGAAGTCTACTTGTTATCTTCTCAAGTTGCTTTTTGAAAGTTGTTAAAGACACTTCTATTGTAACAGGCCTTTGGAGGCTATACTTCATTGTTTTTGGTGACTGTGCTATTTTTTATTTTTATGCTTCTGTTTCTAGGAGGATTAATAGTTTAATCTATTTGTCATGATTATATCCTGCCTTAATCAAACTCAGAGCAGTCGATTCGAATTAGTGAAGGGGGGAAGGGCCTTGTATCTCCTTGCTTTCCTTGCAAAGTGGAGCTAGGTAAAAGTTGGACAGGCATACTGAGGGAAGGATGTTTCTTCTGCCTCCTTGTTGCTTTATAAACTGCTCTGACAGAACTGTAGCTGGAAGATGGAGAAATATTGGAACTATTTAGAAGCAATCCAACAGCACTTCATGGGTTGACATTGTAGTCTAGAAATGTCTGTGAGGAACTTCACATATACAGTGTAGGAAGGTTTTTGCACTGTTCTGTGTGGTGAATGCGCACATTGATTTCACTTTGTGTTTCCAATACAGGAAGGCACTGTCCATTGGTGTCTGATCCACTAAGCCATTTTTAAGGCTCATACGACCTCTCCTTGTCTGATTCCCATTTGAGGCTGTGCTTTTGCAGAGAAAGAGCATGAGCAGGAGCTCTGTTGGGATATTTTAGTATGCAAGGCAGAGAACACAATGGATATTGAAGCCAGGAATTGGGATCAGTTTGATTCATAGGCACCAGCATTACATTTTTATATGCCAACTCTGCACTAGGCTGTTGAATAATTATGTCAGATTTTTAGGCTTCATTAACACTAGTTGCCAGGGATTGTGTAGGCATTATGCACTCTTTTGCTGGCATTTTTGAACTGCAGGGCAGTTCTTCCACATTTATTATGATAACGGAAAATCTGAGGAGCGCTATCCAGAGTTTGGCTAGGCCTGAAAAATTCAGGGTTAGGGAGGTTTATGCATGTTACCAACATACGTTAGCTATCTTTTCCCATTGTAAGAACCCCTGTATGCGAGTTTTGTAATTTTAATTAAGGAACTGATTTTCTACCATAACTTTTCAGGCTTCTAGCCTGAACTGTTTCAAGGCTCACTTTAGACTGCTCAGTGTGTTATGTTGTTTTTAATGCTGGGTATTTAATGCTATTTTTCCAAACAGTTAACTATCAGCAGGGCTTTTTTTGTAGAAAAAAGCCCAGCAGGAACTCATGCATATTAGGCCACACCCCCTGATGTCACCATAGTTTCACACAGGACTTTTTTTTGGCAGAAGAAACCCAACAGGAACTTATTTACATATTAGGCCACACCCCTGACACCAAGCCAGCCGGAACTGTATTCCTGTGCGTTCCTGCTAAAAATAAGCCCTATCAGGGCATTTTATGTTTTTATTATGTTTTACTTACAAAGTGGCTTTAAACAGGTTCTTTGGAGAGGGAGCATAGAAATTTGCTGATAAACTAGAGCAGCTATTGTGAGAAAACAGTTATTCCATCTGGTCTGCTTCACGTGGAGTCTACAATGAAAAATTCTGTAGAAGATTTAAAAATGTAAGCTGAAGGCACTTATTGGTATGTACGCTATGGCGAAGTTGCTACAATTTGCAAAGAATTCTAAATGCAGTATTTTTAAGTCTTCTAGTTAATTGTGCGATTTACAGCCAAGTTTTTCTTTGATAAACCGTTGTCAGCCAGAGCGCCTCAAAATCTGCCATAATTGATGTCTATTAGGAGTCAACTTAATAAGAGTAAAGTATGTAGCAGAAGTGGCATAATAAATATTACTTTTTCTCAGTACTGATTGCTCTTAATAGGAATAATGGTATAAAAATGAAACTTGGTTGTATAGCTACATTTCCTTACTTTAAAAATTCAGGCATAAGTTGAGAAAATACTTAAAAGAGAAATTAATATTTCAGTTGAAATTACAAACGTAATTTCCCTCCTGTCACTTTTTGGTGACCTTTTGTGACAGCTTGTCTCTATTGGAGGGAAGCATTCTTACTTGCTGATTAAAGATGTCGTTTGAAACCATTTTATTACCAAGGGTGGCAAAATTAATCTTGACACTTGGAGGCACTAGAAAAATAATTGCTGATTCACTGCATTAGCTGTGTGAAAGAATTCTGCAGTCGAGACTGCATCTGTGCTGGCAAAAATATGTTAAATATTTTTCCTTGTGAATGAATTTGGAGGTATCTTCTGCCTTTGCAAAGAGAAAGGGAAATCTCTGGTTTTGGGAGGGTGTTAGATTAGGTAGATTGCATAGCTTGAGTATAAAATGGGCGTGAGTTGTGGCCAGTAAGGCCTGTCCTGGCAGTAATAACGGGAATAGCCTCCCAGAAGCCAATAATAGTTGAAAGTATTTAAAAGGGACTGCAAGATCTTTTCAAAAGGGGTTTTACACAGTGACAAGTGAATACCGCTGGAGTGTATTCTTGGTTTTATGGGTAACCATTTAAAATGTTGTGTGCTGCTAGAAGCACACAGGAAGGATATGCATAACGGGTAACCTTGGGTAAATTGTTGTACTTTAGTCTAATAACAGAGTTAGGAGAATAATTTGAAACAGATGGGAATATCCAAGAAATTGGGTGAGGAGGAGGAGGATGTACAGAGGAGAGCCAGTCTGGTGTACAGGTTAGTGTTAGACTAGGATCTGGGAAGCCCAGCCTGCCGTCAAGCTCACTGGGAGACATTGAGCCAGTCACTCTCAGCCTTACCGGCCTTGCATAGATGTTAGGACAGGAAAGGAAGAATTGAGAGTTAAGACTCATGGGCTGGATCTACACGTGGCTGGATTGTTGTGCAATAGCAGTCATCTGCACCTGGGTTGTCTTGCCTTTTTCTAAACCTGACTAATGCCCCCTCCCTCATAATTGCATTAGAGTGAGCTCTTCTTTTCTTCTCAGACCTGACTGCTTCCCTGCTACTGAATGCACCCCACTTTCAGCTGCCAGGATTCTGCAGGGTTTGTGGGCAGCACAGACATAGCAATGGCTGCAGACACCTTTGCAGGAGAGGACAAGGGTGGTTCTGAAGCTACATGTGGCTCTGAAGGCAGCTTCTTAGATTGGCTCCATCTTTTATTCCTTGTTCCCCAAGTTTGGTACTTGAGAGTTAAGACTCATTCTTTGGAGTGAGATGGAAAAGAAATCCAAGAATGTCACATCTCGTTTAACCCTTACAATCAATGTCAGATATATATCCATTTAAATTTAGTCTATCGCAACTTTATAGAAAAATGGGACAGAGTCTGATTTTTCACAAAAACGGCAGTGCTGCTGCATCAGGGGCCCCAGCCTTTCTGAGCCTTTGGATGGTGGGTGCAGCTACAAAATGGCTGCCGCAGGTGATGGTGCCAGCCACAAAATGGCTGCAGTAGCTTAGCTTCAGTCACACAGAGAAGATCCTAGTGCTGTGGCGGCAGCTGTTGTCAAGGGAGCATTTTTAAAAATCTGTACAGTCAGTCAAATCTCCCAGCAGCCTATCGGAAGCCTTGCTGGGCAAAAGTCCCACCTGGCCCTGCCCGCTTCCTCAAAATACTAATGCCAGGAAAGGTATCATCGGGATCCCTTCACTCCATGTTCATTGCCCATCACCTTGCCCCCCCCCCCCCCGTATTGTGCTCAATATATGATGCAGGAGATGAATTTGGCTGCAAGAAGAGCATGTGAGGAGAGAGGCTGCAGAAAGGAACATGGGAAGCCCAAGGAGAGATCTGAGCACTCTCGAGGCACTTCTGCTGTTTAAAGCTGGATCTGCCTACACAGTTTGGGTAGGTCTGAGCTCCAGTGCTAAGTAAGCCAGCAGTTTCTGTAGGAACGTTTGGGGTTGCCTTTGACAAAGCTGCATTTTGGTTCTTAGGCTGAACTATACAAAAGCAAACAGTAACAGGACAAGCTCAGCAAGAAAAATATACTTTTGGACAGCACAGTGGTTAGTACCAATTTCCCCCAGTTCTTGGTAAAATAAAGGCTTCATTAAGCAAATAGCCCTGTAGCCGTGATGGCTGGCCTCCTTCAAAACGTGTTGAGGAAAAAAAACATTCAGCTAAACCTCAAGGTAATGTTTGCTTCGTAAGAGTTTCGGTTTTGACAGATTGCATTTGAAGTAGAAATTCTTTATATCTATATATAAATATATAAAAGTGCTAAGTGTTGAATGCTGTTTGCATTTCTGATGGAGCTTGACCTGTTCCTCTGCTCTCCCATCCCACAGGGCCTTTGTTCGCACAAGTCCCACAGTCCTCGGGATGGCCTTTTTCTATTGTATAAGGGGGTCCCTCTGTCCTTTTCACAAGCAGAAAAGCCAGTGGGATCCAGCCCATATGCTTGGGCCAGGGACAGTGGAGGGAACAGTTCAGAAGCTGAGTGTTAAGACTGCCCAGAGTTTACTTCTCAGTTCACTGCTTTACTTAAAAGTGAAACCAAGAATAGAAAACATGGCGCGGCCTGCCATGTCATGAAACTACAGAGGCCTCCAGTCTTGTTGGTTCTGTGGGCGCTTTTGGACTTTTGAGATAGGGTGTGGGTGATGCCACAGGATGGTCGCCATGAGAGAGCAGGGCCAGTCAGAAAGTCGCTGTTGGAGACAGGATTGGGCCTGTGCTTTGAGGGGGAATTGCTCTGTGGTAGCAAGCAGTTGGGTGCCAAGGAGGGCATCATGTTGACGATCACTGGACTCTAATGGCAGCAAATAATCGCAAAAGCTCACATTAGTTTTTCCACATGTGAAAAAATTTTCTGCCATTGCGGTAAAACCCTTGGTGCTTATTTGGGCAAAAGTAAGACCATTATGGTATGCTCTCGGTAGAACTTCATATCCAAGGTTTGGAGGGCTTTTGTCCTTTAATATCACTACAATAGGAGTGATGGGGATCCATTTCCTAACTTCTGTGAAAGGATCATCAAGGTGTTTTCGTGTTGAATCCCTTTCCCTTGCTTTTGCTATAAATGATACAGAGAACTGTTTGAATGGTCTGAAGATAAACTAGAATTAGTAGTATTCCTCAGTAGTTTTATTTAGAAGTATGTCTTTCTTTATGTAGTATTCTGCCATTGTGTTTGAAATTATAAGTAAATGGACATTTCTCCATGAATTTCTTGAATTTTACTTAAACTAGAAGGGAAAGCAGGGAATGAAATCTAAATTAAAAATAGAGGTTGGTATCTGGTCAGACAGTGAGAATGGTGATGGGATCAGCCTCCTGTTCTAGGAATCTAGTGAGTTCTTTCCATTAGTAGCTATATGTTCTCAGTGTACATTAGTTGTCATAATGAGGTTGAGACACACAGAGAATTTAATGCAAATAGTTTCACTTGAAACCCTATTGACTGTGCTAGAAATGCTTATCTTCCAAAAGTTGAACTTAGTTACATTTTGGGGGTGGGGGGAGACGGCCTGTTTTCAAATTCAGTAATTTGCCACGGGGAAGAGGAGTACTTTTGAAAGAAGAAAAAAATGTGTCCTCACTAAATGCAAGCATGCATTTGCAAATTAAAAGGATATAAGGAAATGATTACATGAATTAAATGTTCATCAATCGTCTTGGGGTTGCATACCATATCATCAGAGGGGCTGATGTTATTCTATCATAGCAGCAGTCAAAATGTTATCAGTTGATTGCTGTTCTAATCCTTCTGGCAAACACCAATTGTGCCCATTTCTCTTGTACAATAGAACTTTCTGCAGAAGCCAAAGCGGCATTACTTGAATTTGAAGAGAGGGAGCGGCAGCTTAAACAGGGGCGCTACGGCTCGAGAAGAGGAGGAAGGCGAGGAGGGCCTTTAATGTGTCGTGGAATGGGAGAACAAAGAAGAGACAATGAACGGGGCAGGCTGAAGGATCACCGGCCGGCACTGCTAGCAACCCAGACGACTGTCACGGTACCCTTAATGCCATGCTGGTTAATGCAGAATCCTGTGCTGGCTTGTATTCATCTGCTTTTAGACAATGAGCTCCATCAAAGGGGTTATTTGGGTGTATACCTTAGCCAATGCACTGTTGCCAGTTGAACACATGAAATAGCATAATAATAATAATAATAATAATAATAATAATAAATTTTATTTTATATCCCGCCCTCCCCCGCCGAGGCAGTCTCAGGGCATGCTTCCTGGTGTCATCCCAAGGCTCCTGAGAGCTGCAGCTCTGCCTTTAGCCCTGGGGAAAGTAGGCTACAAATCTGGAGAGATCACTTTTAAGGGCTTCCAGCAAGGCTTGTTGTGTGATGTAAAGGGGGGGGGGGGCGGGGAGGATTTCCTAGTGGCTCAGGTTGGTTTCACTCCAGCCCAGATGGCACATGTATTTGACTAGCTGGATCAAACTGACCATCATTGGTCAGTGTTAGCTCTTTGTTCCAGATGTAATCTGTGTTTGAGTAGAGAATAGGCCATTTAGGGACATTCTGAGTCTCCTGGGGGACAGCAATTGCATGATGTTAGACAAACAAGCACCCTGCTGGCTTAGACTGTGGTCCGGCAACCTATTTCCAACTGCAATTGAATAGCACAAAAACCTTAACAAGTAGAGAAAGAAGGGCAAGAGTGGTCTCCTGCTTTCTTTTGCCGCCATAGCTGGGATACTGCCTCTGGACATGGAGTTTCCATGAGCTGTTGATAGAGTGAATTTATACAATCTCCAATGAAAATATGAACTTGGAAATTTCAGGAAGTCTCCTATGTTTTTTTTTGTGGCACGGGCTGTTTTTAACACAAAGGTAATATAATTTCAAGCGGTTACATTTGTTTGTTTTTGCCTTGTCATTTCAGTCTCATTCGCAAAGGATGTTTTCTCATCAGCAACCCATCAGGAATCTCTTCCAGCAGCCGCCGCCACCACAGCAGCCACAGATGCAGGGCCTGCTGCCGATTCCCCCTCAGCATCACACGCCGCCCCCTCCCCCTCAAGGGCTCCACATGCCCCTGCAGCTAGAGACACCAAGAATACTGATGACTCCTCCTCCAGTGACCTCGCAGCAGCCAAAGAACATTCACATCAACCCCCACTTCAAAGGGACGGTAGTAACTCCTGTACAAGGTGAGACTTTATCAGGAGGACACCTGCATTTTGTGTCACTTGTTTAGAGATACCATTCTCTGGTCATTTAGCAAATTACAGCTGTCAAGACAGTTAATGGAGAAGAAGCAGTTCTTTGGAACAAATCACCAAAGGCCCAATAATAATACCTTTTTTAAAAGCCATAAGGGCAGCAAGCAGCCGTGCAGACATGTTAATCCAGTAGCAGTAGGGCTAGGTTAGGACAAGGCCACAGTCACAGCCAGCCAGTGTAGGGTGGTGGTTAAAGTGTCAGACTTGAGGCTGGGAGACCCAGGTTCAAGTCTTCTTTCTGAGGTGGAAGCTTGCTGGGTGACCTTGGGCTGTTTACACCCTCAGTTTAACTTGTTTCCCATGAGAGTTGTGAAAATAAAATGGAGGAGAGGAGCGTGATGTAGGCCTCTTTGCGTCCCAGTTGGGGAGCAAATGTGGGGTGTTAGTGAAATAAATATGAGGAGTCCTTCTAAAATGAATGAAATACAGTGCAAGACAGACTTCCTGGGGAAAGAGTCCCATAATCTTGGCACCTGAGTACCATCATCTTGGTAGTCAGGCCAGTACATATGCAAGTAGACCTCACAGAAGCCAATACCCAGCAATTCATACCAGCCAATACCAGCACACTAGTCCTGACACAAGTGGTTAGCAGCAGTGCCAGTTTTATATGCATGTTGACCTTAGAACAGGTTAATTCAATGGCCTTGTATTATGTGCCTCCCCATAATTGATCTTTAAATGTTTTCCTCTGGTGATGTGGGGCAGAAAACTTTCTCTAGAACGTTATCTGGAGAAGGGCATGTTACACTGCAAATACATGTAACAATCCAAATAAGAAATCAAGTTATAAAGTCACCAGACTTATAGCTTATTAGGCCACACACCCCTGATGTAGCCAATCCTCCAGGAGTTTACAGGGCTCTTATTCCAGGGCCTACTGTAAGCTCTTGGAGGATTGGCTTCATCAGGGCATGTGACCTAATACACAAAGGAGCTCCTGCTACAAAAAAAGCCCTGGTGGAAGGGATATTATAATTGGCACTCTGAGATGTCCAATTGACCTATGTGGGTGAGGACTGAATTCTGTTAAAACAGACGAGTGGACAACTATGCCCAGGCCAAATTGCACACAATTCTTTACACATGCTAAAATAAGCATGTCAGCAGTTTTCAGTGCCTCCTTTGTTCTTACTTAAATTTGAAGAATATAAGGAATGCACACTCTTTATCTTTAAATTTTCAGTTGCTACCTCTTCCCAAATAATGCCCACCCTTCAGTTTTTTCCATAAATATTTCAGTTCAGGTATTATTGGTACACAAAATTAGCATGAGGTGCTACTTAAATTAGCTTACTAAATATAAGTCAAAATAAGCATGCTAAAGAAGATCACACTCTGTTTAGGTTAGGGGTGTCAGACATAAGGCCCAGTGGCCGGAACTGGCCCAGCCAAGGGCTCCTATGCAGGCCGCAAGAAACTGAGGCAAGGGAGAGAGTGCTGGAGCAGAGGAGGGGGCAGAGCCACTCCATTGTGGCTTCAGCATGGCAGAACAACATTGTCTGCAGCAGTCAAGCATTGTGGGAGCATCTGCCCAGTACTGCACTGCTGCCTCTCCAGTCTGCTTCTGTGGGTTTTCATCTGCACCCCACTCCTAGCCTATGAGGCCTTCTAGTGAGGATACACCAACTATGAACTTGCCAACTACTGTCTTTTATCTCTCTGGTACCTGGCATTATGTTTTATGGGACACATGGCCCGGCTGGACAAAGTCTCATGTCAGATCCAGCCCTCATAACAAATGAGTTTGATGCCGCTGGTTTAGGGCATTTGATCATTCCCCCCCCCCCCCCCAATGTTTGGTTCTTATGTTTCCAGAAGGCCACATCACTACTTTCTTTGTTCCAGAGCTTCCTGAAACAGTCCAAATTGCTTGAAAACTCAATTGCAGGAAGCAGAGCGAAATTGGCAAAACTTCCAAAAAGATGGCATAAGTTGGACTAACTTACTGTGGTGTTGCTGTTGACTTTGGTGATGGTGGGGGGGAACGGAGTACAGGCAAGCATCTGATATAGCATGTTTGGAAATTAGGCCATAGGTCAGTTTTGAGTAGTGCTCGTGTTTGAGTGATATGGTTAGCTGCCTTTAGAAGAAAAAATATAAATTGCCCATAGATCGTCCGGTTCTACATTTACGTGTACATTTTTGTAGCTGATGCCATTAGGCTCCTGATTGCCCTGTTGCATGCTGTTAACTGATTTTGACTGCCTGCAGCTATTTGTGGGGATGGGGGAGGCAGCTGCCTGTGAGGGTGATGGCTGATAAAAATGGCACGGAGTCTCGGCTAAAACAAATTGATTTCAAAGGTGCGATCCTTGTTTTCAGTGCCCTTGCTGCCAGTCCCAACCCAGCCAAGACCTGCCGTGGGACCCCAGAGATTTCCCGTGAGTAGCAGCTGTTTCTTCTTCTGTGATATGGATGAGCATACATTTGCAAGGAAATATTAATATGGCAAATACAGGCAGGGCCAGCGAAATACAATTTTTAAGGATTTGTAAATATTGACAGTGATCTGTGCAGTTGAAAATTGTTTGTTAAAAGCTTAAGGTCAATGAATTTTTGAGAGCAGAATTAATTTGGTTTAACTGTAAAATGGTTGAACCAGTCTGTCCATGGTGGAGTTAAGAATGCACCTTTCTATTGTGGTCCTCTCCATACTAATAGGAAAATTGCTTACTTAATAACAAAGCAACCTGCTTGGTTATTTTAAGCGTTTAATATCAGATGTTGATCTGGCATTGAGTGACCCTCCTCTTCTTCCTTATCTTTGGCTTCTAAAACACACTAACCAGCTCTTTCTCTTAGCTAATCCACCAGCCTTGATTGATTAGTTCTTCGAATGGCATTGAGTACACGCAACCCGCTTGCCATTCATATTCTGGCAGTATGTAAATTCTGCTATTTTTTTATTTTAGAATTTTTCCACACTGAACATCCATCTATGTAGTGGGCATGTTCGGAAAGGGTCGTTGCCCTCATTTCCCTCCCCTTAATTACAGAAGTATTGAAAATGTAACTCTAAAACAATTGCTGAAGTAACCATGATTATTGTTTGCATATACAGAATTGCTCTTTGTATTTGGCAGCTACACACAAAAATTAGTTGGAAGCCGAAAATGCACCTCTCAGAAATACAGGAATAGAATTGTGATTTCCATATTCCTACAATAGGAGGATTATTTCTGCTTTAAAGATGCCTATCTAATCAATGACTGTGCCTGCATTTCCTGTGAAGGATTACTGATAGTCATAATAATGAATGTAGAATTTGTATTAAAACATACTAGAAATGCCTTGAAACCTGTGGGCGTCTTGATAGCATTGCCAACTCTTTATTTTTATGATGAAGGATTCTGATAGTGTGTGCTCTGGCTTTTGTTTCAACCAGAGATTCCCCCCCACCCACCCATAAAACAGATTTCCTTTTAGAATAAAGAGAATTTTGTTAACAGATTTCTTTCTGAAAGAGTACCTCCATGACCAAGACTTCCAAGATTTATTAAAAGAATGGAACTCATTATGACCCTTTCACTAAATACTGAATGTTAACTGTCCTAGGAACTAATGGTTTCTAGTCTGTGTTATGCTACACATTAGTCTTGGGCCCCAAAGTGCCTGGCTTGCTCGTGGCCAGATGGATGAATTGTCCTCACCAGTACAGGTGTCTGAGCTTAGGCAATGGCAGGCAAATGGGGAGCAGCTGAGGAAGAACGTGCTTCCTGAAAAGCCCCATTAAATGGTAACTTTGTAGTGGTCTTCTGCCTTTATGCAATGCTCATGAAGTCCTAATCTAATAAAAATAGGGAACTGAATTCCTTTCAAGCAAAACTGAGCAGAATCATGCAGTTGGTGGAAAGTGTCATGAAGTTGCAGCTGACTTAGAGTAACCCCATGGGGTTTTCGAGGCAAGAGATGATCAGAGGGGATTTGCTGTCGCCTGCCTGTGCATTGTGACCTGGGCTTCCTCAGTGGTCTCACATCCAGATACTAACCAGAGCTGATCATGCGTAGCTTCTGAGAGCTGACAAGATCAGACTAGCCTGCGCCATCCAGGTCAGGGCAGAAGGACCACACGTTTTTTGATAATTTGGCAAGGCAACATGAGTCAGAATAAAGTTGTTTTGGAGGGTAGAGAAGGCCTGTTTACCCATTGTTACCCACCCAGTTTTGGGTGAGATGGTCAAATGACCAGGCAAGTGTTATCTGTCTTTGGAGGAGGTAGAACAAGTCCCCCTTTCTCTGTCTCTCTCAAGATCCAGTTACAAAACGTTTCATGGATACTGATTTGTCTTGTGTATGTTGTATGGCAGTCTAGTTGTAGATGTTGGTGGAGATGGTAAAACGGTAGCATCCTTCTTATTTTCTTCAATTTTTATTATACCAGGCTACTGCATTTTAGGAAACCAAGACATAGCAGTTAGAGAAAACTGTGTACAATTAGTCACTTGATTCTGGTTCTCTCTCTGTTTTTGCATTAAATTTCTAAGCCATTCTCCTGTTACATTGTGAAAATGCTTATTCATATAATTGTGTAAATACTAAAAAGCAGAAATGAACCTCCGTTGTGTGGAGTATCATGCAGCACTTTCAGAAGAACACAAAATAAAACCAGGTGATTTGTTGACCTCATCTAAGCTGACTAACATGTGCTAAGGAAGAAGGAGAAAAGTCATTGGTTGAGGTCACACTGTATACTCTTGAAAACCACAGTTCTGGGACGCTCTAATTCTAGGCGCTGGCAAAGATAGACTTCACTTTTTCCAATGTTCTTAGGGACAAGAAACCTGGGAACTGTAGCCAGTCCTTGGTTTCATAGTTAGCTGGCTACCTGAGCAGGGTAGGGGGTATGTCATGCTCCTGTTTCATATTTCTTAGGTTAAAAGAATACTTCTAAAACATGTGCAAATACTTATTTATGGCACATCCTTTCTGGTTCTAAATGTCTTGCAATTGCTGGTCCTGATGTTTTGAGAGACAGCTGATTGCCTCCTTGTAACACTGTTTATTTAGGTGTAAGACATTTTTTTAAAAAACCAACCAAGTTACTGCTATGATTCTGCTTTTGTTATGGCGTAACAGTAAATGAAATTTGCACTCCATTACTGTGTAGCAGGAGCGGTGGCCAATCCCATGTAGTAGGGAGAGCATTTTGTTTTCTTTTCTAGCGTGATACAAGGTATCAGGTGGTCATGACTGACATGTCTTGGATAGAGCTTTTATATGGCATTTCATGCAAATCATGTTTGAATGAGGCCGCTGAATCAAATTACATTTCTCTTCTATTATAGCTCCTGCAGATGTGCAACTGAGCTTCCTGGGTGCCTCCAGCAAGCTTTCCTTACGAGCGCATAGCGTTTTTGCAACTCACCAATGTAGTTCTATAATTACAGCGCTTACAATAGTGACGGAGCGCAGAGCATTTTTTTTCTCTTATCAGATCCATAAGTGGTAGCAAAACAGGTGCCGCGTGAGATCCTCCCCCCTTCCCCCTCCCCCTGTCAAGCAGCATCAGGCTGGCAGGGGAGAAACGCAATTTAAAATGCAGGTGACATAATAACAAACATCCTCCATTTGCTGGTGGGCTTCTGATTAATCACTATTACCATACATTATCATACCATCAAATTTAATCATATCAGTGAATTCCCATCTGCAGGAGGAGCAGCGGAAGCTAAACATGACGGTAACAGCTATTAAGCAAGAGTGGAAAAGGGGGCGTCTGAAATGAAGTAACCCTTTCCCTCGTGCTTTCTGTGCAGTGCCTTGTCTCTGCAAATGGTACCATCGAGCCAAAACGATGGGTGCTTGGTATGGACCATGACTTGCCAGGCCATGGATTTAGGTGTCCTTAATGGAAGGTGGGCATATGTAGGATATAGCAGGCATCTTAGTAAACAACATATGTAATTGGAAAACCTGGCTGGAAGGTAGTTAACATGATCTGGAAGAGTATAATCTGAATTAATGTAGTTCAGATCCGATTTGGAGGCACTCTTGCAGAATCCAGCTCTTCCACGAGCCTTGGATGGGTTGTAACCATTTAAAAGACACAGCTTCCGAAACAAGCAGCTAAACTCTATACTCTGAATATTCTGGCCTCTAGAATAATTGAAGCAAGTTGCCTTCAGTTTTAGGGTCACTACAGATCATAGTTTTGACTGAGTATAGGAATGTTTTCAGTTGCTTAACTTGGGTTATGTCCAGAGGCAGAGAAGCCTCCCGTTCAACTGGGAATCTTTCATTTCAGCTTGAGGTTTTTTTTGTAGGAATAAGGGACCTGGTTTTTGAACCAGAGCAGTTCAGGAATGGTGTTGCCTCGGTATGGAAGAAAGGCATAGGCAGGACAATTGAAACTTGTCTGTGAAATTTCATTGAGCCTCAAGTTTTAAGACTAGTGATTCTTGGCGCAGCAGCCAATAAGGGCCATGGCCTTTTTAAAACTGATGTGTGTTTTGAAAGGAATATGTGGGGTTGCAGGATGAATCTCTCAGTTACTGTGAGTGTGACAGCCGAACATGGCCTCTGTATTTTAAAGCTTATTTTACAAATATTCAACACTTGCAGGAAACTAAAGATGGAGGCCTTGTTTTCGGGCAGCCCTGAGTAGAAGTTTTACCTTTTCTCTGTTTTCCTTTTCACCAGCCAGTAAATAAAAGATCATACCAATGCAGGTCTAAGATTGGTGTGACTGCCCTGTTTCTCCATACTTACAATCCAAGCAGGCATTAGGTGATCAAAATGTAATGAGCGTCTGCTGATAATTGTTTCAGAAAATTCCTCTGGAAAGAGGAGTCACCATGTACCTCTCTCCCAGACCGTTTGAGACAGGGGTGTTTGTCCTCTCTGAACTGAAATGGCTGGTAGTTTGCAGCAAAAAGAGGGGTAGTCAGTCTGAGGAGTTGGCTTTAGCTGAAATATTGAGGAGAGAAGTTTCATTATACACAGGATGTTAAGTAGTTTTGAACTTTTTTTTGTTTTGTTTTTAAAAGCTTTAGAATAGGGGTGGCCAAATTTGTTTAATGTAAGAGCCACATAAAATAAACATCAGATGGTTGAGAGCCGGAAGGAAGGAAGGGTGAAAAGAAAGCAAATAGATGTGGTGAGGGAGGTAGAGGTGGAAAGAAGATGATATAGATAGATAGATAGATAGATAATTTTTATTTATATCCCGCCCTCCCCGCTGGAGCAGGCTCAGGGCGGCTAACAACATCATTCAAATTACCATTATACAAAAGACAAAGTTACATTAAACATTAACATTAAAATTCTGATAAGTTTAAAATTAATTAATTAAATTGATAAAAGTGCTAATGCTATTTGTTCTTTATGATGGCGGTAATCATTAGCAATTTCTTTCTACGTCAGCGAAAGCCAGTCGGAAGAGGAAAGTCTTGCAGGCCCTGCGGAATTGTTCAAGGTCCCGCAGGGCCCGCATTTCCTCTGGAAGTTGGTTCCATAGGTTCGGGGCTACAGAGGAGAAGGCCCGATTGCGGGTGCATTGCAGCTTCACCTCTCTTGGTCCGGGGGTGGTCAACAAGTTTTTTCCAGCTGACCTCAGTGCTCTCTGGGGTTCATATGGGGAGAGACGGTCCCTAAGGTAGACAGGTCCTCGACCATATAGGGCTTTAAAGGTAATGACCAGCACTTTGTAACGAACCCGGTATATAACTGGCAGCCAGTGCAGCTCGCGCAGCCCAGGCTGTATGTGCTCCCATTTAGGGAGCCCCAGCAACAGTCTGGCCGCTGCGTTCTGCACCAGCTGCAGCTTCCGGGTTCGGTACAGAGGCAGCCCCATGTAGAGGGCATTACAGTAATCCAGTCTCGAGGTGACCGTTGCGTGAAGTACCGTTGCCAGATCTTGGCGCTCTAGGAAGGGAGCCAACTGCCTTGCCCGCCTCAGATGGAAAAAGGCTGACTTGGCAGTGGCTGCAATCTGGGCCTCCATTGGATTTATACCCAGCCCTATACTCTGAATCTCAGAGTCTCAGAGCGGCTTATAATCTCCTTTACCTTCTCCCCACCCTCCCAAACAATAGACACCCTGTGAGGTAGGTGGGGCTGAGAGAGCTCTCCCAGAACTGCCCATTCAAGGACAGCTCTGCAAGAGCTGTGGCTGACTCAAGGCCATTCCAGCAGCTGCAAGTGGAGGAGTGGGGAATCAAACCCGGTTCTTCCAGATAAGAGTCTGCACACTTAGCCACTACACCAAAGAGAGCAACTTCAACTTTAAATGCATTCTCCAAGCTGCCAGCTGGCTTGGCTTGGTGAGGTGATTTAAAGAGACAAATGCCCTATCCAAACTGGCCAATAGGGCGGTGGGGGCTTCAAGAGCCACACAATATGTTTGAAAGAACAACATGTGGCTTCCATCGCACAGTTTGGCCACCCCTGCTTTATAATACACACTTTGGAATAATTCATTCCTAAGCAATGCATTTGTTATCCTATATGAAAAACAAGGAAATCGATGAGTAACTATTTTTAAATCCATGGCTTCTGAAGACAAGAGGCAGATCTCACTTAGGGTCAGGCATGAGGTTCTTCAGTTCTTGCTAATCTGCCCTCTACTGATTAGTGAAGTATATCTTGTTTTGGGGAATAGGGTTGTTGTTAATCCGCAGTAGCTATTGTAGCTGTCCAACTTGGAGTCATTTAAAGTAGCTGGGGTTGGGGCCTTGAAGATTCCTTTATTGCCTCTGATTATTGTTGGGACTTGGCTTTGAAGGTGTTTTATGATGCACAGAACTGGCACATTATACTTGCATATAGTCCTCTCTCAGGTTTGACCCCAGTTCCTTTTTACAGTCATTGTACCGCTAAACTGGTGCAGACCCATGTCATATGAAGAACTGCATCACGAGGCCTATTCCAAGTCATCTGGGAATCCTCAAAAATGGATTGCTGAGAACACAGCAGCCACAGAAAATGTTTTGAGACATGAGCCACTTCTGTATGAATCATGCCCAGAATTGAGTTAAGGTCATTTATCCAAGGAAAGTTAAAGTCCAGTGGCTGCTAAAATAAGAAGATTAATATTTAGTGACCAATAGCTCTAGCTTTAACCACATTATAGGTTACTGTGGTCACTGATGCTTTGCATTGATGCTGTTTTAATAAGAATTAAATGAGTATCCCTACGTTGGTGTCAGTGGCATTCTCTTAGCCTCTTTGCATTTTAAGTGAGATTAATAAATGAAAACATGTTGTAGAGACAGGATGTAATTTATTGGAAGATTTGTGAAGTTTCAATGACATTGTTAGGGTATTTAATTAGTCTCTCGGAAAAAGTATAGAGTGACCCTTCTAGGAAAGCTGATAAGTCATAATAGCTGTTAGATCCTCTTTATTCCTCCCTTTATAAGATTAACTTTGCGCTAAGCAATTTATGCTAAGTTTTTCTCTTCTATTGGTAGCCAAAGTTATCAGTGGTTCATGAATAGATTATAGTAGATAACATCATGTAATTAACAAGAGATGCCGAAAAGTAAAAATACAATTTGTGTAAGAATTGTGTGAGAGAGTGTTAATTTCTTAACTAGGGAGGATATTTGAGAGGATAAAAAGGAAAGCAAAATAGTGTAATTCTTTGACAGGATTAAGGTAACGTTATCTCATGTTCTTTCAGAAACTAGTATTGCCTCCATGTGTGGAAGTCATGTTCAATGAGCAGCTCATTCTCAGAACAAACTGTAGACAGTTAGGCAGTGCAGTTTTGTTAAAGCAATTGCTATTATGCCCGGCTAATGCCTTCTGTCCATTATACAGTGGAAAGGGGCATAAGAGAAAGAGTTCCCTAACAGTGTCAGGGCATCAGTTAAACATAATTTAGGACCCCCTAATTCATGAGAAGCAAATGATTTACTAAAGCGTGATCTACAGTGTTGGGGATAACACCGATCGACTCTACAGGGTGGTTGTTGAAACTTGTGGATGCGAATGTGCTGTATGAGTGATGGTGGAGGAAAGGCTGTCGAGGCACAGCTGGTTTTTGCAGGGTTTTCAAAGGCAAGAGATGGTCAGAGAAGGTTTGCCATTGCCTTCCTCTGCATAGCAACCCTGGGCTTCCTTGGCGGTCTCCTTGGTGGCTTCTTTGGCCAACCCTTCTTTGCTTCTGAGATCTAATGAGATCAAGCTCAGCTGGACCATCCAGGTCAGGGCCAGGCCTCAGATTCAGTGGGAGCTCACAGGAGCTCAGCACCCGAACCTTTCTGAGAGTTCCTCCTCCTCCTGAGAGTTCCACCTCCTTGTCCATTGAATAGTATGTGTAGCTGCATAACAATCCCCGGATGAGCTCCATCACCTATTTTTCTACAAAACAACCCCTGATCAGGGTGCTATATAAATATTGAGCCTGGCTTTGACATTTGTAGCTTCAGGGCAGCTAAGCTTAGGATGAGATGCATTCCTGTTCTTATAGCAGAGGAGTAGCCACAGTTGTTGCTGCGTGTGAGCTGGGAAGTGCCGTTGTATGATGTAGAAGGGTTTTCTTTGTAAGGAGAATTGTCCAGGAGGGGAACGAGGAGTGTTCAAGGACCATAGTTACAGTGTGTGAAAATAGGAAGGGTCTTATAGATCATCTACGGAGCCCTGTGGTGCAGAGTGGTAAAGCTGCAGTACCGTGGTCTGAACTCTCTGCTCACGACCTGAGTTTGATTCCAGCAGAAGCTGGATTCAGGTAGCCGGCTCAGGTTGACTCAGCCTTCCATCCTTCCTAGGTTGGTAAAATGAGTACTCAGCTTGCTGGGGGGAAAGTGTGGATGACTGGGGAAGGCAATGGCAAACCACCCTGTAAAAAAAATCTGCTGTGAAAATGTCGTGATGTGACATCACCCCAGAGTTGAAAACGACTGGTGCTTGCACAGGGGACCTTTCCTTTCCTATAGATCATCTGGTCTATCTCCCAGCCCATGCTCAGTTCAGGAATACACTACAGCAGTGTTTCCCATTTGCAGGGTCATGACCCAGTACCAGGCGACAGAAGCCTCACTACCGGGTCACAAGAAAAACCAAAGCTAGCCCCTCCCACAGCGAAGCATGACCTCTGCTCTGCTTTCTTCCTTCCCCCGTCTCTCTGTTGTGCAGAGAAAAGCTAGCCTTGAAGACTGACATAGGCTGCAAAGCCTGCTCTCCATTTGGCTTCCTTCCTTCCCCCATCTCTCTGTTGTGCAGAGAAAAGCTAGCCTTGAAGACTGACACAGGCTGCAAAGCCTGCTCTCCATTTGGCTTCCTTCCTTCCCCCATCTCTCTGTTGTGTAGAGAAAAGCTAGCCTTGAAGACTGACACAAGCTGCAAAGTCTGAGCTCTGTTTTCCTTCCTTCCTTCCTTCCTTCCTTCCTTCCTTCCTTCCTTCCTTCCTTCCTTCCTTCCTTCCTTCCTTCCTTCCTTCCTTCCTTCCTTCCTTCCTTCCTTCCTTCCTTCCTTCCTTCCTTCCTTCCTTCCTTCCTTCCTTCCTTCCCTCCCTCCCTCCCTCCCTCCCTCCCTCCCTCCCTCCCTCCCTGTGTTTGAGAGAAAGGCTGGCGTCCACTAGCACTTTAGACCCATGAAGTGTTCAAGGTATGAGCTTTCCTGTGCCTTGCAATATGTTCTTTTGGGGAGATTTCCCTGGGAGGCCTGGGCGGCAAAGAAGAGTGTGTGTGTTTTCTTCAGCCGGGAGGGCCCGGGAGTGGGCATTCCAGTAGCTATATTTTTACCAAATGACCCCTGGGCAGAATTATTGCTGTCTGAGGTCATCTAATAGTGAGGAAGGCTTTTTTTTTTTGCCCCCCCCCTTTCTTTCTTTCCCTTCAAGTGATGCTCTGTCTGTATTCTTGGTGCTGGGAGGGGGAGAAGCAACAGTGGGAGGGTTTCTAGTGGCCTGGCCCCACTGGTGGACATTCTGGAAGTCACATTGCAGGAAAAGGTGGAGTTTTGGTTCATTGTGCCCCAGAAGTGACATCACTTGGCCCTTGACACCACAGGAAATGACATAATTCCTATCTCCCAGCTCCACCCCCAAAGTTTCCTGGCGTCGCAAAGGAGAAGTGTAAAAATAACCGGGCCACGGGAAAGAAAAGTTTGGGAAACCCTGCACTACAGCATAGCTAACAGATGGCCCTTCAGCCTGTGCTTAAAGACCTCCAGTGAAACAGGGAGGTTCTCTTGTCTTCTGAGGCAGTTTGTGCTGCTTATGAATGCTTTTTAGCAGCGGGAAGTTCCTCCTAACGTTTAGCTGAAATCTGCTTACTTTTAATTTCTTTAGAATAGTTGTAGTCCTGCCCAACGGAGCAAGAGAGAACAAATTTGCTTTGTTTTTTGTATGACAGCCCTTTGGATATTTGAAGCTAGCAGTCCTGCCTCCCCTTACCCCTACAGGAAGAGTTGGCACGTGTCTCTGTGGAATTTTTGTTTTTATTTATTTATCTGAGATTTATATCCCACCCTTCCCACTAGGTGGCTCAGGGCGGCTTACAACATGTAAAACTAACATAAAATATAAAATTAAGCATTAAAATTAACAATTACATAATTTATAGTTAAAAATCTAATCATTTGTTATATACATAAAACATTAAAATCATTCAGCGGTCTTAAGTTACGCTCAATTCAAATTCGATGTTCAGTGTTCAGTACTCAGTGCCAGTCAGTTGTGGGCCAGCCGGAAGAGGGCTGTCTTACAGGCCCTGCGGAATTGGGTAAGATCCCGCAGGGCCCTTACCTCTTCCGGCAGCTGGAATAATGAACAATGCAAACATCTGGTTGGTTTCTGATAAGTTGGTTTCTGACCACTAACGAAAGCTACAGTGGGGGTTATGAGATCCTTGTGAACAAAGTCTGTGAGGAACAGGGGCTGCAGAGAGAAGGCAAATTGTGGGAGATTGAGTAGAAAAACAGTAGGATCCAACCCTTGGTGAATTTGATAGCTCTGTTTCTTGAAAAGACCAGTTGTGTGAAATCTTCTAATGGATAATGCAGTTTCTGGAAAGATAGAACAAGCTGGTGCAGCATTGTCAGCATTCACTCCTGGTTGATACAGTTCCTCCACCTGTTTGAAACAATTTTCCATTTAACTTCACAAATAGGTTTTTTTGTCATAGCACAGTGGTAGTCCCCCCCCCTCCAAAAAAACCCCCACAGTGCCACAGGATTCTTCATAGCAGTGCATAATTTGTCCTGAATTCCCCTTTCTATATCAGACTACTCTATGTGTGCCGATCACAAATTGAAGTGTGGGTATGTTTAAAAGTGAGTACCCAGCTTGCTGGGGGTAAAGTGTAAATAACTTGGGAAGGCAATGGCAAGCCATCCTGTAAAAAGTCTGTCATAAAAACTTTGTGAAAGCAACGTCACCCTAGAGTCGGAAATGACTGGTACTTGCACCTTTACCTTTACCTTATGTTTTAGGTAGCATTCATTTTTTAAATATTCACCCAAGTAGGGCTGAGAAGGTTCTGAGCACTTTTCTGTGTTGTGCAGGATGGGATATGGTGACAGAAGAGCATCATGTCTAATGAATTTAGCTGGTCAGTGTCTGAATATGTTATGAATTTGCCTTCAAAGTTTGCAAATGACCCAGTATAGTTCTTCAACCAACCTTGGGGGGGGGGGGGGGCGAGAGGGGGGAGTTTCAATTACAGAGCTTCCATTTAAATGGCTTGTTCCAGTTCTGGTTATGAAATAGCTGAATCTTGTAGCAGTCTTTAAAGAATTTATTTAACACCAAAGGTGGCAAATCCATGTTAATTTTTCATATCCCTTTGGTGTAATGAATACTTGAGATTCTTAAGTATTTAGGGTTCTGTGATTATGTGTCAAACATGGGATCCCTGTTATTCTTGAAATATGATTTCTTTACTTCAGAAAGGGTGGGGGAATCAATTTATGACATCCTGAAAATTAAAGTGGCTTCATTTTGGTTGCTTAGGTTGTACTAAATAGATAGCAGAGAATAGCACGGTTTAAAGAGATAAATGTCAGGAGCATTTTCTAAAGTAGACATTCAGACTTTTTGGATTAATGGGATAGAAGGTCAATAATTGCATGGATTTCAGTAAGCTTGAGAAGAGACGGCGTTCCTGCGGTGCCGCTGTGATTATTAAAACATTTTGAATTCATTGGAAAGAATACAGTGCTTAGGTTCAGTGTCGCTGCCAGACCGGCAGATAGGACTCAGTAGGGTTCCCAGTTTGTACAGCTTACAGGAGATAATTGGATTGTTTTAAAGGAGAAGGGATTGTAAATGGTCTGTAAAAGAACCGCTCCAAAACTGGGTTAACCCTTGTGCTTTCTCCCACTCTCTTTGTATTCAGGGACCTCCTGATTTCCAGCAGAATCCTCCTGGACCGGTTCCTACCAACTTCAGTCAAGCCCCCCGACTCCCCCTCCAGGATCAATGGCGGGGGCCGCCACCCCCACCTCCACCACTGCCACCCCCACCTCCACAGGACAGAGAGCCTTTCTTCATGGCAGGTGAGGGCCCCCTCCCCCAAACGTGTCAAAAGCATCATTCTGAGTTGGGCGCAGTTTGGTCAGCCTTCATCTGAACTGCTGAGCCAGATGGGTTTTTTACATTGGTTGTCTCTAGTTTGCTGTAAAAGCTACTGAATTCAAGCTCAGGATTTAGTGGTTAGAACCCGGTTTCCAAGCCATCTTGATTGTCCAGGCTTTAGAGGACAGCTTTAATTGACTTCATCTTCTCCATCACAACACTGCATAACTTGGGCAGGTGGCAGAGTGCCAGCTTCAGGATGGCTCAGGTCAAAGCAGCAGAGGCTGCTGAGTTGCCCTGGGATTGTCCATTGGGCTGATTAATTGCAGTAGCAGAAATTCCAAATACATGGTGGGTAGGTGTTGAGGCGTGTGGGTAGGTGTTCCAGTTTGTCATCTATACTGCCAAATTGTCATTGCTTCCATTGTAGAAATAATGGACCCTGAGTCTGAAAATAGATTTCCTGAAATGGTTTTCAGGTGGGCCCCCTGGCTTAGGTGACAGTACATCTGCTTTGCAAGCATTCCAGTCCCTTGCATACGCAGTTAAAAGGATTTGATAGCAGGTTATGTAAGAACATAAGAGAAGCCAGTGGCCCATCTAGCCAACACTCTTTCACATAGTAGCCAAAAAAAAAGGATGTCATCAGGAGGTCCACCAGTGGGGCCAGGACACTGAAAGACCTTGGCCCAGTACTGGGTGAGCCAATTTGGTGCAATGGTTAAGAGTGTAGACTCTAATCTAGAGAACTGGGTTCGATTCCCCCACGCCTCCACATCCAGCAGTTGGGTGACCCTGGGCAAACCACAGTTCTCTCAGAGCTGTTCTCTCAAGAGCAGTTGTCTCAGAGCTCTCTCAGCCTTACCCTACCTCAGAGGGTGTTGGTTGTGGGTAGAAGAAGAAGAAGATGATATTGGATTTATATACCGCCCTCCACTCCGAAGAGTCTCAGAGGGCTCACAATCTCCTTTACCTTCCTCCCCCACAACAGACACCCTGTGAGGTGGGTGGGGCTGGAGAGGGCTCTCACAGCAGCTGCCCTTTCAAGGACAACCTCTGCCAGAGCTATGGCTGACCCAAGGCCATGCTAGCAGGTGCGAGTGAAGGAGTGGGGAATCAAACCCGGTTCTCCCAGATAAGAGTCCGCACACTTAACCATTACACCAAACTGGCTCTGGTAGGGGAGGGGAAAAGAGATTGTGAGCCGCTCTGAGACTCCAAGTGAAGGGTGGGTATAATCGAATCTTCTCCTCCACCACAACTGTGATCTTGGTAGACCAGTGGTTTGACTCGACATAAGGCAGTTCCATGTCCCTTTTCCTCGTTAGGGTTCCTTGCAGGCATTTTTGGTTGCAGATTTATTGTTTATAATTGCATTTCTGTAGCACTTTCAGATGTCGGAGTGTTTCACATCTACCACCTTTTTTGTAATCGTTATAATAAGCCTCAGAGGGTAGCCAGGTAGTATTAAGATACTTCAGATTTTGGGGGGGTGGGGCTGAGACTCAGGATGTCGCTTGCCTAAAGCCATCCTGGCAGATACAGAATTTGGACTAAGGCTGCCTAATTTGTTACTCAGTTTCTGAACAAAATCCCCTCTCTGAGACATTGAGCTTCATGACTATTTTTCTTTCCCAACATTAATCTACTTCACTGGATTGCTGGGGGAGGGGTGTGTGTTGGAAATAATACAGTAGAGGAGGGGAAAAAAACTCATTGCCCTGAGCTCCTTAAGGGAAGATCAGGATGGAAATGTATTAATAACAATAGTTTGCATTGTATGGTTTAATTGGAGATTAGGTATGGTGTTTGGGGAATGGCTTTACTTTGCAGGAGCAGATTGGACTTGAGAGCCAAGAGTGTCTCTAATTCTGATTGTCCACCTGCTTCTGCTAAAACTGAAGTTAAAATAACAGGGTGGAATGAGTAAGTCTATATTTTTCCCCCAGGTGTATCTATGATTTAGTGTGACTTTTGACATTTGGAATAATGTGTACAATTCTGGTCAGCGCACCTCAAAAAGGATATTACAGCATTGGAAAAAGTGCAGAAAAGGGCAACTAGAATGATTAAAGGGAGGGCTGGAACACTTTCCCTTATGAAGAAAGGTTAAAACGCTTGGGGCTCTTTAGCTTGGAGAATCGTCAACTGAGGGTTGACATGATAGAGGTTTACAAGATTATGCATGGGTAGAGAAGGGAGAGAAAGAAGTCCTTTTCTCCCTTTCTCACAATACAAGAACTCATGGTCATTCAATGACATTGCTGAGCAGTTGGATTAGAATGAATAAAAGGAAGACTTCTTCACCCAAAGGGTGAATAACACATGAAATTCACTGCCACAGGAGGTGGTAGTGGCTGCAAACATAGACAGCTTCAAGGGGGGATTGGATAAACATGTAGAGCAGAGGTCCATCAGTGGCTGTTAGCCACAGTGTATGGTTGCAGCTCTCTGTCTGGGGCAGTGATGGTCTGTATTCTTGGTGCTTGGGGGGGCACAGTGGGAGGACTTCTAGTGTCCTGGCTCCACTGATGGACCTCTTGATGATGCCTGGGTTTTTTGACCACTATGTGACACAGAGTGTTGGACTGGATGGCTTCTCTTGTGTTCTTACGTTGACTTACAGGAGGGCGCAGGGTGGAGATTTGATTTATAGACAGAGTGGTAACATCTGTTTTTTCTTGGGGCGGGGGTAGATCCAAGGTTTCCCAGCCATCACTTGTTTGAGCAACGGAGTCCACCGCCGCCGCCCCCTCCTCCTCTTCTGAACAGCAGCCACCCTGTTCCCAGTCAGAATCCGCTCCCTTTCAGCCAGCCTGGACCAGGCTTCAGTCAGCAAGGGCAGCAGCCTGTCTTTCCCAGAGAGAGGCTGGTCAGGCCAAACATTCAGCCTCAAGGCCCTGTGGGAGTTCTTCACTTCAACCAACCGGGAGCCGGAAACACGCGACCGTTCCTTCCCCCCAGGCAGCCGTTCCTACAGGCCCCAGGGCAGCCCTTTCTGGCAACTCACACGCAGCCCAGCATTCAGGTATGAAACCATAACCAAAGTTTGGAGCAAGCATTTGGTGATCTGCTGATGGCCTCTTTGGCTTTAGCTCCCAGTGGGAGCGTTTGCCTGAAACACCCTCTTATTGCCATTTTGTGAACATCTTGTTTTGATCACTAGAGAGAAGATGAGCCCTTTCATCTTGCAATAGTTGTGAAGAGCAGGGAAGGTGATCAATTTTGGAAATGAATTTTCTTGGTTTTGTGGGACCATTTTTAGCTTCCCAAGATTGACTTAGAAACTTTAAATTACATTGCACACCCCTGCAAATGAAAGCTCCCCTTCCCCGGCCCTGTTCTTTCTGAAGTTTGTTACGATGATGAAGTGTGACGAAAACTGCAAATTAAAAAGCCTCCAAAACATATGTTGCTTAAGCAGAAAACTGTGAAAACCTTTGAAAACACCACCTACACACATAATGTTTGGTCTGATGTTACAAGAACTTTAAGTGTGCCTTTTCGCTGCTGTGCCGAGCATGAAAACGCACTTCCTTCCGTGTTAATTGAACGATGAGAGCTTTAGTGGCATCTTCCTCGTTGCATGGCGGTTCAAAGTGAAGATGTTGAACCGCTTTGAATTTTTGCAAAACTGTTCTCCGTTAATGAGATTAGAAAAGTTTGTAATGTGACATTTTGTTCAATATTCCATGGATTCCTAAACTGATTGATTTCAGCAGAGCTATGAAAATAACCTATTGTTTAAAAACATGTCCTTCCATACAGCGAGGAGATTAAGCTTGCATCTAGTGTAATTACGGTAGGCCACAGCTAAGGTTAGAGCCTCCTCTGCTGGTTCAATTTAGTATTTCCAGTAAAAATGCCTATAAACGCAGTGGTGTGCCCTAAGTGTTTTTTGAAGTTTCCCAGCTCTTTATTAAAAATTAAAATAATTATACTGTACTTCAGCAATAAGTACCTTATTCAGACTCCAGTTAGGTTTCCTTGTTTTTTAAAGAAGGGAGCATAATGTAATACAGTTAGGTTCAAGTCCATTAGCACCTTTGAGACCAAGAAGATTTTCAGGGTAAAAACTTCCAAGAGTTAAAGCTCCCTTTGTTAGACACGAGTAGGAATGTAACGGAATAATAGTAATGCTCGATCAAAGTTCATTTGAGAATGGAGGGGATTTATTTTTTCTGTGGGTCTCTTTTTTGCTAATTGTAATGACCATGGTATACAAAGACCTGTTTGCTAATGGTGACGATTGGTACACAAAGAGTGGCTTCCTTAGCCTTTCCTGATTTTTTTTTTAAATAAATCTTTCTCTCCTCTCTCTTAAAACGTCCAGGGTCCTTTGCACCCTCCTCTGCAACCGCAGCATCAGCAACACCCGCAGCCACAGCAGCATCCGCAACACCCGCAGTCGCACCACCAGCAGCATCAGCACCAGCAGCAGCACCACCTCCTGGCTGTGCCTCCCCAGCCTTTGATTCCTGTGGCCCCCTCCCAGTTCAGGCCTCACCTGCAGACTTCACAGCAGCAGCCGAACAACAGTCGGATGCAGTGTCAGCAGAGGCAGGGTCTCATAAAGTCCAGACATGTGAGTCGCTTCAGTGCAGTAACAGAAAATATCAAGAGGAGGAAAATTTGCCCCAAAGAGCACCTTTTAAATTTAAATTGATAACATGAGTGAGAGCCCTCTCACGTTACAGTGTATGTATATATACAACTCACCATGCATTCTGTTTCTGAATGGCCTTATGTTTAGGAGGTTTTAGGGAGTGCTTGCCCATCTCCTGTTCTGTTCACTTACGTGTCCTTATCCATTCCACACTATTAGCAGTCCTGCTCACAGCCTCATAGGGCTGCCACATCTCTGTTGGAAAATACCTGGAGATTTTGGGGGTGGAGCTGGCAGAGGACAGGGTTTGGGGAGGGCCCTCAGCATGGTACAATGCCATAGAGTCCACCGTGCCAAGCAGCCATTTTCTCCAGGGGAGCTGATCTCTGCCACCTGGAGATCAGTTGTAAAAGCGGCAGATCTCCAGGCCCCACCTGGAGGCTGGCAACCCCTTTCAGGACTGCATTTTGCTCTTATTCCTCCAGAGAACAAGGAGGAAGCCATGATGGCAGCGAGCATTAGTTCTTTGCTCCTTTGTACTGTGCCTTTTGAAGGGAACTCCTTGCCCACAGCACCCACTGGCTCTGTCCCTCTGTTAAAACGGGACTGCACAATTCTGCACTGATTTGTTGCAGAATCAGTGTGGGAGTTGCTTTGTTCCAGTCGCTTTGTGCTCTGAAGATGAAATGCTCTTCCTTGGAGCTGCAGGCAAGTCTTGTGAAATAAGAACCCCACAAGCAGGCCTGTCGGGGTTTACCAGGGAGAGTGGATTCTACCATCCAGAGAGCCAGTTTGGTGTAGTGGTTGTGCGGACTCTTATCTGGGAGAACCGGGTTTGATTCCCCACTCTCCACTTGCACTTGATGGAATGGTCTTGGGTCAGCCATAGCTCTCGCAGGAGTTGTCCTTGAAAGGGCAGCTTCTGGGAGAGCTCTCTCAGCCCCACCCACCTCACAGGGTGTCTGTTGTGGGGGGAGAAGATATAGGAGATTGTAAGCTGCTCAGAGTCTCTTGATTCAAAGAGAAGGGCGGGGTATAAATCTGCAGTCTTCTTCATCATCCTAGCGTGAAGCAAAAAAAAAAAAACCCTGCCCATGTTAACAGCTGCTTAGGAGTCTTAATTGCAAAGTAAAGGACTTTCTTATTAGCCTCACGCAGTGCTCAGGTTTGCCGCTACTCACACCAAAGTGCCCCCAGTTCAGAAATTGTTTGCAGAATTTTCCCTTTCCCCACTGCTGTCCATGAAGCAACTATAGAGAAAAGCCTTCATGTGTTGGCTCTGCAGCTGACCTTCCATTTCCCATTTGAAAGAGGAGAGCCGAGTTCTAAACGCAACTCAGGCGGGCTGTTCTGTTTTTTTTCCTTGGAGGCAGGGAAGGAAGACATAGGTATCTTTCAGAATGTAGCCCAGAGGAAGGAAGGATGGGAGCTCCCTCAGGAGGCAGCTTGCACTTTCCATCTGTGTCCAGGGAAGTGGCTGCTTGTAAGCCTCACGCTGCTGTCACTGCATCGGGATGGAGCCCTTTGGGGAGGGTCTGTGGTTCAGGGGTAGAACATCCGCTTGGCTTGCAGAAGGTCCCAGGCTTGGGCTCCGGTGTGTCTGAGACTCTGGGGAACCCCTGCCGGTCCTGCTGCCATTGATAGTCCAGTGATCCAATTTTGTATGCGGCAGCTGCATGTGTCTAGGTCAAGACTCCTAGTCAGAGTAAGACAACTGAAGTAGAAAGGAAGGACAAAGTTGGGTCAGACATTGGAGCAGTGGGGGTATTGAGCCGGGCTAATTGGCACTGAGTAGAGCTAGGGCAAAAGAGTACAGGAAAACCTTTGCCGTGGTGTTCTCATGGATGGGTTTGAATGGAGGAGCGGATGGTTCTTTAGGACTGAATATTGTGTGCACTAAGGGATGTGTCTGAAAGGTCATGCGTAGCTGTCACTGTTCCTGTGACTATAAAGGACCACTGCTGAATTCTTCTCTTCTACCCAATGCCATTAAAAGTTTAAAAATCATTCAGTGCTGTTGCTTCTCAAGCCATCAGCAGTTAAGTGAATTGATAACCATCACTTCCATAGTATAAATTTATCACAATGGGGAGAGCCAGGCGATGGTCTCTTCCCCTCCTTCCTTTTGGTCTTGTTTTGGAGGAGTACAGCCCTGATGGATTAGCCAGCTCTGTTGGCACAGCTGAGTAGAAGCAGATTTTTTACATATGCCATTGAAATGCCTGCAAGATAGTCTTAATTCAGAAGCTCCGTAGCCAGGCTTTACTCCCTGTGACAATTATGCCTCCTGAGGTCGAATCTTTACTCCATATTAGCAACCAAATACCATTTTGCATTCTCATCTTTCCAGAACGCCCCAACGCAGAACATCGTGAAACGTCCAAACCAGCAGCTCCAGTCAGGTGCTCCGAGGAACAGCAACTTGCGTGAACTGCCGATAGCACCGCTGCATGCGATCGAGGCCGTGAGCAACCGCCGAACCTCAGCCCCTGCAGCTCAAGTGAAACCCATCCCCAGTACTGCTCCTGCCGGCAGGCCTGCCACAGGGACCAAGCCCCAGCAGGGGAGGCCGGAGGTGAAACCTCAAGCTGCTACTCCAGTGGCCCAACCTAAAGCGGAGGTCAAATCTGAGCCAGAGGTGAGGGGCTCTTAGTTTGTTAATTACCTGTCAGGAAACAGTTTTCAAGGAGTGCATCTCTGGGCCAAGAGCTGTCCTGTTGCAGCTGACTTACAGCAACCCCAGCAAGCGGCTTTCAAGACCAGTGAGAGCAGGTGGTTTGCCATTGCCCTTCTCTGCCCTCCAACCCCAGGTATAGACAGACAGGCAGTGAAATGTGTATATATACCAACAGGAGGAGGGGTATTTGTTCAGTTAAATCAGAGCTTTTTAAAAAAAAAACACCCCAGAAAATGCCTTATAGGTATTTTTCAGGTATTGGATTCAGCCACAAAATGATTTTGGATATTTGTCTATCTGAAATGGCCAAGGACGGGGAATATATCTGCAATTCTTCTTCTTCTTCTTTAAATGCCTTTCTTCCCTCTATTGAAATAAATGGAGGATGGAGGCATCTTCTTTGGGGGGCCATAGAATTGGACCCCCCGGTCCAAACTTTTTAAAACTTGGAAAGTTTTTTTAGGAGAGGCACCAGCAGCCATGCTGCAAATTTGGTGCCTCTACCTCAACAAACAGCCCCTCTCAGAGCCCCAGATACCCATGGACCTTATGGGTATAATGGAGCCAAAAAAATTTTTCTTTGGTTTCCCAGATATTTTCAGAATCTGAATACTATACTGTTATTATGATATCAGGAATATCAACATTCCCAAACCCAAAATATGCCATGTGTGGGGTTTTTTTGAACACCCCTAAACAGCCATTTATGTTTTGCTGATTCCTCTGCGTAGTAACAGGGAGTCATGATTGTTTTGAGAGAAGTCTTATAAGCCAGTTATTGCTACCATAGCTCTGATCAGCTGCTGAAGGCTGCTGAGACTGGCATAGCATGCCAGGGGATCACATTGATCTTGAGGCATGATGGAACACTATATTGCCAACAGAAGTAAACGTAATGTAGAATTGTTGCATATTATTATTATTACCACCACCCTGTGCCTTAAACATTTACAAATTCCCAAATGGGGGACAGCCATAAAATAAGCAGTTTAGAAGCAATGGTTAAAAGTAGCAATACCTGCACTTAACATAGTAGAGTTTAAGTGATAGTAGAACAGGTAGATTCTCAACCTTGTTAAAAGTTAAATGCCTTTTCCCCCCATTAAAAGGCATTTACTTACTGCTTTCCTGAATGACCCAAGCAACCAAATCTGGTAAATATCAAGTGGACAAACATTCCATAAAATTGAGGCCATAACCAAGAAAGCTGTTATTGCCTGAAAATGCTAGCCATGTCTCTTATAGAGGTGGTACTTGCAACAAGGGCTCATCAGATTTTAGTGAACAGGGGAGTACACAGTGGCAAAAGATCGGCTGTAGCTAGGGAGGGAAGGATGCTGCTCATCTGAACTGTCTTGGTAGCGACAGAAATCCGGGGTATTTCATAAGCAAATCAGTCAATAATTTATTACAATAATGAACCAGCAGAATAAAACTGCAGCAGAGTGGGGATAACAATAATATATATGGGGCATTTTACAAATAGCAAGAGGAGACATGCAGTGATGAGTAGAAGCAAAGTTAAGTCAGCTGGTCCCCAAAAGTAGCACTGTCCTTCCTTCATATTGATTTCCTTTCTCTCAGTCATAGGTATTGTACTGCAGGCTAGTCTTTCTTTGATTAAACTGGCTTGACTTTTGAAATTCAGCACACTGTTTAGATCCAGAGAAGTGTGAGGCATGGAGGCTTTTCAGCTTCCCTCCTTCTGATGCCAAGCGTCCTGCTTCTCCAGGGTTTCAGGGTATTTTTCACATGCCAGGAGAAGCTGCTGCCTAAGGGGGCAATCTGTTTGCAGGCATGCTTAGGCCTTTCTGGGTGGGAGTTGTTGTCTTTCATACCCCAGTCCACAAAATACATGTGAATGGCTCTTTGTATGTTTGGTGATCATTGCTCGCAATACGTGTGTTAAGTGGAATACTAGTCCTTTTCACACCTTTGGTTCAGAGTCTTTTGGAGATAAAACCTATACAGCTGTGTGAGGCTGTGTAGCATTGGCTGGGATGCGGTGATTCATAAATTTAATAAATAATAATAATAGTTTATACTTGCACCTTCTGAAGATGACGTGGACTATGTTCTGTGATTGAGAACCCAAGGAAAACATTGTACGCTTTTCTGCAGTGCCATTAACAACCTTTTATTTCAGTTTCTGGTACGTTCATTGCTTTCTTCCTAAGAAGTTTTTTGAAGTTTGACCTTGTAAATTCACTTTCCCACAAAAGAACTGGGAGGTAACAAAGCTGTAATGCATCGCAGGAGATACTTCATAATACACGTGAACGATACTTTAGCAGTGGTAGGTTCCAGTGAGGCAGCCATGTGAGTCTGTGTAGCAAAACCGAAACAGGAGTCTAGCGGTGCCTTAAAGATTAACGTGTACTTATTGTAGTATAAGCGTATGTCACAAATGTGTTTCCGAGCACCAACACTGGAAGGAAAGATGTTCTTGGGAAGATTTTGAGTTGAGATTTATAGGGATGAATACGCTGATGAAGTTCTGTGTCGGGATGAAAGAAGCAGCACATGTGTCCTGCAGGGTTTTTGTTTGTTTGCTTGTTTCGTTTACTGTTAACTTAGAAGAAACCAGTGGCAAAGATTGAGCCCAGAATACATATACATATATATACACACTGTGGCTAATAGCTACTGATGGACCTCTGCGCCATATTTTTCTCTAACCCCCTCCTGAAGCTGGCTATGCTTGTAGCCGTTGCCACCTCCTGTGGCAGTGAATTCCACATGTTAATCACTCTTTGGGTGAAGAAGTACTTCCTTTTATCCGTTTTAACCTGACTGCTCAGCAATTTCATCGAATGCCCATGAGTTCTTGTATTGTGAGAAAGGAAATGAAGAAAAGTACTTCTTTCTCTACTTTCTCCATCCCATGCATAATCTTGTCAACCTCTATCATGTCACCCCACAGTCGACGTTTCTCCAAGCTAAAGAGCCCCAAGCATTTTAACCTTTCTTCATAGGGAAAGTGTTCCAACCCTTTAATCATTCTAGTTGCCCTTTTCTGCACTTTTTCCAATGCTATAGTATCCTTTTTGAGGTGCGGTGACCAGAATTGTACACAGTATTCCAAATGAGACCGCACCATCGATTTATACAGGGGCATTATGATACTGGCTGATTTGTTTTCACTTCCCAGCATGGCGTTGGCCTTTTTTATTGCAATCGCACACTGTCTTGACATTTTCAGTGAGTTATCTACTATGACCCCAAGATCTCTCTCTTGGTCAGTCTCTGCCAGTTCACACCCCATCAACTTGTATTTGTAGCTGGGATTTTTGGCCCCAATGTGCATTACTTTGCACTTGGCCACATTGAACCTCATCTGCCACGTTGACGCCCACTCACCCAGCCTCAACGGATCTCTTTGGAGTGCCTCACAATCCTCTCTGGTTCTCACTTGAACAATTTAGTGTCATCTGCAAACTTGGCCACTTCACTGCTTACTCCCAACTTCAAATCGTTTATGAACAAGTGAAAGGGCATGGGACCCAGTACTGAGCCCTGCGGCACCCCACTGCTTACCGTCCTCCACAGCGAAGACTGCCCATTTATACTCACTCTCTGCTTCCTATTAATTCGCTAGTTTTTGATCCACAAGAGGACCTGTCCTTTTACTCCATGACTCTTGAGCTTACTAAGCAGCCTTTGATGAGGAACTTTATCAAAAGCTTTCTGGAAGTCAAGGTAAACAACATCTATTGAATCTCCTTTGTCCACATGTTTGTTCACCCACTCAAAGAAATGTAACAGGTTAGTTAGTTAGATCTTCCCTTACAGAACCCATGCTGAGTCTTCCTCAATAACTTGTGTTCATCAATGTGCCTACTCATTCTGTCCTTGATAATGGTTTCTTCCAATTTTCCCGGTATTGAAGTCAGACTGACTGGCCTGTTATTTCCCAGATCTCCTCTGGAACCCTTTTAAAAGATGGGGATGACATTTGCTACCTTCCAGTCCTCAGGAACGGAGGCAGATTTCAATGAAAGATTACATATTTTTGTCAGAAGATCCACAAGTTCAACTTTGAGTTCTTTCAGAACTCTCGGATGTATGCCATCTGGACCTGGTGACTTATTAGTTTTTAATTCGTCTATCAGTTGTAGGACCTCCTCTCTTGTCACCTCAATCTGACTCAGGTCTTTCAACACCCCTTCCAAAATAAGTGGTTCTGGAGCAGGCAAACACTTCTCATCTTCCTCAGTGAAGACGGAGGCAAAAAATGCATTCAGCTTCTTAGCCATTTCCCTATCCTCCTTCAGTAATCTTTTTACCCCTTGGTCATCCAAGGGCCCCACTGCCTCCCTGGCTGGTTTCCTGCTTCTAATATATTTGAAGAAAATTTTATTATTGGTCTTTATGTTTTTTGCAATATGCTCCTCATAGTCCCTTTTTGCCTGCCTGATCACAGTCTTGCATTTGATATGCCACATTGTGTTCCCTTTTATTAATCTCACTTGGACTAGCTTTCCACCGCTTAAAGGAGTTCTTACTTTTTACAGCTTCCATGACTTTATTTGTTAACCATGCAGGCCTTTTCTTATACCTGTTTGTGCCTTTCCTAACTTGTGGTATATATTTTATCTGAGCTTCTAGGATTGTAGTTTTAAATAGCCTCCAAGCTTCCCCAAGGGTTTTGACTGTATTTACCTTTCCTTTCAGTTTCCTCTTCACATGCCTTCTCATCTCAGAGAATTTACCCCTTTTTAAGTTAAACGTGGTTGTGCTTGTCTTTTGGGGCAACTCTATTTATACAAATGGTGAAATCAATAACATTATGGTCACTGCTCCCAAGCGGTGCAATCACTTTTGCATCTCTCACCAAGTCTTGGGCATTACTTAGGACCAAATCCAGGATCGCCCCACACCTTGTAGGTTCTGTGACCATCTGCTGCATAGCACAGTCATTGAGAGCATCTAGAAACTCAATCTCTTTCTTTCGGCCAGAACACATATTGACCCAATCCATCTGCGAGTAGTTAAAATCACCTATTACGACACAGTTTTTACGTTTAGCCACTATCTTTAATCCTTCCATCATATTATAATCGTCCTCTATCTTTTGATTTGGTGGGCAATAACAAACTCCCATAGTTAAATTTCCTTTTGGGCCCTCTATTTCGACCCAAAGCATTTCCAAAAGGGAATCTAATTCTCTGACCTCAGTCTTACTGGACCGTATGCCCTCTCTGACATACAGAGCCACCCCACTCCAACCCTTCCCTCCCTATCCTTCCGATATACCTTATATCCAGGAATCACCGTGTCCCACTGATTCTCCTCATTCCACCAAGTTTCTGAAATTCCCAGAATGTCTGTTTTCTCGCAACACTAAACATTCCAACTCACCAATTTTACTTTGAACACTTCTAGCATTTGTATACAAACATCTATAATTTCCCAGGCAAGTTAGGCCCGCAACCTTCTTCCTGCTGCCTCGAGACTTTGGCAGACAGTCCATACTGTTTGTCACCATCTCAGTGGACAACTCTGATCCATTACCCAGTAGAAAAGTAAGAACTAACCCTTCATCTCTTTGAGATGAGTCCTCCCGAACCAGAGACATTTCATCTTTTCTTCCTCCAGATTTCATCTTTACCTCCTATTCCTCTTTTCCCTATTCCCTGCCTCCCTTTTATCTTTTACCCTTGTTAGTCCTCTCTCTCTCTCTCTCACTCACACACACACACACACACACACCCCACCCACCCCCCCACCCACCCCACCCCCCGGCACTAATCAAGGTGTGGAAGTCTTAGTGGCTACCAAGATCTCATGACATAATCATGGGATCTGTTGGCACTCTTTTTAAAGCTGCGCAGTAGATGAAATGGACACGTTCAGTGATAGCCTATACTCAGGAGAGCTGAAGGACAAGATGTAAGATTTGGCTCAATAGCCCTTCATATACCAATAATTGAAGGCTATTAACTCCAACTCCCAGAACTGATACAGAACATAGCCTAACTCAAACAGGACACAGTATCTTATTCCAAGGCACTGTAATGCTGGACAACACATCCAATTTACCATGTTAGATTACATAGGGAAGCCATTGAAATCCAGAAACATAAACACAATTTCAACAGGAAGGAAAAAAGCTTAAGAATGAATAGGGCTTGGCTTCCAGTCCTGAAAAACACAAAATGCCCTACAGCTTACAACAGCACTACAGATAAGATTAGAATTTCAATAGCCAATCCATATACAAAAGAACCCCCTCAGGTAAGCTCCTCCATTAGCAAGTCACAGCCCAGGAATGACTCAGCCCTACCACATCTGCCTGAGTAGATATAAATTACATGCCTACCAACTTCTTCTCAATTTGACCCAGAGAGAACTCCAGTTTTCTGGATTACACCTCTGAGGATGCCAGTCACAGTTGCTGGCGAAACATCAGGTGTCACAGTGCCAAGACTACAGCAACACAGCCCAGAAAAACTACAACAGCCAATGGACTCCAGCCGTGAACACCTTCGACAACATATTGTATTGTTGATTGTTGTAGAAGAACTGCTGCTTACAGATTTTCCACAGTGCCAATGTTGTGTGGAGGACTTTGAAGAAACTTAATTATCAATTAAATGTGCATATTGCAAGAAGAGTGTTTTTTCTTATGGTGGCAGTTTTGATTTTTAGTAGTTCAAGTTCCATCCTGGCGGAAGCTGGGTTCAAGTAACCGGCTCGAGGTTGACTCAGCCTTCCACCCTTCTGAGGTTGGTAAAATGAGTACCCAGCTTGCGGGGGGAGGGGTGTGTGTTAAAGTGTAGATGCTTGGGGAAGGCAATGGCAAACCACCCCATAAAAATGTCTGCTGTGAAAACGTGATACATCATCATCCCAGAGTTGGAAACAACTGGTGCTTGCACAGGGAACTACCTTTACCTTATTTACTTATTATCTTCTTCCCCCACATCAAACGCCCTGTGAGGTAGGTGGGGCTGAGAGAGATAGAAGCTTCAGAATGTTGAGTTGTGTGAGAGAGACTCAATTTAAGCTTGTTCTGTGTTCACATGACCAAAAGCAAAATTCTTACTGGTGAGCAGGGGGCGTTCAGGAATAAGCTTCGTGTAATTTGTTGTGCTCATTCTAAGAATATAATCACAATTCCTGCCCCTCCCCAATAGTAGCAGTGAAATTAATTTGAAGTAAATGATTTGTCTCCTGTTTTCTTTCCAATTTTTTTTTTGGGGGGGAGGGTGGGACTGTCAAGTCACAGCTGACTTACAGTGACTGAGTGGGATTTTCAAAGCAAGAGGTGCTGAGAGGTAGTTTTCTGTTGCCTGCCTTTGTGTAGCGACCCTGGACTTCTGCGGGAATCTTCCATCCAAGCACTAACCAGGGCTGACGCTGCTTAGATTCCAGGATCTGAGAGGGTGCATTTTTCTTAATTCCACATTATCGGCATTCCATTTGCATTGTAGGGTATAGCTGCTCTTTATAGGTAACACATTGATCTTTCAGTAGCATGTAGAATGTGAATTAGCATGTAGAATGTGGCCCATCCCTTTTTTTGGGTGGGTATGTTAAGCAAAGAGAAGTCAGTGAAAAATGGGTGGGTGCGGGTGGGGAGACAAGGACAAGGTATGGTGAGATACATAAGTCTATATTGTAAATTAAAAGTAGGATCGATGTTGCCAGTTTGGGTAAAGGAGGGTCCCAAGTCTCAAAAGGTTGAATATCATGACCCTAGGTAATTTAACATCCCTTCTGTGGTAGGGCGGGATATAAATTACAAATAAATAAATAAAATAAAAAGACTGAAACATTGTGGAAGGATGTAGAGATCTACCATATACGATAATTGTAACCCCTTCTCTCTTTGGAACACATGAAACTGCCCTTATACTGACTCAAAACACTGGTCCATCAAAGTCAGTATTGTCTACTCAGATTGGTAGAGGCTGTCCAGGGTCTCAGGCAGAAGCCATTCACATCACCTCTTCTCTGTTGCCTTTACCTGGAAATGCCAGGGATTGAACCTGGGAACTTCTGCATGCCAAGAAAATGCTCTACCGCTGAGCTATGGCCCCTCCCAGTCATGAGGATGGATGAGTTAGTGTCTTAAAGGTTTGTTAAATCTGAGCAGTTTCCATGGACCTGGCCGAAGTTACGGAAGCACAGTTATGGAAGTATATTGGAAGTACAGTTCTTTGGCCCCTTGTTTCATATCTTTAGGCAACTCCATAAATATATCACAAAGCACGGCTTGCTTAATATACAGCCTGCTCCGAATGTCTTTAAGGTGTCAATTAATTGTATTTGATAAATGTCAACATTTGGTATATTACCAAAGTATAGGAAATTCATTATAAAGCGTCTAGGTGTTTCAGGGGTTAAAACTATTGTGTCGGTTATGCAGTTCCTTAAATATCCTTTAAACCTGCATTGTATTGAAGCATGCTCACTCAGGAGTGACACTTGAAGCGGCCGTTCTTTGGGTCGTGATTTCCTGTGGCGTCCTGAAAGGATCCTCCCCCCCACCCCCCCAGCCGTTTCCAAGCCTTTTAGAAAGGTTATTTGATGCCCAGAGAGTATAATACTTTCAGAGAAGCTTAAGGATGGAATATTAAAGCCATTCCCAATATACCATTAATATTCCAGCACTGCGTTTGGCAACATTTTAATTCTGAAGAGAGTGCATGAGTTCAAGGTCAGAGAGATTGACTTGTGCTGTTCATTATAACCAATTATTGTGTGACAAATGAGTTTCAGATCAGGCTGAAAATTCTGTAAGAAAAATCAATAGTTCTAATCAGGGCCTTTCAGGTCATTTACCACCCTACCTTTTGTTAGTTTGTCAGAAGAGAGCAAGATAAAAACCTGCCTGACAGAGGGCTGCCTCCGTATTGTTACCCTTTCCATTCGAAACAATATTTTGAGATCTTGAATTATATTAATAGTTTAATTGCTTTTCCACAACTTCTAAATTAGTTCCCATTTAGAAAGCTTCTGTTTCAGCATCCTGATTTCTCTCTCTTTTCCCCCCAAAAAGTCCAAACTAGAGTTACAGATTCTTCATGTACAGAATGACTAATTAATAGCTAGTGAATCTCATTTGGTAACACCATATCTTTGTACCTTTCAAACACTCCTTGGAGAGCTTGCCATGATCCTTTCTTTCTCCCCTCCCTGCCTCACAAAGAAGTTGCCGCTTGTAAGAAAACTGGAGAGGAATTATGTCCCCTTTATAACTTGTCTCCCCCCCCCCCCCCCGCTGTTCTGTAGTTTCCAGATGAAGACGAAGAAACCAGGCTCTACCGCCTGAAGATAGAAGAGCAGAAACGGCTGAGAGAAGAGATCCTGAAGCAGAAGGAGCTCCGGCGGCAGCTGCAGGCTGGCGCTCGAAAGAGAGAATTGCTTGAAAGGCTGGCCCAGCAGCAACAGCAACAGTCATCATCTTCTACACAGCAGGAGGAGGAGGAGGAGGCAGCTTCACAGTTGCCCACCAACGGAAACCCTCTGCTCCCCCTTCCCAGTGCTCAGCCCCGCCAAAATGTGAAGCACAGGCTGATGGTTAAAAAGCAGGACCTGGCAGTTCCGAATCCCCCCGCCACTCAGCCTAAGCCCGCAAACGTCCTCCAGATGGGGGACAACATGCAGTTTCAAGGACAGCAGATAAAAACTGTAAAGCAGCTAAGACAGACTAGGACAGTGCCCGAAAACGAGCTCCAGCTGCCACACAAAGGGTTGCCAACAAAGCCTGCCGCGGCGCACATGAACTCCTCTCCGATTGCCCGGGTGGCATCAGTGCAAGGCCAACCTCAGGAGCTGAAGCCTGGGGTGAAAAGGACTGTCATGCAGCGGGCAAACAGTGGTAGTGGAGATGGGCCCCATGTCGGCACCAAAGTCAGGGTGATTAAGTTGTCAGGAGGGGTAAGTTACCAGGCTTGTCTGTCTTCTGCTTCCGTGTGGCTTGTTTGTTTGTGGTCTGTGCCTTTCCTGTTGGCATCACTGGCAGAATCACTAGCATGCATTGATAAGAAAAAGCTTAATAGAATTCACATGTCAAATACAAAGTTTCCCTGGTTAGTTTTGAAGGAGCACAAATGTGGGATGGGCGAAGACGTTGTAGCCATTTTATACAGATCTCTTTTTCCAGCAGTGTAATCCTACGCAGTCCCAGTGAATTAGTTGAATATGCCGTAAGTTGGCAATCAGGGTAAGAACAACCAAGGTAAAGAAGGCAGACCACAGGTTTATTACTGATTAGAGGTGTTCCATGCCTCCTTGTGTTTTTGCATCTGAATTAAAGAGGTTTGGTGTCTTAGCGCAGTTAGAAATGGATGTGGAGGATTTAGTGGATGACAGAACCAAACACAAGTAATCCACATAGCTATATCCAAATGAATAAAGCTGCCTTTCTGCCTTTCTGTGCCTTGAACAGAAACCTAAGTGTAATGCCAGGACAGGGCATGATTGCAGTGTTCTGCTTAACTGGGCTTAGCTCGACAACGAGGTGCAGTTTTGAATGCTAGACTCTTAAAATGTTAACAAATTGGAGGCTTTCCCAAGCAAAGGAACAAATGTAGATTATCCTTTTGCTTGTCAAGGAAGCAGGAGATAAACCGAAGCAGTAACAAACGCAGATACGATTTTAAGACAGCACACCAGGAAGGCTTAAGGAGAGAGATGACTTGTTCAGACGAAGAATTATCTAGACCCTGGCCCCAGATTTGGCCACACAGGAGAGGCCTCAGGGAAAGTCAACTCTCAGGGCCTAATAGAAGCTGAAATTTTAGAAAATAATGTACCATAGAACAGAATGGGTCAGCATTGATGAACAGTCCTGAACCTCAGGGGTACTAGGCAGAGGCATGAGGAAGTTGGGAAGAACAGAGGCCCAGAGGGTGAGGCAGGGAACTAGCTGCAGCATAGCTGAGGGGGTATCTTCCTGTTGGTGCATCCTGCTGAATGTGGACAGGCAGAGGCTGCACTGAGGCCCTTGCTGAGCCATTGAATGTGGACAGGAAGGAATGGCTTCCAGCTGGCTCTCCAGCAAAATATAGCAAAGCAGCTGAGTGTGTTGAGTCCCTTATTCATGTTTGTTGTTGAAATATTCTTTGAGGAATCTTATAGCCCTGTTTTGTGTGTTTTTAAACGTGTATCTAGTTTCATGGGACTGTTTTTGACAGCCTCTGAGAGTGTTTATCACACTGTCTGTGGGTGCTAGATTCCAGGAGAGCCATTTTAAAATATTAGGGAATTGGTCAAATTGTTTTAAAGCTGTGTCTTCTTTTATCCCAGAAAAATAATTATTCACGTCGTCGTCTTTTTTTCGGACAACTGTAGCTAAATTTACAGGATGTATGTTTCAGAATACAGGGAAATAGTTTTAAGCTGTACCTCTGGGTGGCATTCTGATTGCAAAAAAACCATTCGGCCAGTAGATCAAGAAGCCTATATAGGTTATAGAATCTCCTTTCTCTGGAGGTGGATTGCATGAAGGCATTTGTAAGATGACATATATGGAGACTGTTTTATGAAGAACCTGTATGCTTGGGGTGGAGGGGGAGGGGGAAGCATGTACATGGCTAGAGGTTTTAGTGAAGAATCTTGCTGTAGTTACTTCCACTGCTAAAGAGGGAAGGAAAAAAAACTGCTGTGCCTATTTGGCAACATGAGCTGCTGTATCAAGAACTTGAAAGAGAACTCCAGGTGTGCGCTTGCTTCTAGCCTTTGTAAGCTCAGAGTTCTTGGATCAAGGCCAGAGTACCCTTGGATCAAGACCAGAGTATGAGCACAGAGTAGGAATTCCAAGGGTTTTGACAGGTGTATTTTTTTCCTAAGCAATAACTATTAGTATTTTTTCCCCCATTCTAACTTGTAAAAACATGCTGGTTTCTCTTTGCGCAGCGGAATATTTCATTGCATCATCCCCTAATAAATCCTACTGAAATTAAAACCAGACACAGAAATACTCTGATCAAGACTTTCTGATTAAACTTTTAATAGTTTGTCAAAAAGCTAAATGCCAGTTAACTTTGTTCCACATGCCACGTAGAGAGAAAGGGAGTCGCTGGCAGCGGGAGAGGCAGTCTGGCCAATTTTGATAATCGGAGTTTACAAAAAGATTTAAGTCTGCTGGAACGAAATCCTGCTGCATATCTAGTTATGAGTCCTGCGTAGAAACGCTTTTGATAATGTAACTCTGAGGCACCTGGGTATTCTTCCTTCTGTTTCACCTTTTGATTTCAAGTGCTCCATCCCAGCTGAGCTCTTCCGAGTCAGCTGTGTCATGTTCTCTTTGAACAGCAAGTTGTTCTTGTGGCATCGCAGCTTTCTCTGCAAGTGTTCAAAACTACGAACCCCCTTTTCCTCCCCTTTTTTGTTGTTGCTTCAGGCTTATGGAGGGGGATATCAGTGACAATCTCTGCAGTATGATTCAGGTGGGTAGCCGTATTGGTCTGAAGCTGTTGAACAAAGTTTGAGTCCAGGGACACCTTTAAGACCAACCGTGTTTTATTCAAGGTAAAAGTTTTCATGTGCCTGCGCACAGATGTTTACACCCCAAATTAAACTTGTTTGTCTTAAAGTGCTACTGGACTCAAACTTTTTTCCGTCTCTGTGGTAGTTCTTCATCAAGGCAGATATTGCGAAGGGTACTGCAGGGTTTTAGATAATGTGATCTCCACATAGAAGAAGAAGAAGAGGAGATTGGATTTATACCCCTCCCTTCACTACCCTAAGGCGTCTCAGAGTGGCTTACAGTCTCCTTTCCCTTCCCCTCCCCACAACAGACACCCTGTGAGTTAGGTGGAGTTGAGAGAGCTCTGACAGAAACTGCTCTTGAGAGGAACAGTTCTGCGAGAACTTGTGATAGCCAGGATTTCATGTTTGGTGGGGCCCACAGCAGGAGTTGTTATTTGGAGGGGCTGGGGGGGGCACATGGTTTGGTGGCCCTAGGCTCTTGGCACTGTAAGCTGCCTCGAGTTTCCCAAGTGAACCCCACTTTACCTGGGCAGTCACAGCAGTTCCTCTCCCCCCACCCCTTTCTTATATGCCCCTGCCCCTTTCTCAGAGAGACAGAGACCTCTCGAACTGAAGTTGGGCACTCGGAAGGCTACCTTCCAGAAGATTCCAACCCCCGCCCCCTGCGGCCTCTGCACGCTGTGTTAGGGAGGAGAAGAAAGTGAAAAGACAAGCCGCAATGCTATTACTTGTTCAGAGTGGCGGTGAGCAAAGGGGACAGATTTGGGGCCCTCTGATGGCAGGGCCATACAGTTAGAAGTGGGGGGGGGGGTTTGAAAGGATGGGTTTGCTACAGGCATGAATTGACTCAAGGTCACATCAGGGCAAGAGAGGAGCTGAGGTGGTTTGCCATTGTTTTCCTCTGCATAGCAACCCTGGACTGCCTTGGTGGCCTCTCCTCCACGTACTAACTGGCCAACCCTGCTTAGCTTCCCAGTTCTTGAGCTTGAGCTAAGTTGAACTGTTCAGGCTGCACAGGGAATAAAAGGCAAACCCATATGTTTACATCTTCAGGTGTGCACACTGGGAAATTACAGGTCATGTAAGCCATCCGGCACACAAACATGTAGCAAAATACATTTTGAGCAGTCAAGTCTGACCTGTGTACAGGTGGTTTGCTGTTTTCTGCAGTTTGGTGCCCTCCCTCTCATGTTTTGTCTTTCAACTGTGATCGGGCGATATTTTTCTCTACCAGTTAATTTTTTTTTCTGCTGTAAAGGAAGAAAACTTCCTGCAAATGACACTAACCTCAGCAGTCCTACTGGTAGCTGGGCCGTAAATGTGCAGGATTTGGAGCAAAAGTACCAAAAGGGGGAAACTTCCTTTTCTGTTGTGTTCTGGAGTTAACGTGCATTATAAAAAGTTGTGCCAATATTACTTTTGCATTGTTACAGCATCTACTATAATATTTTTTTTGTATAAGCTGCAGGGCTCAGTCAAGATAGTAAATAGATCAGTGACTTGCTAAGCTTGTTTGAAAAGTGCCTCCAGATCTTCTGGGTTGTGTTGTTGTTTTTTTCTACTGGCGCTTGCCGATTTCTCTCAGACCCTGCCTCCAGCTTGGGTGATGAGACAGGGCCAAGGAGTTTGTCACCTAATGGCAGCTCCCTTGCCTGCCCAGACTCATTACTGGTCCTTTCCATGCTTCTTGGAAGAGTCAGTTCAGGGAGGACAGCTCGTCCATCCCAGCACACCAAGGCAGGGCATCACAGCTGGTGCTTCCTAGGAGGCAGGAGAGCTGCGGTTCTACAAATTTCCTTCAGGATCAGCCCCATTAAAGTCAGTGAAACTTGTTTGTTTATGAGTGTCAGACCTGCCTTTCCTGAAGAAAGGTGGCTTTCATCACTGTAGAAGACAAAATCTAGTAAAATAGAGTAATATGCACATTCAGATTTTTGCTGTTGCTTTGTTTCTCGTTGTCAAGTCACAGCTGACTTATGGCAACTCTGTAGGGTTTTCGAGACAAGAGCCATTCAGCAGTCTCTGCCTAGTGACCCTGGACTTCTGGTGGTCTCCCATCCAGATAATGACCAGGGCCAATCCTGGCCCATCCAGATCAGGTGTGGTACGTACAGGGTGGTTTTTTTGTAGCAGGAACTCCTTTGCATATTAGGCTACACCCCCCTGATGGAGCCAAGCCTCCAAGAGCTTACAGGGTTCTTCTTACAGGCCCTACTGTAAGCTCTTAGAGGATTGGCTACATCAGGGGGTTGAAGCCTAATATGCAAAAAGAGTTCCTGCTACAAAAAAAGCCCTGGGTACGTGCACGCACATAGGGAAGCCCTGTTCAGAAGCACCAGCTCTGAACATTGCATCATTCTCTTCACATTAAAAATAAGGTCTGACATCCAACCAAAGAAGTTTTTGCCCCAGAACAGCTAATGCAAATTTATGCATATTTTACCAATTAATATTTGTTTCCTTGATCAGATGACAGCCCTACTTCTCTGTTTTAGTTTAGATTAGAAAGTAGCTTCCCAAATACATTATTGGCAGCTGAAAAAAAACTTAATCAGGTAGCAAATTTATGCCACCGTTGATGTGGGGAACTTTTTAAATGTCTTGTGATGTCCATGACCCCATACATGTATTCTCTGGCTGGTTTTTAGGATGCACAAGATGAACATATGAAGCTGCTTTATACTGAATCAGACCCCTGGTCCATCAAAGTCAGTATTGTCTTCTCAGACTGGCAGCGGCTCTCCAGGGTCTCAAGCTGAGGTTTTTCACACCTCTTTGCCTGGACCCTTTTTGGGGAGATGCCAAGGATTGAACCTGGGACCTTCTGCTTACCAAGCAGATGCTCTACCACTGAGCCACTGTTCCTCCTCTCCCAACACTCGCTCAGAATAGTAGCGGCTGAATGGCAGGTCAGCTTTGGTCTAGAACAGGGGTGGGGAACCTCCATCCTGAGGGCTGTATACGGCACTTGAGGTCACTTGGTGTGGCCCTCAGGGATTGCTGGACCGAACTGAGCTTGTGGCAGCCTTCTTGGGGCCTGGCTGGCCAGCGAGGATCGTGGGGCCCAGCCGTGCTGTGCAGCAGCCTCCCCAGGGCCAGGCAGGGATCACAGAGCCCAAATGTACTGTGCGGCAGCCTCCTTGGGGGCTGGCTGGCCGGTCAGAATTGCTGCAGGGCCTGGAAAAGTTACTGTTACAATTCAGTTTGCACTTGATTATCCCAGATGGTGTGACGTAATATGCTAATGAGTGTGTGACCTAATATGATATTAGGGGATGTTGTCTAATATGCTACTGAGTTCCTGCTGGACTTTTTCTATGTATTTGCCTAGGGTGGCGGGCCAGCTGTGTGTGTGTGTGTGTGTGTGCCAGATTAGGCTCTCCCCACATGACTTCAAATGGAAAGACAATTATTTGCATTAATTTTGCTGGTCTGAATCATTCTCCCTCAGCGGAGCACTGTTTTTTAAGTTGATATTTTTTATGGCCCGTGAATGATGTTATAAATATCCATATGGCCCTTGGCAGAAAAAAGGTTCCCCACCCCTGGTCTACAAAAAAAGCACCCTAAAAGTTGAGGACTCAACTTGGTGTGCATCCTGGTTTTTCTGTTTGTGTATTTAAGAGCTTTGTTGTATCGTCAAGCTTCTGCTTTGCTCAGCTTCTTGTGTGCCTATGCAGATGTTATGGTTGTGTTCTCCTGCAGAAATATCCTTTTGTCTGATATATTTTTGTCATCTCTCTGTCTCCAGCATAACAGTGAACATGAGAGAGACTTGTAGCAATGTTTCTAGCATGAGAGCCGCTACCCATTGATCTTAACAATTTGGAAGGTTGTCACCTCACAACATTTGGAGGAAGTGTGTGCATCAAGTGTTTCTAGTGGTCTCAGGGATCTTAGCAGGAGATACCAGACCAAAACTTGAGGAAGACTTCAGGGAGTGACCATGGGGAATTCAGTTCTTTGTGGCAGCTGTCCTGTATCTCTGGCTTCTCTTACCTGGCTTCAGTCTTCCATGCTACATAGTTCTCAGGCCTAGTACTGTGTCAAATATTTGTTTTGTCTGCAGTGATTTAAGGGGGGAGGGGGGTTGGTGTTGGCGGGGGGGGGGGGTGGCAGCTTTGGCTGAGGTATCATTAACTGCAAGAGGCAAGCTACGCAGTCTCTCTTGCACATCCTCTGTCCTTATTTGGTGCTCTTTGCAGAGCGAGGGTGGCAGTGCTGGGCTGGATGAAACTTGGTTGATACGTTCAGCAAATCCCTGACGGGCCCACAAAGGATGCTGCTTCAGAGCTGACTCGTGCAGCCACATTTCTATATATATTTTTTTCCTTTCAGTTGTATGTTGAGATGCATGTTTAAAAATGCATGAGATATAATTTTTTACATCAAATTACATGCTTAGATTTCTAGCTCTCCTCTGGCAGGCTGTAACTTAGCTCTATCCTGGGGCCTTGTTGGAGGTTTTATACTTAGTAATACTATCTGCTTAGATTGTTTTTCTTGCCTGGCCCCTGCCGTCTCTTCCATTCCTTCCTGCCATTATGTTAGTATTCGCATTTGCAGCTTATGGAAACCAGTGGGACAGGATACTCACAACTTAAGGTGCATTGTATTTTCTGTAGAAAAGAGTAAGTGTCCAGTAGCACCTTAAAGACTAACAAAATTGGTGGCAGGGTATGCAGTTTCGTGAGTCACTGCTCGCTGTATCTGAAGAAGTGAGCGGCGACTCACAAAAGCTAATACCCAGCCACCAATTTTGTTAGTCTTTAAGGTGCTATCGGACTCTGGTTTTTTTGTATTGCTACAGACAAACATAGCTACCCATCTTGTTGTATTTCCTGGTTACTGCAAACTTTTGTTGGATTGGGGGGCTCTGTCTTCTGGACCCCTCTCAACAGCATCCCTATGTTCTCTCTCTGTTTCTGTATCTCCTACCTCTCATCCTGACCCAGCTCCTCTAATCTCCATTCCCCAGGACTTTTCCCACACCTACATTTAACAGACATCAAAACAGGTCATATAGAAAGGGATAACACTTTTTGAAAGCAGATGCTGTGGAAGGGAACATCTCATGAGAAGATAGAGGACGATGTGGGGAGTGTGCGCTGCAGAAGGGAGGGTAACTTTGAGGATGGGGTTGGGTGGAGTAATCAGATTTACAGCAGAACATAGGAGTGAGTGGGAGTGGTCTTCTCCGCAGGGGGCACTGTTTTGACCAGCATGAGGCTACTGTCCTTTACTTGAATTGGGCAGATTGCAGCCATAAACCTGGAACAAGCACCTGCATGGCCCTTTTTCTACTCCTTAACTGATCAGGTATAGCAGAGCAGTCTTCTGTTTACTGTGCCCATAAGGGGTGGTATGCTTGTCTTCCAATTACAGCTGTATGAGTTTTTGGAAAAGTCAGTTTGTTTTTTAGTACTTGGTTACAATGCCAAATCAAAGTTGCATGGTGGGCCAGGTGTAGCTAGCATGCATGCCTTCCTTGCTGCATTTCCTTCCTTGTAAGTTCAGTAACCTGTGGAATAGTCAGTCATGATTTAAAGTTACAGTGCAGGTGAGGTGTGTAGTTCAGTAACCTGTGGAATAGTCAGTCATGATTTAAAGTTACAGTGCAGGTGAGGTGTGTAGTTCAGTAACCTGTGGAATAGTCAGTCATGATTTAAAGTTACAGTGCAAGTGAGGTGTGTATCGGTCAACACAGCAGTGTAATGACGACTGGGTAAGTCATCCAGTGAATGCCATGGAACTGCATAATGCTTCAATATAAACTGCTATTTAACCATCTTACGTTATTGTTGGGTGATTTCTCCTTAGCCACAGACTGGGCCCCCTTGCTCAGAGTGATGCCTAATTCTCTGTCGTCTGAAAATGCTGAGGCTTATACTGGACCAAGAACGCACCTTTTTGTCTCTCTGGAGAACTGCACTAAGTGGGTCTTTTGTCTATGGAAGAATCTGCTCTGGTCCCCGTCCCCCCGTCCCCCAATGCGATTGTTGCAACTGTTGGTAGTCATAGACCTTGCCAAGGCAGAAACCAGCTGCTGGCTTCAGAATTTTGTTTAGAATTCCCGTCTATGTGAATCATTAGTGTATGTTAGGTGGGGAAAAGGGTGGAGGAGCTGGAGGCACGGCCGAGAAAATTTTGCTGTTGTTGGGTAGCAAGCGTTGCTCTCAAGAAGAGGAAAAAAGTATGTCCATCTCACATTTGATACAGACCTGCCTACAAAGTTCAATGATTGTACAGTTTTGGTTTATTTTGGATCTGTATTACTCATCTCATGCAATAAAATGTTTCCAACTGATTTGCACTTTTCTAGCCCTTTTATTGTGATCTCACAGATCATAGCATCCTTTGTATTGGGTGGGAAACAGCAGTCAAGGAGGCAGGTCTCATCTCTGGATCCTCCCCACCCCCCCTCCAAACTAGGATAAGGTGTAGGTAAGTGTTGAGGATGCTACTCAGAAGTGGGCGTGGATGGTTCAGGAATCTGTGTAGAAGGTGATGGAGAAAATGTAACTTGGGAACAGAAGTAGAAAAGCAAAAGCCTCATTTTTTATTCACAAAATGCTTAAGGCATTAAGTTTTGACCAGGCAGTGTTGTGATACTTAAAAAGAGTGCAACTTGATTCCTGCTTTATTCAACTGCTTCAGACCAACACGGCTGCCCACCTGGATCTATTTAAAAAGAGAGAGAGTTCAGTCCCAATTCCGACAATCCAAATTCTGAGCCAAGAAAAGCTGGGTTCTGCATCCTGTGTAGAAATATCCAATTTTAACAAATTTCACATAACTGAATTGGCATGATTTCATTCATTTATTCACTTCATTGATATGCCGCCTTTCTCCTCAGTAGGAACTCAGAGCTGCTTACATCATTCTTCTCTCCTTCATTTTATCCTCATGACAAACCTGTAAGGTGTGTGCCTGGGTGTCTGACCCAAAGTCCCCTAGCAAGCTTTCATGGCAGAGTGGGAATTCAAACCTGGGTCTCCCTGATCTTGGTCTGGCTGTCTTATCACTGTGCCTTACTGACTCTCGTGATTTATTCTGCAGTTTTAGTGTTTTGCAATCCTGACGGTGTCAGTCATGACAAGAGGGACATAGGCACCAAATTACTGGATATCTCATACAAGTATTCATGTAGCTTAAGAACTCCCAGCATGCTTTGCACATGCACGGACACACCGTTCATAACCCTGAGGGCTAGAAATACGCTGTGTTTTCACTGAATGTGCCCAGAATCTTTTTGTGCTTTTTCCTTGATCCCATAAGACTTGCAATATAGACAGCATTGGCAGAAAGAGTCCAGTAGCTGTGGCTTCAACAAAACTGCATTCACGGTTGCACTACATGCTGTAAATGGGTTCCTGTCCCAGGATACAGCCTTGACCTTTGAGCAGAAATCTCCAAGTCTTTTAGTGAGGGTGGAACGTAATCTGTTGACTTCCAGTATTGGATGTATACGTTCTTGTCATTGCATCTTGTAACACCCCCTCCCCCTTCCATCAACTATAGATGATCTTTCTTAACAGTGCTTTGCTACTTGAAAGTGCTAGGGTGCTTTTCAGTCCCTATGAATATGTATATGTGGCACAAAATGTTTGTGGAGAGAGAGAGAGAGAGAGGCTTTGTCCTCTGACATTGACCAATTCTTCCCTTAGGAAAACTAAGTATCTAGGCCAGTAACCCAAATCAGCAGAGCACTTCAATCAAAAGATACAGGCTCCTCCCTACATATGGATGGAGCCCCAGTGGCAGCTTATGAGATTTGATGATAGAAAGGGAAACCACCTCCTGTTGACTGCCTCCCCAGTTTTTAGAAATTGTCTTGCTCTGAGTAAAGTTGGAAGAGCCTTGTGAGCAGCCTGCCTTTCAACTTCCATTGCTTTTAGCTGAGTTAGTCCCTCCCATCATCAGTTGCCCCCACAGGATTGCTTGCCAGCATGGTCCAAGTTGGGTTGTTTCCATGTTCTCCCAGCAGCCCCTTGAGAGCACCAAACAGCTGATTTCCAGAATTCATGGGACTTGCCTGGGGAACAGCCATGCAGCATGAGTGGCTATGGGGGGGGGGGGCAGCAGATGGAACCACCCCCTGCCTTTTCCTCCACTGGCTAAAAAGGCGTAGCTGACCTAAGAGACTTGCCCGTCTTTGCTGGATCTGGCTGGTGTTTGTGTGGCTTTTGTTTGTGCAGAACCCCAACCCCAGTTTCAGGATAAACCTTTAACCACAACCATGGTTCCTTCAAACCCCCCTCCCCGCGAAACCTTTCATCTCCACAAACTTATTATGCCAAGTTATATTGCTGCTATACAGCAGTTGCCTGTTAAAAGCCAAGACTGAAGAAGATGCTTATCTGGAAATTATCCTGAAACTCGGAACATAGTGGTGCTTTCCTGTTTCGAAAAACTGGTGGCTGTTCTTTCCAGCTGGAGGAAGCCTTGGAAAACCTGTAGCCTTGCCAGTGCAAACATCTAACTCCCTGCCATTTTTGTGAAAGATTTCAGGAGAGGGTTTGGGGGGCGAGGGAGTAAACATGCCGCTGGCTTACCTGTCCTGTAGAAAGTCTCCAAAGAAGGTGCATCCAATACAGATCAGGAAGCCTAAGCCCCACCCTCACCGCCACCCCCATCTGCACTTTATTCTTTTTTTCCTCACAGGTAACAGACAGACTCCTATTTCCCATGCATGGAAATGTGAGTACATACGAATAGATGGCCACCATCCAACTTGTCACTGGTAATTAGGTTTTATTCATGTTAAATATATTGTTAAACCCACCCACCCCCCAAATGTAAAAGTGTAATTGCTGATTTCCTAGCCTTTTGTTGCCTGTTTGCCTAACAGTAGCAATGGCTAGAAATGTTCCCTGCAAATAACAAAATCACTGCTAGCCAAAGCAGTAGTCTTAGCCATTGGCAAGGCATTTTGGAAATTCATATGCTGGCTGTTTTGGATCCAGTAATGGACCAATTCAGCTGACTCTCTCAGAACAATGTGGACAAGATCCTGAGAGCCATAAAGTTTGCCACCTACTTCCTGGACGCGTGTCCGTCATAGTTGGTGAGGGCCAGCGGTGAGAGAATACTGAGACCACTCTTTAAGAAACCATCTCTGGATCCCACAGATCCATCCACCTACCACCCAGTTTTGAACCTTCCCAGACAAAGTAGCTGAGAGAGTGGTAGCTGATTCCTGGATGACACATCAGTTCTTGACCCATTCCAGTTTGGCTTCTACCCTGGTGATGGGATGGAGACATCTTTGGTTGCCCCTTCAAATGACCTACATAGACACCTGGATCAAGGTGGGTCAGCGCTGCTGGGTCTTCTTGATCTCACAGCAGCATTTGACATGGTTGATTATGACCTAGTGACCCACTACTTTTCTGACGTGGGGCTTGTGGGATAGCCGTGAAATGATTTGTCTCATTCCTTCACAGTCGGGGACAAAGGGTGATTGTAGGGGAGAGGGTTTCACCACAGTACCCTTTGCAATCCTCTCCACAATTTTATTTAACTCTGAGCCTGTTTTCGGGAATGGCAGAATAGAAATCTAAATAAATATCTATACGCAGCCCCTCGCCCTACTGATATGTACACTGATGACACCCAGCTATATCTGTTAATGGATGGCCGGCCAAACACTGCCCCAGATATTTTAACTGAGGGCTTGGAGGCCATGGTTGGCTGGTTGAAATAGAGTTGACTGAAATAAAACCAAAGACGGAGGTCCTGTGGCTGAATAGGGGAGGACCAAGGTTGGGGGGGCCAGCTCCCAACTCTTGACAATGTATTATTAACGCAAGTGTCAGATGTGAGGAGTCCTGGTGTGATGCCTCCTTTTCAATGGAGGCCCAACTCACAAATGTTGCCAAACTGACATTTCTTCATCTACGCCAGGTCAGGCAACTGATCTCCTTCCTGTCTCACCCTGATTTAGCCACAATGATCCATGCAACTGTCACCTCCAGATTAATCTAATGTAACACCCTACGCAGGATTACCCTTGAGGCTGACCCAGAAGTTACAACTGGTCCGGAACATGGTGGTGTGTCTCTTTACAGGAACATCATCTAGAGCCCATATACAACCGGTGCTCTACCAACTGCACTGGCTTGAAGTTGAATACTGGATGAGATTCAAGGTTTGTTTTTGACCTTCAGAGTCCTACATGGTCTGGGACCAGCATATCTTCGGGACCGTCTTTCCTGGTGTGGCCCTCAAAGAGCATTGCACTTAATGAATAATAATCTGATGGATCCTGGCCCAAAATGCATCCGTCTGGCCTCAACTCGATCTAGGGCCTTCTCCACTTTAGCCCCAGCCTGGTGGAACATTCTTCTACAACATGAGATTCAGGCCCTGTTGGACAATGCTGTTCTGCATGGCCTGCAGGACCAAAATGTTCCACCAGGTATATGGCTGAGGCAACTAGCTTCTTGATTGGCTCCCTCCTTCTATCTCTCCAGCCACCAACTCAGTCTTAATATCAGTTTTAATGTCTACAAAACACATGATGCCCAATCCTTCCCTTGAGAGCTTGGAAATTGTGCCATCTGTTTGATCAGTAATTGTATTGGAATGAATTTGAATTATTGTATTTATTGTTTTAACCATTGTTATCCACTCTGATCCCTGCTGTGCAGGGGAGGGTGAGCAAGGAATCTAAATAAATAAATGTATAGCATTGAACATCATACATTTCTGACCAGGAATAGGATCCAGTCGGTGTCACTGGGGCTATGAAAAGGCATGTATTACAGCATATTTTTTTTAAAAAAGAATCTGTGTTCTTGCATTCTGGAAGCCGAAATCTATCCTGAAGTCTAGCAAAGTTCAAGCCAATTCAGGGAAAATAATTTATCATACCCAATTAGAACACTTTCCCCCTCTAGAATGTCGCAGGTAATGATGTCTCCAAGCAAATGTGTACACAAAATACAACTGTGTAAGAAGGCTGAAGTTTTTAGATCAGATCTGATTGGTGCTGTCCAAGGTGCTAGGCAGGAAAGCAGCTCTGCTTTCCTCCTCCTTTGTGGAGCCATTGCTTCGGTCCCCACGATGAGGCCGCCAGCTTCTTCCTGTAGCCAGAGTGCAGAGGCTGCAAAAGTGAGCCTCTTTGCTAGTTTTAAGAGATAACAGATTGCTTCCCAAACTGCAATAAGAGCTTCTTGGACATGGAATTTAAAGTAAGGGTAAACACTTAACGTTGCTTTATAAGAAAACATATACAGTGAGCCACAAGTAATTTCCAGAGCCATATTTTTTTTTAGTGGCTGACCATTTTGATTTTATATAGGTTTTTCCATGTCCTGATATAGAAGTTACAAAATGCTGGGAAGTTTCTTGCTGCAGGCATCAGAGTGAAGAGCTGATGCAGCATTTAAATCTAAGGAGTTGTTTAAAGCTGAGTTTAAAATGGAGGTCTGGAATTTACGAGGATAAAATACAGCGTTGTGTTGCTATATAGTTTTGATAAGCTTTCCTTGATCTGGCCTTTTGTCCTGAATCAACTTCAAAGTCTAAAGAAGAAAGATGAATGAAATAGGTTCCCCACCCCACCCAGAGTGTTCTTGCTCCTTTCTCTTTGGGTGGGGGTGGGGGGGAGACCAAAAAACACCAAGGAAAACAACCACCACACACTCTACTACAACAGATTTCTATACTGCCTCCCACAACCAACATGAACTTCTTTAGAAACAGTCAAGGTGTAGACCAGGGGTGGCCAAACTGTGGCTCGGGAGCCACATGTGGCTCTTTCACACATATTGTATGGCTCTTAAAACCACCACTGCCCTATTGGCCACCTTGGAGAAGGCATTTATCTCTTTAAGCCACTTCTCCAAGCCAAGCCAGCTGGTGGCTTGGAGAATGCATTTAAAGTTAAAGTTGCTTTTTTTCACCTCTCCCTCACTCCTCTCTACTTTGCCTTCCTTCCTTCCTGCTCTCAAACATCTGATGGTGACGTCTTGTGGCTCTCAAACATCTGACATTTATTCTATATGGCTCTTACATTAAGCAAGTTTGGCCCCCCGTGGTGTGGACTGTCTTCAGTGATTAGTTCTCAAGGTTTATCAAACCATCAGTACATTAAATCCATTTATGTCTTTCCAGTTGGAATAACTTGGATCTGTCAGTCATCATCAGCGCATGCCCACATTCTCCTTATGTGCTCCTGAATATATGTATTCTCTGGGCATGTTATAAATAGTTCCATGCATTGCATGTATAACCGCCTGTCTCTGTGTGTGGTGTCTGTACAGATGGAGAGTTTGCAGATTAAAATTTTGAGGTTTTTAATACACGTTTTGTTCTGCTCATTTTTGCAAGTCAGTTTCCCAGTGAGTCGAATAGTTTTTATGCTAAACGTTATCCCAAAAGGCACCCCGAAACAAATGTTTCATGTACCCTGGTGGATTTCAAGATCACTCTCCGCCAGGGGATTTCAGTTTCTTGTTCTGCCAGTCTGCACGCATGAACTCCTCAAGGGAGCTAATTGCTGCTGAAAAGCTTCCCAAGGAGTTTGCGAGGTCCCCGACACAGACTTCCAGAACAAATAATACTCCCAAAGGGAAGAGAACTGAAAATAACATTCAGCTTGATATTAACTATTTGGGGTAGTTTTTGAGGTTTTTCTCCTTTATTGGTGAACCCCTCCCCCCCTTTGTCTTGGTATGTTAAATGCTCTCCTGTGAATAGGCATGCTTGTAGAGGGGTTCAAAAGTGTTATGCTGCTCTGTGTTATCATGAAAGATTTTATAGCAAAGGCTGCATTTTTTCTGCAGTTATGTCTTTCCTGTAAAATTTGAAGGTCAGGCTTTTGGATGCACGAATGACACCCAGAAACTAAAAGGATGGTTGTGCCAAGAAAACATCCAGCTGGAATTGAGAGAGGCAGGTTCAGATCCCCACTTCGCCACGGATCTCCCTGAGCAACCTTGGGCCAGCCACCTCTCTTGACTCAGCCCACCTAATGGTGGGAGTGGAGATAACATGGAGAAGGCAAGATCCACATATGCCACCCTGCACTCCTTGGAGGAAGGGGTGTGATAAAAGTGCAATAAGGGCTACAGTGTGCCCTCTCCCATAGAAAGAGACATATTAGTCAGTGCTGTAGTCTCATTTCTCATTTGGATAAAATGTTTACATTTCTTTGGGTCATCTGCATGCTGCATGATTGGTTCCTCATAATAAACTGAATGAAAGCAAAGAGACTGAAATTCAGCGGTAAGTGCAGAGGTAAGAAAAGGCCACAGATTATTCTTGGGTTGGACGTTTAACCATTTAGAGTTTTGGTCAGATCATGGTTTCTGTTAATTCTGTAATTATTTATTTAGTTGGATGTAGTTTGTTTGATGTTTTGTAAGGTTTTTTAAAATGTTGTAAGCTGCCCAGAGCCCGCTTACAGGATAGGGCAGGGTATGAATCGAAAAATTAAATTACTAAAATAATCAAGCATTTTTAAAACAATAGCTTCATTTAAAACCAGAGTTGCCTTAATAATCAACTGGCTTGATAGGTATGCTAATTACAGAATGTCAAACCATTTATATATAAATATAAGTTACAAGTTTTTTTTCAGTGTTAGATATAAGGCTGCTATAAATGTGAGTAGTTCCTGAGCAGGAGAACTTTTGGCTTCTCTTCCAGGGCACCAAGAGCAACCCAAAGTCAGAATATCCTGTTATAATATAAAAGCTGAAATTAAAGGATTAGGAACAGCAACTAGTTAAAAAAAATGTACTTGGCATTATATGCTGATACAGCAGACACTCAGGTGGGGGTGGGGAGAGGACCACTGCTGTATCCATGCAGAGCTATGAGCAATCAGCCTTTATCCCTGCCCTTGACAATAAATGACATCCTAGTGAAATAAGTAAAGCCAGGTACCTGGAATATATGGCAATATTTGATGGTAGCCAAATAACAGAGAGGTAGCCAGCTTGAGGTTGACTCAGCCTTCCATCCTTCCGAGGTGGGTAAAATGAGTACCCAGGTTGCTGGGGGAAAGTGTAGATGACTGGGGAAGGCAATGGCAAGAAGTCTACCGTGAAAACATCGTAAAAGCAACATCACCCCAGAGTCAGAAACAACTGACTACCTTTACCTTTTTTTTAAATAACAGAGAACAAATTGATCAGTCACAATTCCCAGCACCCACACTGTTGGCATTTGCCTTCTTTCTTTACCCTGTCCTCTCCTTTACCCGAATGAATGTCTGAAAGGAAGCTTGGTTCAAAACCCTAACCCCCCCTCCCACATGCCAGTGTGCCAGTACTGTGATTATGGACCTGCCAATGGGTAAACATTGTTGCTAGCTAGTTTTATGCAACAGCTTTTAAAAAAAATTGGATTGGGGGTACCTGATTGTGAACAGAAGACGGTCTCTGAAATGCTTTTAATGGTGGGAAGGGAAAGGATGCAAAAACACATGGAAGACGCCATATCCGATTTCAGTGGCGGCTCCTCTTCACTAGATAGGTCTGTAGGGAGACCTTTTTGGCTGTGTCCCTTTGATGGATCACTTGACAGATCAACTCAGGTTTATTTCATCTAAATGCTTTATCTGGCATGCGCATCCCCCCCCCCCTTGCTGTTAGGTGATTTTTGAATTGCTTTCGAAAAGATTACATGGATAAATACAGCATTGTCGTCCTTAATAGAAACCTGTGCTGTGAGGTCGGTGGGCTGCAAGATCTGTAACAGTGCCGTTGACAGTGAAGTATAGCCTTATCGAAAGCCGAATTCATAAGAGGCTGCTCCGGGACACTCCACCCCTGTCCTTCTGTGTATCCTGACAATGTTATCTGTCCTCTCAGTGCAGAGTATCAAATGTCTGTCACGAGTATAGAAATTAATTTAATGTCACCTGAAGACATGCAATTAATCTTTTGGAGGTTTTCATAATACCTTTACAGAAAGAGTTGCCAGTTTGGCGGATTTGGATTTTGGGGTTTAGTTGAAGATAAGGAAAATTAATTTTTCATCAGGGTTAATACAAGCTAGCCGGGCCACAAAGGCTGAAGAGAGATGGTTGGGGAATTTGTCAAGTGTTGTCACTCTGGAATAATGCTGCTTAACGTCTGATAGGTGTAATCAAGAGTTGAGATTTCTATAGGAGGGGATTAATCAATTTGCCCGCTGCAGAATGCAAGTGAGCGATATCCCTCGTTCGTGAGGTTTTAAGAATTAAAGTAAGATTTGATCTGTCAAATTGCAGGAAGCTCTGACACTATCAGTGGGCAGGGTTTTTTTTTTTAATATAATCACGACATCCTCAAAGCATTTGTTATAAATAAATTTGTCTGGGAAAATATTGGTGGCAAACAAACTTTGTCTTCATTGTGAAGCTGTCAGGAGGGCCGTAGTGGAGGGCACAGCTTACAAAACTCTGGCATCCCTCTATTGGTCTTGCTACCATAAAGTAATTTTTTTACAGGTGTTCTCTTAAATTTCTGGTGATAAGGACCAGAGTTCCCTCTAGGAGAGCCAGTTTGGTGTAGTGGTTAAGTGTGCAGACTCTTATCTGGGAGCACCAGGTTTGATTCCCCACTCCTCCACTTGCACCTGCTGGAATGGCCCTGGGTCAGCCATAGCCCTGGCAGAGGTTGTCCTTGAAAGGGCAGCTGCTGGGAGAGTCCTATCAGCCCCACCCACCTCAGAGGGTGTCTGTTGTGGGGGAGGAAGGTAAAGGAGATTGTGAGCCGCTCTGAGACTCTTCGGAGTGGAGGGCGGGATATAAATCCAATATCTTCTTCTTCTAAGCTGCAGAGTCTTGTGAGCAAAAATTCTACTTTGTGAACTACTGGCATTAAAGTTGTGAGCTTCTGCATAAATGAGTGTGCTCTGGGGTCATGAGCTTCTGCATAAATGAGTGTGCTCTGGGGTCATCCTTCCTGAGCTAAGACAAAAATGTGTGAGCTGGAGGCTAAAAATCTGTGACCTGGCTCACGCTAACTCAGTTTAGAGGGAACTCTGATAAGGACACACTTCTGCAACCCCAAAAAAGGACTGAAGTAGAGACAGTTGAAAGTGAATGAAACATTTGGTGTGACTCAGCACAGTAGGGCCTTCAAGATGAACAATTAGGATTACGTCAGATCCAAGGGGATAACATCTAAAGATGAAATGCCAAAGAGCTAGCTAGCCATCTTAGTCCAAAGCAACTAAAACAGTTTTATAGAATCATAAAGACAAACACGTGGCATAAGCTTTTATGAGCTATGGCCTGCTTTGGGTGCATGGATTGGTAACCTCATTTGACAGGACATTTGCGTGCATGTGCTTTTGCTGTCTCTTACTTGTGAATGCACTTAAACATCTTCTGGTTCCTGGGAGTTAGTAAGGGCTTATTCTTTGGTATGAAATGAGATCTGATCTTGTCAGATCTCAGAAGTTAAGCAAGGTCAGCCCTGGTTAGTACTTGGATTGGAGACCAGACCACAGAGGAAGTCCAGGGTTGCTACGCATAGGCAGGCGATGGCAAGCCACCTCTGAATGTCTGTTGCCTTGAAACCCCTGTGGTGTCAGCATGTGTTGGCTGCAACTTGATGGCCAAAAAGTGCACTATAACGATGGGGCGGACAAATATATATTTTTAACTTCCTCCTTTAAATCTGTTGGCTCTTTTGTCTACAGATCAACAGTTTCAAGTTTTGATGTGGCCAGGGCTTTTTTCATTTCGCTTTTCACTTGCAGTAGGTCAGCTTCCTCATGTGTATAATCCTACCCCTTGGTTATCACTTGGCATACAAAGACTATCAACAACAAAAAAGTTGAAGTGTGATTTGCAAGTGTGCCATTAACTTGCAGTGAGGGCGTGGGTGTGCTTTATTGTTTCAAAGTTTGAGGATCAGCAGATCTCCCAAAGCATTTCACGAGCGTAACTTGCTGGCTGGTTAGTAGCTCCATTCCGAGTCTTGCTTCCTCAGCAGAAGTGTTGAGGTTGGAACATGCCTACCGCTGGGAGCTCAGCTTTAGAAACCATGCGTGATGCTCACATTGCAGGCAGAGACTGCACGCTGAATGCTCCAGCAGAAATATTTTACTATACGAGGTAAAAAGTCTTTGAAAAGGCAAACCTGGCAGAAGCTGAATTCTGCTAGCTCTTGGTCCCACGGCAGCATTAAATGTGCATTGACATTATTTTTAGAACTGTTTGTGTCTCTTTAGGATGCAAAAATCTAGGCTTGCATTTTAACCTTCAAATGTCCCTCCTAAACAATTCATTGGGAGAATTGCCTAATATTGGTCAGTAGATTTCTGTGAATAATTTGGCCACATTGGTGGAATCTGCTGCTAGGGGCCAGAATCGATGCAGGAGAAGAGGGTGGATTTACATGTTGCATAAAGAATGTAAGCACCCTGCTGTATCGTACTAGCAGTCCATCTGGTCCAGCATCCTGTTCCCCCTCCCCAATGGTGAACTAAATTCTTGGGCTCCAAGCACAGCATGAAGACCAGAGCCTAGTACTGCTGAATTTCCCCCTTTCTTTTTAGTATTCAGGGCCATATCACCTCTGAACGTGGAGGCTTCATTGAACTACCGTGGTTCAGAGCAGTCAGTAGACCTCTTTCTCTGAATTTTGTTTGTCTTCCTTCAGAGCTAGTAGCTGCTACAGCATCACATGGTGGTATGTGTGGCATTTTGTAGACTCCTGAACAGCATGTAATTGTCTTCTTCAGGGGGGTGAGAACATTGGCCTTTCTCATCCAGAGGGGCCTCCCCACCGGCTCCAGCAGCCAGCTGAGCAGAGACATCAGCCAGTGCGGAAAGTTACATTGACAAAGGGGACAGTCCAACAACCGCATCAGCACCAGCCCCATCAACACCCGCTGGCACAAATTCACTCAACAGTTCCTCAGGGGCTGAAAAACATCCAGGGGATTCATCCAACTAAAAAGGTGATTGAGATTTGTACTAGTGCTGCGCTGTTTGCTTGGGGGAAAAAATAGCCAGAAATAGCTACCTCTGGTTGTCCACAAGTTGATTTGAGAAGCAGTTGAGGGGGAGGTTTTCCAAGGATGGCATATAAAGTGTTAGGTACTTGCTGGCTTGTCATTTTGAAGTTAGCATGGATCACTGACACCTGAAATGTGTGGATCCATGCCAGTGGTTCTATAGACAGCTTATAAAATGTGCAGTTCACATTTTATAAGTTGTCCACTGCAATGGTAAAGAAATGCCCAGAATCATCAGTTCCTCTGTTTTTCAGAAGTTGACATGTGTTTTGTACCTCAGAAAATTGCCCTCTTCCTTTAAGGCCAGTGGAACCTCTGAAATCGGCAGGTGGGGGGGAGGGGAAGGGATACTTCTCCAGAAGCCTCTGTGGGATTCTGAACTGAGGAATACTCCCTCTAAGCTGTGGAGTTTTGTGAGCAAAAATTCTACTTTGTGAGCCACTGGCATTAAAGTTGTGAGCTACTGCAGAAATTAGTGTGCTTTGGGGCCATTTTTCCTGAGCTAAAACAAAAATGTGTGAGCTGGAGGCTAAAAAAATTGAGCTAACTCACACTAACTAGCTTAGAGGGAACACTTGTGGGGACAACCAACCAGCCAGCAGGCAAAGCTAAATATCCTCAGGGAGGCAACAGAATAATCACTTTCTCTTGTGACATTGTTATTGCAGTTCCCACATAGCTGCACGTTTGCAGCCAGTGAGGAAATTTGAGCGTTTAACAAAGGCGTTCTAAACATGTGGGCCTTTAAAATTTGCCAGCAGTGACGTGACACCTTTTTATCGCCCTCTGCTTTCATCATCTCCTTCTAAGTGAATTACTAACTTTCCCGTTGCTTGTCAGGATGAGTTAGGGGAGACAGCCAGGAAATCAACAATGCAACTCACTTTTGTTCTGTTGTCGGCAGGTCATTATGCACGGGAGAGGCAGAGGCATTGCGGGCCAGATGGGCCGAGGCCGCTTGATGCCGAATAAACAGAATCTGCGAGTGGTGGAGTGCAGACCGCAGCCCTGCGTCGTGTCAGTTGAAGGGCTTTCTTCGTCAACTACCAACGTCCAACTGAAAAACCTGCTGATGTCAGTAGGACCCATTCAGGTAGATCACCCTGGGCTTCCGTTACTTGTGCCAGAAATCTTTCATCCTACAAAGCTCACTGTAACAACTAGGAAAAGCATTTGGGAGTGGCGTGAGAGGGGGAATGTGAGTGGTTAACTACATGTATTTAATGGTGTTTTCCCCTCCTGGTTGTGTCTGAAAGGAAAAAATTTCTAGATCAAAGAACTGACATTCAGCGGTGATGCAGGAAAACAGAGCAGAGGATTAATGTGTCTTGCAGTTGCCTCTCCTCACTGCTCCAGAATTTCTCTTCTGAGAGTCAGTTTGGTGTAATGGTTAAGTGTGCAGACTGTTATCTGGGAGAACCGGGTTTGATTCCCCACTCCTCCACTTGCACTTGCTGGAATGGCCTTGGATCAGCCATAGCTCTGGCAGGTGTTGTCCTTGAAAGGGCAGCTTCTGTGAGAGCCCTCTCCAGCCCCACCCACCTCACAGGGTGTCTGTTGTGGGGGAGGAAGAGAAAGGAGATTGTGAGCCTCTCTTGAGATTCAGAGTGGAGGGCGGGATATAAATCCAATATCTTCTTCCTCTTACAGCTCCTGTCACAAAAAACACAGGGTGCTCCTGAGGAAGCGCAGAGGAATTTTTTTTTTTAAAAAGCACCTAGAAAAATAATGTGTAAACCCACAGAGAAGAATGTGTTGTTAGATGGAATTGGGAGAGGGTTTGGTGGTGTTCCTCGCAAACAGTTTATGACTTTTGTCTTATCCACATGAGCAAGAATGATTATTATAAGATTCTCTTTCTCCTGCCACTCCCAGTGTGTTGAGTTGAGGCTTGTAGAAAGTGCAGTCATTTGCCCATGGTGTATCCTCAGGCCATGGGCAATGCAACTTCTAGAGCAAGTGTGGGGGATTAGTAATGATCCTCCCATTTCAGATGGTTGCCTGTATGCCATGAGGGGGCAGAAATGAAAGAGTTTGAATTGAGGCGTGCTTATGGGGTGAGATCTCCTCCCATCAGTAAAATCTTCAGGATTTGGAATTCAGCAGCGTTTTAAAAGTGGGGAAGGGAGGCTTATGGAGTGTGGCTCTTCCTACTTTTAGAGCTTGGAAATGTAAGGTTCCACTTATCCCAGGATATTATTCTGCCCATCTTTTTTCCTGCACCAAGCTCTGAAAAGGAATGATTGTTGCACTCTCTAGATGTTAGAAAGGCTTTATTATTTTACCTTACAAGAACCCTGGGGTTCTGCAGGGATAGAGCACTGTTTATATGTTTCACTGGTCCTAATACAGGAAAGAGTGCTTCAACTTAAAAGACTTTTTCCTAGTGGATTATCTGCTATGGTGCAGCCAGGTTGCCATGCCCACTTAATATTCATGCCCATTCTACGAGAGCTGTAGCTTCTTTGGCAGCTTTCTTCAATGGATTACCATTGATGGAGATCTGCCAAGCTGCTACTTGGTCATCAGCAGACATGTTCATGTCCCACTACGCTTTGGGTCTGCAGGCAAGGCAAGAAGCTCGAGTGGGAAAGGCAGTGCATTATTCATGGTTCAAGTGAGGAGAGCGTGCCCCACCAGCCTGGTAAGTAGCTCGCGATGATCCCTATGTGAGACTGCACAGAAGACGGATGATGAAAACAAAGTTGCACTCACCTGTAACTATTGTTCATTTAGTATCTTCTGTGCAGGCACACATACACGCCCTTCTGCCCCACTGCATGCTCTGGCTTTGACAGTGCTAGAGGTACTGAGGGTGGGGCCACTGCTGTGCAGGTCACTGCGTAGGAACAGGTTTCTGACTCCAGCGTACAGCACCTCCTGGAGGCTTTCAGCTGTAAAAAACCTGTCTGATGGCCGGTCAGCTCACGCACAGTCTTCCCATGTGTGCCTGCACAGATGATAAACAGTAGTTACAGGTAAGTGCAGCTTTGTTTTTCTTGTCTTTTCTTGGTTTCTGCAGAAGGATACCATGAAGTATAAGAATATTTTGCCTGGTGTCTCTCTCTTTTACAGTCTGTAAAAGCCTAAGGCAGATAGGATTCATAGAACTCGTGGACTAAGCTCTTGTATATCTAGGTTTTGTTTTTTTAAAAAGTTATTTATATTTTAAATGAGTGATGTTTTAAAAGCACCAACTTAAAAGATTCTTTTTATGGCTCTGGGATAGGGAGGCTGAATGAAGGTCCTGTTTTTTTTAGCACATCCCACATAGCCTTCTTAAAGTAATGGTATTGCCTAATGCTGGCTTACAGTAATTTCAAGTGTGTGCTGAGATCTAACTTTAAAAGCTTGTAGGTAAACAAAAATAAGACGAAATAACAAAACAGGGGAATCATATAGCACATGAATCAAACTGTTATGTTTTCACCACTTTTATCTGCTAAGATCTCTTTGATCTTCATATAGGGCCGCTCCTAAAGACAGAATTGAGTTGCTGTGATCATCTTCATCCTCATGTCTTCATCTTTTCATTCGCTCCTTGTTGCTGTCCAAATCAGCATCAACAACCTTGTCCGGTAACCCGATATTTCCCTTTGCAAATTGCACAGGAAAGTGCACTGCTGGTCCTTTGTAGGCTCCTGCCAGCAAAGGCCAAAGTTACCCAGTGAAGTAGAGAAGCCTCTTAAAAACAAAGTGCACACAAACTCTTGTAGAGGAAGAGCCCATGTAGTAAAGAGCACTTTGGAGAGTTGCATTCAACTTCCAAATCCATATGCAGAGTGATTTCAAGCTTTTTTTTACATGCGTGGTTCTAGGAAATTATGCATTGTTATGCATGCAGAAGATATGTATGTGTTTTAGGAAGTGATAAAAATGTGAGTAGCATGGTCATTGATTGAGTTTGAAGTTTCTTTAGAAGAAGGGAAAGTTGAGTTTGCTGTTATCACTGCAACTAAGACATGCAGACTTAACTCCATTTTATATGTTTTCCTAGCACCTGTACTTGGACTCCCCAAAGCAGTCGCTGGTGAAGTAAGTTATTAGGATCATAATCATGAGTAATAAGGAGATTTAATGTCATCATCTTAAATATTTTTTCTCTGAATTTCCTTGCCACACAAAAGGCCCTCTTCACTTACGCAGCTGCTGGTTTTCCATTTGATTCTGCATGCTTACCGCTCAGCAGGGTCCCATGGAAAAGCAGTGGAATTTTTTCCAGTTTGTAAGTAGAATATATAGCGGAAAAAAATGTATGTTAGAATAATATTCCTTTCTCCTAAACCAGGGGTCCCCAGTCTTTTTGCTAATGTGGGCACCTCTGAAAATTTGGCACAGAGTGATGGTCACAATCACGGGTGGTTGCCACAAGAGGCAGAGCCTGCTGCAAAATCACCTCTACAGTGGGTGGAGCCACACTCAAAAACAGGAAGCTCAGGCGCTGGGGAGGAAGTAACTTTAAAAAGACTCAAGGAAAAAAGAGAGTGTAGTACCAGCATTCTAGTGGCAGCTGCTGCTGAAATGTTATTGGATTCTGCACAGCCATCTCCACTGCATCAGATCTCCACTGGCCATTCAGAAGCCCTGCTGGGCAAGAACCCCCCTTGTCCCACCCACTTTACTAAAACATTGGTGGAGGGCCCCAGGCAAAGTATTGGTGGGCGCCATGTTGGGAACCCCATCCTATATAAATGTAGACTTGAATTTAAATTCATTTGAGACGTAAAACAAATATTTAATGTAGCGTGTTCCTTAGTAAATATAAATTCAGATTCACTTATGTTTCTTAACTACTGTGTTTCAGTGCAAGCGCAGATATGTTTTAATTTGTGTTTGATGCCACTGAGAGCCCTGGCATTCAAGGTCCCAAAAATAAGATTTTCAAAACCTTGACACCAGTTGCGGGTCGCGTGCAAACAGCCGTGATCCAAAGTTGAGGTTGGCTACAAATCATGAAAGTGCCTTCTCACGTTTGCTTTATTCCCGTGGGAAAGTTGACTTGCTGGCTTAATCCTTTCCAGGGCTTTTTTTTGTAGCAGGAACTTCTTTGCATATCAGGCCACGCACCCTGAAGTAGCCAATCCTCCAAGAGCTTACAGCAGGCCCTGTAGGAAGAGCCCTGTAAGCTCCAGGGGGATTGGCTACATCAGGGGTGTGTGGCCTCATATGCAAAGAAGTTCCTGCTACAAAAAAAGCCCTGATCATTTCCAAAACGATTAATGTGGTATAGTTAAAAGTTTTGTGGACTGTCGCCCTGAGAAAATGGTGCTGTGGCTAAACCCAGCTGCTTCTTCTTTTTCTCCCAATTGGCTCTCACAGGAGGCTGGAGGCGAAAACATTGGGAGAAAGCCCAGCAGTAGTTGAGAGAGAAGCACCTAACTTGGTTGTGGTGAGGATCAGTTATTAGCAGCAGGGCCGAAGAAGTTTCAGGAGAGGGAGAGTGCCAGTGGCACAGGAGGAAGTCGCTGCACGCTGCAGATGGGGCATGACCCCGCCCCGTAGTCTCTCTTGTCCCTTGCGTTGAGACTGATGGACATTTGAACTTGCCTTGCCCCTCAGGGTTGAGGAAATTATTTGCAATTAGTTCCCTGTTTGGCGGGAGAAGATTTGTTCCTGTTGTTAAATGCAAACAGCATCTTTTTTTGTAAAGTTTTCCTGTATACAGTGGCTAGATCTGGCTTTACAAAGTGTTATTTAGTTAAACTGGTTAACAGCTGACGATGGGGTGGACCTAGCAGGTTAAAGAAGGCTGTTCATAAAAACAGAGCAGAGCCACATGACAAAGGACGAGGAGAGCACAGACTTTTAGCAACCATCTTGTCCAGACCAACATCCTGGGAGTTAGATGCTATCATCCCTGTATGGCTGTTGTCATACTGCTGCATGGCACACCTTTGTGTATTCACTTTATGTTTAAAAATGCTAACATTCACAGCTTAAAAGCTGCAGATGTGTTTGTTATATATTTTTTTTTCCTTTTTAAAAATCCAGTGTTGCATTCACACTGCCAAAGCCATCTTGCTTTTTTGAGAGGCAATGCAGAAACCTCCAGCCCAAGACTGGTTCTGACTAGTCTGATGAAGGCTTTAAAAAGAGCAACTTCAAGAATGCCTAGAAGCGGCTTTTCTGAGAATTGGAAGCCAGTAGTTTCCACTTTGTTCTGTACTCAGTATGAAAAGATAGTTGAGAATGGTTTGACAGACAGGTTTCACATTTCCTCTTTCCCATATTCATCTCTGATGGTGAAATTTTCCATGCCCATTTTTGTTAAATGCAAAAATGGGGACACTTAAGAAATGCTGGAAAAGGTGAAAGGGGCCTTTTCATTCGTCTTCACAGAGCAATCAAACGAAAACATTTGGATACTGTTGTATTCTGTGTTTAAACACTAAAAAATTATGATATGCAGGATCTGGTTCACAGGTTTCGAAATTCTTTCTATGGGGAATTCTTGCCAGTGATTTCCATGATTTCGTTTTCATTGAAAAATGTATTTTGTAAACCTGTTTAAGGATCATTTACAAATAACTTGTTATATACTGGATGGATCCTGATTATCTTTCCTGTATCTCCCTCAAGGCTTTTTTTTAATCAGGAACTCCTTTGCATATTAGGCCACACATCCCTGATGTAGCCAATCCTCCTGGATATAACAGTAGGCCCTGTTCTAAGAGCCCTGTAAGCTCTTGGAGGATTGGCTACATCAGGGTGTGTGGCCTAATATGCAAAGGAGTTCCTGCTATAAAAAAAGCCCTGCCCCTCGCCCTCAGCAGTCACATCTAACTGTGGGAAACTTAATTCCCATTGACAGTTGTGAGAGCTGCATGTAGTAGCCACACAGCTGGAGGGAGGTGATGGCGGGGAGAAGGAAGGGAGAGAACTTGCCCCCTTCTCCCTCTTTTTGTTAAGAGATCTGCACTAGTGGGGAGAGCAATTGTTTCCCCACTTTGACCCCTTGAGCTACATAGCTGTTAGTTCTCATGGGTCTTGTGACACCCAGGAATCATCCTTCCCAGGATCAAATGGGACTTCTGGGAGGAAGGGAGCACAAGGAAGGATCCACGACTATCAGTATGTTCTGCGAAAATGGTCATAAGATCCAGCCCTGCGTAGGGCGCGCTCACTGTTTCAAAAATAAGCACATGTCGATTGTGGTGGAACACTTACCATGTAATAATAGATGTGGGTATACTTTTAGTTTAAGTGATAGCGCTTAGAAGTGACTGAAAATGTATCTTTGTATCGAATGAATGCCTACCATTAACTGACACTAAGCAGATGTGAAACAGAATTTTTTGTAGCTCTAAAACTGGTGGCAGTGAACCAGATGTTCAGGTAGCCTAACTGATGGTTGGGATACAGGAAGCTTCAGTCTGTTATCACTTAAACTAATCAGGCAAACCCAGCCTTCCACAAATGAGCGGAATGTTAGCAGTAGGGCTCAGGGCTCAACCAAGGCTTACGCACTACAGTCACTGCCAAGAAAGTTGATTGAAAAATAGACTATTGGTTAGCTTAGTGTTAGTGTTCTGCATTACTTCTGAGCGATAGGCTAAAATTATGTTGAAGGACTAATTGTGATACTAAGAAAGTGTATGTTCTGTACGTAATATATTTTTTTCGAGTAAACTTTATGTAAGTTATTTTTATGTAGTTTTATTTTTCTGTAATAAAAATTCTATCACTTTATGGTCCATATGTTGCGCCTTGCAATAAAAAGTACAATAACCGCACCTGGTCATGGCTGCTGTTCCTTGGGGAGGGGGCTGTGGTTCAGCGGTTAGAGTATCTGGCTGGTGTATAGAAAGTCCCAGGCTCAATCCCTGACATCTCCAGAAAAGAGGATCAGGTTGTAGGTGAGGGGAGAGAGCTCTGCCTGAGACCCTGGAGAGCCCCTGCCAGCCTGAGTAGATGGTACTGACTGTGATGCCCCATTGGGCCAATTCAGTCTAAGGCAGCTTTGTTGTCTTCATATTAATCAACCTACCATTCAGATCTTATTTATTAGACTTATATCTCACCCTCCCCGCCAAAGCAGGCTCGGGGCAGCTTACGTATCAATAAAACCAGTTAAAACAGATATAGAAAAGAATACATTAAAAACACTAAGATATTACAGGTGCTGTAACAAGGATCTTAAAACAATGGCGGATAGTTGCCTATCCATTCCATATCTCATTTCAGCTATTACACCCAGATGTTCCGTTAAAAAATCATAGGATCAGGCCTGTGCTTCAAGGTGGTTCAGATCACTTCATTCAGGGTTGCAGTCTCCAATCTTAGCCATCAAAGGCTTGGTGGAAGAACACTTTTTTTTTTCTTTTTAATGATGAATGATGGTAACCCTTAGCATGCTCATGTTTTCCGTTGATTGTAGTTCTACTTTGATTTCATGTATTCTAGCCAGACCCTCTCCATTACATCCATAGTAAAGAGCTCCATACTCAGGGTAAGAAGTCCCAGGAGTTTTCTTTTTGAACAGGTTAAAGCAACGAGCAGTTGGGCGGCTTCATTGCACTAATACTGTAGTCTGCTAAGGACAAGTAGGTAAAACAGTAGTATTAGGGCTTTTGTTGAAGGAAGCAAGAGTTGCTGCTAAGGCAGATTTGGGGGCAGAGTTTGAAAAATCTTGCACAGAAGGAAAATAGCTGTTCAGCAAGTGGTAGCCCAAGAGTTCTGCAGCAGTTCTTCTCACACTTATACGATCATGGAGTTGGAAGGGTCCAGAGAGGCCATCTAGTCCATGCAGGATAAGCCTAGAGCATGGGTGGCCGAACTGGCTCGGGAGCCACAAGTGCTGGTTCTTGAAGCCCCCACCGCTCCATCAGCCATCTTGGGTAGGGCATTTCTGTTTAAATAAGTTCTCCAAACCAAGTCAGCTGGTGGCTTGGAGAATGCATTTAAAGTTGCTTTCTTTCCACCTCTCTCTACCCTGTCCCTCCCCCCTCTATTAGTCTTCCTTCCTCTGACATTTGTTCTTTGTGGCTCTTATGTTAAGCAAGTTTGGCCACCGCTGGCCTAGAGCCTCCCTGACAAATGTTTATCCAGCTGCTGCCAGTGAGAATAAAAGCACTGATAACTGTCTTTCAAGAGAAGAGTCATTGTTTGATATGTAACATCTGGATAGGCTCTACAGGTGACAAGAATAGTTCAGCACCTCTCTAGACAGCTGATTTCACAGATGAGTGGCTCTTACTATAAGTCCCCCCCACCCTCATATCCAGCTAGTACCTCTCCACACATGATTTAAACCCTTTACTACATGTTACTTCTTCTTGCAGAAGATGTTGCACAGCATCTTGCGCAAGCTGAAGAGTGTCTTGGGATGATTTTGTTTCCTGTATCTCACACAGAGCCCTAGCACAAGTGTGAAAATTAGGAGTCAGTTAGGGGTTAGAGTGCTGGGCTTAGGAGCCACTGGTTCAAATCCCCATTCTGCCATGGCAGCTTGCTGAGTAGCCTTGGGCCAGCTGCTCTCAGCTTTGCCCATGTCAAAGGGTTCTTGGAAGCATAAAAAGGAGGGAGGAATGATTTAAACCACTGTGAGGAGAAGGAGGAGGAGGTATAGATACTAAATAAACTTCTGCACACAGAGGTCACCTTACAGGCGTAGGAGGGAGCTTTTTGGATCCAGCCTGCCGCTCATAATCTGCTGCTTTGACCCAGAATTACAGTGATAAAATGGCTTCCCTTGGGCATAGTTGGAATTTCCCTTGGCTTGTAATGCAGCAACTGAGCTTAGAAATCCAGCATTCTCTGGATTTCCACCCTTCCAAGGATTGTACCCCCTTCCAAGAGTTATTCCTTATACCAACCATGATAACTTCTCTTGCCTTGAAAATCTTGCAAAATCTCATCCCCTGCCACAAATTCTGTGCGTCCATACGGCACTGCAGAACTCTTGTTGTTCTTTTCTGCTGCTGCAGACAGACTAACACAGCTACTCGTCTTGTTCAAATGTCGTTTGTGCTTTTTTATTATTGGAAACAGCTTTGGGAGCCAGTTCTAACCGCAAAGCAAAATAGTAGGGCATGATACATACAAAATAATTAAGTAGCATCATAGGGAGAGAGATGGTGACATGAACTGGTGTTATAGAAAATGCTGTCAAGCTGTAGCCAACTTATGGTGACTCTTAAGTTACTGCTTGCTAGAAGTTCAATTAAATTTAATTTTTATATTTATACCCCGCCCTATCCCGCAAGCGGGCTCAGGGCGGCTTACAACAATAAAAACAACAAATCAAGATTAAAATCCATATATCAAGATTAAAACAGCTTCCTAAAAGAAGTGAGCAGTGACTGAAGAAAGCTCATCGTCTGGGTTTACATCAGCCTCTTTCAGGAGACAGAAACAGTGACGGGGGAAAGGACTGTCAAGTCACAGTGCATGTCCGGTGGGCTCCCTTTGGTTTGGTGGGTTGCAGGTTACACAGCCTGGCCTCAGCAGCGGCCGCCTTCTTCAACCACATCTCATAGTGGAGACAGCAAGTTCCTTCCATCCCTGTTCTGTGTAGTGAGCCCTGATTTTTTTTACAGTGGTCCAATTCGTCCTTTGGGAGGCGGTTTGAAACAAAACTTTGCTCTTGAACAAAATGTAAGAGACACTTGTGTGTGTGTGCTTTGTCTTCCACAGAGTTTACAGATGATTCCTCAACAACGGAAGGCCATTGCAAAATTTAAAGAGCCAGCCGACGCTTTAAAATTTCAACAGAAGTTTCACAGGTAGATTGGTTAACATGCAATTGTCTTTGTGATTTGTACTCTTGGGTTTGGCATCCCAACCCCTCTGTAAGTGCTTTTCTTGCCATATTTCTGTTTTCTTGTGCATTAGTAGATGCATTGCACAGAATTGCAAAGATGCAGTTACTGAACCCTGTAAGAACATATTTATTTATATGTTGGATTTAGAGCCTGCCCTTCCTTGTACAACAGGCCTCAGGGTGGGTAACAACATTCATAAAACAATTCCTATAAACGTAGTTGTTAAGAGTTTTTGCAGTAATATTAACAACTAATCAGATGGCACATTGAAAGAGCACAGTCTAATGCCTCCTATCCAGGGTTGGGGAGTAAAATATATTACAGCTAAGCACTTGGAGGAATAACAAACACAAAAACAGGACTGGGATGGGATGGGCAGGAAGGAGAGAGGGTAGTCTAGTATGGAGACCATCACTGACTCAGTCATAAGTCTTCCCAGGAAGGAACCTTTCCCATGCCCCTTAAGGAGGCAGTGGTTTGCCCTCTCCTCAAAAAACCATCTTTGGATCCAACCATATTGACAAACTACCGGCCGGTGTTGAACTTGCCCTTTTTTGGTAAAGTAATTGCGAGAGCAGTGGCAGTACAGTTACAGAGATTTTTGGATGATGCTTCCATCTTAGACCCATTTCAGTCCGACTTGCGGCCGGGCCACGGGACGGAGACGGTACTGGTTAGTCACCCTTATGGATGATCTCTTAAGACATCTGGATTGGGGCGGCTTGGCAGTGCTGTTACTGTTAGATCTGTGTTCGATACAGTTGACCACCAGCTACTGTCCCACCGCCTCACCGAGGTGGGCTTACCTCTTTTCTCCAAGGTCGGGACAAGGGGTGGCCATAGGGGGCAGTTTTCTCCCTGATGTTGTTTACTATCTATATGCGCCCTCTTGCCCAGATTGTCCGGAGATATGGGCTGCGTTGCCACCAGTATGCGGATGACACCCAGCTCTATCTAGCTTCCATTCCAGCTGTGTCCTGGAAGATCTGGACCTGGCATTGCAAGCCGTAGTGAAATGGCTCAAGCAGAGTCGACTGAAATTGAATCCAGCAAAGACAGAGGTCCTGTGCTTAAGTTGCGGCGGCCAGGGTAGCGAGATCCCTCTGCTGGCCTTTGATGGGATGCCATTAGCACCAGCTTCAAAAAGAGCTTAGGGATGCTCCTGGAGCCTTCGCTGACAATGGAGGCCCAGGTACCAGCCACTGCCAAATCCACATTTTACCATCTCAGGCGGATAAGGCAGTTGGTTCCATACTTGGAGTGCAGCAACTTGGCAACAGTGATCCATGCATCCGTTACCTCAATAACAGACTACTGCAGCGCTCTCTACATGGGGCTGCCCCGACTCATATTTGAAGGCTGCAGCTGGTGCAAAACACACCAGTCAGGTTGTTAATGGAGCTACATGTACAGGAGCACATTCAACCTGTGCTGGAAATGTTGCACTGGCTGCCCGTAGCGTTCCAGATTCGTTTCAAGATGCTGGTTATAACCTTTAAAGCCCTACATGGCCTGAGACCTGTCTATCTTCGAGACTGCCTTTCCCCATACATACCCAGAGAGCACAATGTTCGGGATCCCAAAATCTTAAGATTGCCAGACAGAAGGAAGCTCGATTATCCATCACCAGAGCATTCTCAGTAATAGCCCCTGCTCTGTGGAATGCCCTCCCCAAAAACATCAAGGCCCTACGGGACCTGTCACAATTCTGCAGGCCTGTAAGACCTCGTTCAAACTTGCTTTCAACGGTTAAGGGAGGTGGCTGTTATTCCGCAGCATCGGCAATCTCACTGAACTGAAAGAACAGAAACTGAAAACATTGGAATAATCAGAATATTAATGTACATCTTAGACGTAATGATTGTAAAATGTATGGAAATGATTTTATTGTATATCCCGTTTTTAAATTTTATGTTTGTTTTAACTGTTGTGAGCCTGAGCCCATTAGGCTCAGCCTGAGGGCAGAATATAAATTTGATTGAATGAGGGAGAGGGCAGAATATAAATTTGATTGAATGAATAAATAAAATAATAATACAACTCCAGAAACAATAAAGCAATATAACATGTATTGTAAATGCAAGAAATGCCAGAAATTACAAGAAGAATTACAATATGATAAGAGCAACACACATAATAGAATCTAGCGGACAGGCAAAAACATAAGCCAGTCAATAAACCAGAAAAGATGTGTATATAAACGAGTAAATCACTTCCACAGTCAAGGTATATCTTCTCTCAACAGGATCCAATTGTTATTTACACCTGTTTCAGTACCTCTGCCTTTTTCAAGAGTAGAGTTAATCATTATAGCTTTATAGCAATTTCAAAAATTACAGTGGATATCAAAGCAGGGGAGTTCCAAACAATGCACGACATAATAGTAAGAAAGTTCAAAGGGCTAGGAATTCCTTATTGTTCTTGGAAAGTTCTGTGCAGTTCTCTTTCTGTCTTCCCAGCCCTGGTTTTTGCTCAGTCATAAGCCTGGCAGAACAGCTCTGTCTTGCAGGCCCTGTGGAACTGCACCAAATCCTGTAGGGCCTGGATCTTGTTCAGCAGAGAGTTTCATCAGGCTGAAGCCTAGTCTGAGAAGGCCCTGGTTCTGGTTGAGGACAGATGGTTAGTTTTTAGGCTGGGGATCACCAGTAGGTTGAGAAGAGCCCTGCTGGATCAGACCTACCGTATTTTTCGGACCATAAGACGCACTTTCCCCCAAAAAAACAGGGGGGGGGGAGTGTGTGCGTCTTATGGAGCGAAGGGACGATAGGACGTACCTTCCTCCGGGGGGGGGGGATCCTCTGCCTCCGCCTCCAATCCCGGTGCTTCCCCCGTGCCTGCCTGGCTCCAGCTCTGCTTCCAGCAAGCGCTGGGATTGCTCCATGCTGCCCCCACAGCAAACCCAGCGCTTCGCGAGCGCCGGCTGCGGAGGGGGCAGCATGCTTCCTCCGTGCCTGTCCGTCTGGCTCCAGCTCTGATGCTTAAAGCAAGCGCCAGGATCGCTCTCTCCGCCCTCCGATCCCGGCGCTTGCTTTAAGCATCAGAGCTGGAGCCAGGCAGACAGGCACGGAGGAAGCACCCGCCCCCTCCACAAACCCAGCACTTCGCGAGCGCCGGCTGCGGAGGGGGCGGCGTGTTTCCTCCGTGCCTGTCTGCCCGGCTCCAGCTCTGATGCTTAAAGCAAGCGCCGGGATCGGAGGGCGGAGGGAGCGGATCGCCCCCCCAGGAGGAAGGTGCGTCCTATGGTCCGGAGCGCCTTATGGACCGAAAAATACGGTATGTTCCATCTAGCCAAGCATCCAGTGAGCAACCAATTCCTCTAGAAGGCCAACAACCTGGCATAGAGGTTGAGGCCTTCCCCTGATGTTGCCTCCTAGCTCTGGGGTTCAGAGGCTGACTAGCTCTGAATGAGGTTCCCTTTAGTCACCATGGCTAGTAGCCACTGAGAGACCTGTCCTTCATGAATCTGCCTTAATCCGCTTTTAAAGCTGTCTATGCCTGACCTGGATAGCCTGGACTAGCCTGATCTCATCAGAAGCCAAGCAGGGTCACTCCAGGCTAGTATTTGTATGAGACCTCTAAATACCAGGGTCATGATGCAGAAATAGGTAATGGCATACCACCTCTGAACATCTGTTGCCTTGAAAACCCTTATAAGGTCACCGTAAGTCAGCTGTGACTTGATGGTACTTTTCATGTCCATGCATGTAGCCCTCACAACATCCTCTGGTAGTAAATTCCACATTTTTTTAATAGTGAATTCCACATTTTAATCACTCTCTTAGAAGCTGCTGGTTTGGTGAATGTCTCTGGAAGCCACATGGCTTTTTTGTGTCCAGTGTTTTAGCAGGAGGGGCTCCTTTGGGGGGGCTGCCCGCTCTTATTCCCTAAATCTTGGCTAATTTCTCCCAAGACCTGATGCAGATGTCAGCTTTTTAAACAGATCTTCGGCAGAAATTCGTGAGAAAAAAGGCTCTTCGGCACACTGACGCTACGAGCTTATGCATATCCTTTGACCCTTATGCTTTACCCTTCTCCAGGCATATGATAGATCTGTCCCACATCAACGTGGCCCTGATAGTGGAGTGATCTGATGAAGACAGCTGATTCATACACTACAGATGGTGTGTTCTGGAGGAAGCCACGAGGGCAGGATCTCCCTGGGCAGCCTGATCCCAGCTTTTGCAGTACCCCGTTTAACCTTCAGACTACTTTGATGATGCTACAGACATCAAAAGCATTGCTGCGAAGGAAGGCTCCAGGAACGGGGATTTAGTCTTGGCTTTGTCTTTTACCGTGTAAATCTGTGGGAACTGCGGGGGATCGTGCCCTGGAGCACGACACACAGCACGCATCAGTGGTTCTCAAGAGATGTACTGTGTGATCAGTGACTCGCACTGAAAGAACACTGACTTTGCAAAGATTTTCTTAAAAACGTTTATTCATAGAAAAGAATACTTGATAATGGTTGCTCTTATCTTCAGTGAGGGGTATTGAAATGACAATGCACCCACACCTCACCTTTCATATCTAAGCAGGTAGGGCCATATAATATGTAGAATAACATGGGCTACATAACTGGTTGGTAGTTGGCCAAGGGGTGCTGAAACTAATTCTGCAACATGGACTCTGTTATATTCTCTCACCCTTCTTTCCTCTCTTGGTGCTTACTTACAGGAATAACTTTGCCAATTTCAGCTCTTAGCGTAATGAAGTATCTTATATTTTACTTTTCTGGAGTCTCTTGAGATACGCCTCTTTGCATTCATGTATATATATATTTCTTAGATCGCTTTGAAAGGGGGCTTACAAAGTGCACAGGGAGGGAGGGGAAGCTCTTGAGTGTTCCCATTCATTATAATGCTAACCAAAGGTCACAAGCAAAGTCCGTTTCCTGACAGCCTCTTGCAAATTGTCCTGCTGTTGTTCAGTTTGCTCCCAGTAATCTATTGCTTTTGATCCCCACTTCCTTTTTTGGAGACATGCTCTGTCTTTTAACTCGCTACAAAAACCACGTAAATGGCAGAGACTGAGACTATTGGATTGTACTTTAGTGTGTGTGTCCCCCGCCCCAGGTGAAATCAGGAAGATACTTGATTCTTGAAGACATGGGGGCTCTTCCAGGAATTATGTACAGATTTTAAGGCAGCGGGATGGTGAGAGTAAGTAAAGTTTCCCACTGTCTCTTGCCGTTCTTCCCAAAGGGGAAGGTCTTTTTTTGGCATTGAAAACTGCTTTGCATCCAGCCTAAGGAATCTTCTATAGTTAGCTGTATAAGCGCATTCCAGCACTAGTGCATTAGTTGAAATAGGCACCTGTTGAAATTATGGATACTCAAAAATTACTGATAAAGAGCCGGCAATTAGAAAGTGCCTAAGTATTTAATGGGGTCAAAGCTTCTTTAAAAAATCGCCAGCACAGGGAAAAGAATAGTCCGCTGGAAAATGTCATTCCTGATAAAGGCTGCATATGTTGTATGTGAGGCTTAGACTCTGTAGGAGATGACTTTCCAGTCCCCAGTTGAGATGCCAAGCTGCCAATACTAGAAAAAGTCTTTTTAGGCAATACTGCTTACTTCTGCCCCTGGAAATATTTCAGGAATAGCTTAGTTGTCAGTAAAAAGGACAGATGTTTTAAAAGGTGTTATAAACAAATGGCTTGTAAAGGTGAACTGTGACCTCATGGAGTGCCCAGCCTCAAACAGGCCACGGAGGTGAGTTTTGTCCTTAATCCATTCGTTTTGTGCTTGTTGAGGCACCAGGAATCTTGGGTTCCGATGGATCGTCAGTTTTCCTGTGCCCAGAAATGGTAGCTTTGGTTCCTTTGCAGACGTTAAATCTTTTTCTTGTGTTTAGACTCCGATGGCAGTTAAATGTGGTGCTCTTCCTGTTTGCTTCTCCAGAAGGAATAGGTTGGGCAAAATCAAGACATCCCTACAGGGGGCCTGAGAAAGAGACGAAGTGCAGGGATTGCAAGCAGCTTTCAGGCTCTGGGCTTAGTCAGAGGCAGGATTGCACGGCTTTGGCCAGGCTTGAAAAACAAAAAATGCCTTTGTGATGGAGGGGACAGGATGGCACCCCTTGTGCTAACCTCCGTGGGGCTGCTGCTACCGTAGATAACTTTGGACTGGTAAAGAAGCAGTCATTTAAAAAATTATTTCAAGGATTGAAACTCTGACCATGAGAAAAAATAGCTGTGGCATTTAAAAGGTTGGTAGGCATTTCCGTACAGGTGCTGTAGGAATACTAGGCTTACTCCGCATTATGGAGAATACAGTATGCCTTGTCTGTGTGTGTTAACTGTGCGTGTGCACATCACGTAGATTTCTGTTTGTACACGACTGTCAGCTGGAACTTTCCAGTTTCGATTACGGGAAAGGAGAGCTCTCCCGCATGCTGCCGATTCTTCCCCTCCATAGCTGGTAGGAGTCCCCTGCTCTGGGTGGGAGGCACCCGGCCACTGAATTAAGTAATCCCAGAGGGAACAGGTCATGCAATATCTCGACTCATGCTAACTTAGTAGTAGGATTTGTTAGCAGGATGAGATTGTGGCTCTTCTCAGTTCGAGGTGCCTTTGGTAAAAATGGCAGTTAAAATAGGAAACATTCCCCTCCTTCAGTGCAACACGCCACAATTTTTGCAGAAGATCTGTTGCAACCATTATCTGGTTCTTTCTGTATCATGCTTTGAAAATAAGATGCAAAAATGCAGGACTTGCATTTCATGTATTATGTAAATATCGGACTTTGGAACAAACTTTAAATAAGGATATTCAAAGTGCTTACAGTTCTCGTCACATCAGAACTCTTGGGGGTGGGAGGGGATGAAAGTGGGTTGTGCTGTCTTATCGAAGTTTAAGGACACAGTTCCCTAAATGTTCATTTTTTTGTGTAACTCTTCAATTTTTTTATAAAGATGCTAGTAAGTCAATACATATATCCTGATCTGCGTATTATTTGTTCACTAAGCTTCAGAAACTTAAATATGGTATGGATTTTTTTAGCCAGTATCTATTGTAGGCAGAGTCAGGGTTTTTTTCCTCTCTTAGAATAACTTCTGTTTTAGTTTTGCGGCATTTTCAAATTCACATTACCTTTCATTACCTTCTTAATGAAAAAAGAACCGCAGCCGAATGTTGTACAATGTTGGATCTTAATTACAACTTAACAGAAAGTTTAACTGAGCAATAGTTTTTTTCCAGTGGAAAATATAGTGAAAGTTTTCAGTTTGGTCCTAGGGACTTTAAAGATTGGGACATGATCTGGGAATTCTGTTTGTTAAGATATCTATAGGGTTATTTCCATGGGAAATCTTCCATCAAGACTGAAATAAGGTGGTTTTCTTCATACTGGCAATTCAGGCTGGTCCTGGAATTCTCAGTACAGCTCTCCGTATGAGTACTGAATTTAACACTCCTTCATGCTCTCAAGGGTTTTGTTGCAATATTGATCCTAAGGAAACAGAGATGGTCAGCTAAAGCCCATTTGTAAATACAGGAGATGCTACATACATATATTCCTGATTCTGGCTCCTTAAACTGTTGAAGTAAAAAGATAAATAGTTAGATTGAACTTAGAATAGGGAAACGGAATTATATAATTGTTACCAAAAAAAGATAGTCCATTATTCTGTGGATTGCAGTTTTTATGTTCTAGAGAGGACAAAACTAGAGAATGGGGATGATGAGTTTATACGATCATTTTTATGGGGAAATGTTGACACAAGGTGACATTTCTCTTTCATTCATTCATGGTAGCTTGTTCACATCAATGTGTCCCCTGTGATGAAATCCAAAGATAAAATATTTGTTTTCAGCAGCTGAATTGTATGTGGTGCTGTCTTTGTTTCATTATCAGGACAATATGTGGATCCAGAGTAGCAACTCCAGAAGAATGAAGGGGGGAATGTCATCTTGTGGGTGGGTATTCCCTGTAGTTTCATTTTTATTTTTTACATATTTTAATTTATTTTTTTATTTATTTTGTCTGTAGTTGTGAGTTATTTTCACAGAAAACTTTAGCTGGAAATATTGATGACACCAGGAATTCTGGCAGTTGTATGCAGCATACACTTCAGGGATCAGTTCAGAGTGGAATTTTTTTAGTATAGCCTTGAGCTATTAATAGTTTGGCATCTTTTCTCAATCTTTTCTTTATTAGCATCAAGGGAAATAGTGGAATAAAGTTTGAGTCCAGTGGCACCTTTTAAGACCAACAAAGTTTAACTCTGGGTATAAGTTTTCATGTCCATGTGTGTTGCTGTACCTCTGGCTTTTCTGGGTTGGCTCTAGATGTCCTATTAATTTCCCTTCCCTGTTTGTTACATTGTTCTTTCTTTTGGCCTTCTGTTGACATGTCCCTTTACCTGAATGGTAGACTGTTGGTCTTGTATTCTTACCAACAGTCTGCACATCTGGGTTTTAATCAGCTGCTCATAACTTTCCTCACCATCTTCTAAACTTTATTTTGCAGCAGCAATTTTGGACAAAACAAAGCGTTGGAAACCTGTTTCTATTAAACACTAGAAGGTGCAAAGATTTTAAAGGAGCATGCCATAGAACACTTTTAGGCTGTCAAAGTTAAACGTTTGCTTGTGGGATGTTGCATTAGCACCACGGTTAAATATCAAAATGTCAATACTATGATAGTAGCATTGCAACTTATTAAATCCTAAGGATTTTCTGTAAGGTTTTTTTGTAACCTGTGTACATTTTTTTTTATTCAACACAGTTGACTACCTGTAATCTACATAAGCCTTTGGGGCCTTATGTACAGACTCCAGATTCATATTGGATCTCATGTATACCATCTTCTGGTATAAGTGTGGTTGGGAAGGATCTCTCTCTCTCTTTTTTTTTTTTTTTGGTGATCTACAAGGATGCATTCCCAGTTTTCATGTTCATCTTGGTAAGACTGTCCTTTTTCACACTACTTGTGTTTTGGTGAGGTCAATTCTTCTTGAACGCCATCACCACCCTTCGCCATTGGATTGGATGTGGATCTAAAAAGGCAGCCTGTGAACACAGTGCTGCCTTTTCAGCAGATCCATGCTCTGTGTGTTACGTGCCATCAAGTCGCCTACGACTTATGGCAGCCCTGTGAACCAGTGACCTCCAAAGGGTATTAATGCCCACTGACAATCTGGGAGGATAAATCTCTTAGAACCAAATGTGCAAATTAATTGGAGTGTCTAGTATGTTTTAGAATGATGTCATTGAAATTATGTATGTAATTGTGAAAAATCTCTGAATTGTAAAATTCTGGTTTTTTACGTGATTCTTCAGTCATTTGTTTTACAGTGTGTAGTAGTTTTCATTCTTTGCTATTTGTATGCATCTAACTAATTCTCTTTTTTTTAAATAATTCAGTAATTTTCTTTACAGGTGTAAGGGAGACCAGGGAGTTAATTCTTAAACTCCTTCCGGGTTTGACTTGAAAGTAAACACTTTTTTTTTTTTGCAGGCACAGCAGAAACATCAGATTTATTTATTTGCAGAGGATCTTTGGGCTTGTCTCTTTTCATGCACTTTTAGTCATGTCTTAACAGCATTCTCCCCCTCCCCCCCCCCCCCAAGTTCTGCTTTGCTTGCTATCATCCCTTAATTGCCATTATTAGGCTGTGAGGTTGAGGCTCACCCAAGGCCATCTATTTAGATAAGCTTCCTACAAATTTGACCTTGATTTTTTTTCATGTCTAGATCTGCTGCCATGCAATATTTTTCCTGCTGTTTGACCAGGCAATGTCATCATCTTCATTTTCTTTTTATTCTCACAGTTCTTCCTTCCCAATAGCACCCAGATATCTGAACCCAAATGTTTTATGTTGACCCATAATGAGACTTGGCATGCGGTCGTACTTGCTGCCTTTTTGGAGAGCAGATTGCTGAAGGGCTTCATAGGAGCCCAGTATGGTCTTCCTGCCCCTCCATCATGTGATCTCCTCATGTGCAGCGTCACAATCAGATCAGTTGAGGTCCCCACTAACTGGCTTCTCCCTGTGTTGCCTTCATAGTGCAATTCTTGCTTCTGTCTTAACGCAGGGGTGGCCAAACTTTCTTAACATAAGAGCCACATTGAATAAATGTCAGATGTTTGAGAGCCGCAAGATATGAGCGTCAGATATTTGAGAGCTGCAGGGAGGAAGACAAATAGATGGGAAGGTGAAAAGAACGCAACTTTAAATACATTCTCCAAGCTGCCAGCTGGCTCGGCTTGGATAATTGATTTAAATAGATAAATGCCTTCTCCAAACTCACCAAACAGGGGCAACGGAAGCTTCGAGAGCCACACGGCTCCTGAGCTGCACTTTGGCCACCCCTGGTCTAACATATGGATGCTAGGAGAACTGAGGATAATTTGTATCTAGCCCAATACTGCCTACTTGGACTTGGCAGCAGCTCTTCAAGAATGGAAGCAGATGTTTTTCCCAGCCAGAGATCCTTTTAACTGGGGATTCCAGATATGCAATCTGCCAGTTTTGAGAGCCAGTTTGGTGTAGTGGACTCTTATCTGGGAAAACCAGGTTTGATTCCTCACTCCTCCACCTGCAGCTGCTGGAATGGCCTTGGGTCAGCCATAGCTTCCACTGAGTTGCCCTTGAAAGGGCAGCTACTGCATGAGCTCTGTCAACCCCTCCCACCTCACAGGGTGTCTGTTGTGGGGAAGGAAGATAAAGGAGATTGTAGGCTGCTTTGAGATTCAGAATGGAGGGCAGGGTATAAATCCATATCTTCTTCATACAAAGTATTGAGGACTCTACCGTTGAATTAGGGCTCTGAGTGGATCTCTGAGGGCTTCAGTATAAGGCGCTGGAGAGTCTTATGCTGATGAAAATGCAGTGTCCACAGCATAGCATAACAACCTGAATAGTCAGAGCTCATCAGAAGTGAAGTAAGGTCAGTGAAAATCAGAGTTGCTGTGCATAGGAAGGCAATGGCAAGCCATCTCTGCTCATTTCTTTCCTTGAAAACTCCATGAGGAGGTCACCATAAGCCAGTAGTGACTTGACAGCACTTAATGTTACTACAGCCTAGTGTTCAGGGGGAGCTAGACCAGTTTCCAGTACTTTGTACCCAGCTCCTGTCATACAAAACAATGCAGCAGGATTGCATCCAAAGACCTTTCACCAAATCAAGCATCAGTGGCATTCTCTCTATATTAAGGGCCAGTCCAATAGCCCAGAACTGTCATGGAGGTGAAAGCTTTTGAGCCCTTTGAGTAATGTTGTTTTTTGTAATCCATGGCTGATAAACTCTTGTTCTAACTGGAGTGCCAGTTTGGTGTAGTGGTTAAATGTGGACTCTTATCTGGGAGAACCAGGTTTGATTCCCCACTCCTCTGCTTGCAGCTGCTAGAATGGCCTTGGGTCAGCCATAGCTCTCACAAGAGTTGTCCTTGAAAGGGCAGCTTCCGTGAGAGCTCTCTTAGCCCACCTACCGCACAGGGTGACTGTTGTGGGGGTAGGAGATAACATAAGAGAAGCCATGTTGGATCAGGCCAATAGCCCTTCCAGTCCAACCCTCTATATCGCATAGTGGCCAAAAAATTTATATATATACACACACACATATATACACACACACTGTGGCTAATAGCCACTGATGGACCACTGCTCCATATTTTTATCTAATCCCCTCTTGAAGCTGGCTATGCTTGTAGCTGCTACCACCTCCTGTGGCAGTGAATTCCACATGTTAATCACCCTTTGGGTGAAGAAGTACCTCCTTTTATCTGTTCTAACCCGACTGCTCAGCAATTTCATTGAATGCCCATGAGTTCTTGTATTGTGAGAAAGGGAGAAAAGTACTTCTTTCTCTACCTTCTCCATCCCATGCATAATCTTGTAAACCTCTATCATGTCACCCCGCAGTCGACATTTCTCCAAGCTAAAGAGCCCCAGGTGTTTTAACCTTTCTTCATAGGGAAGGTGTTCCAAACCCCTAATTCTAGTTGCCCTTTTCTGCACTTTTTCCAATGCTATAATAGATGATAGATAGATAGATAGATAGATAGATAGATAGATAGATAGATAGATAGATAGATAGATAGATAGATAGATAGATAGATAGATAGATAGATAGATAATGGAGATTGTAAGCCGGTCTGAGACTCTGATTCAGAGAGAAGGGCGGGGTATAAATCTGCAGTCTTCTTTTTCTATGAGACCTCCATGACCCCGGAATAATTGCTGATCCATTGCTGATGTCCTTAATAAGGCACTTCAGACCAGTATTCTAGGACTCAAGTAGGTGTTTCCATAGTGGTGGAGAAGGCTGGAGTGTATACAAACACTTACAATACAGCTGAGGTGTAATTTATTGTGGTTTTCCCTCCCCTTTACAGGCTCTCTTTTTCTCCTCTAGGAATGTTGCAAGGCTCTTAACTGTTTTAATGCAAGTTTACTATCCATACAGGCAAGTGGCACCAGCTTCCAAGGCAGTCTATGAAGGATACGTCGTCTCTAACCTCTGCTCTTTCTTCCTCCTTCCCTTTTCAGGCTCTCCTACTTCTCCCCGAATTCAGTGATAGCAATAGCTTTCCATGTAGCGGTAGCGAGAACCTGTCGATCTGTTAGTACTGTGACTGAATGTGATCTTTCTTAACCTTTGTAACCTCCTGGAATACTGTACAGACTTGAATGTAACTGGTAGTGCCGTTCAAACTTGTACTGCTCTAATCTGGACTGTGGAACTTGTATTTATTAGGATAAGCTCAAGAGCTGGCTGCTGGGTTATGAGACTGACGCCCCTGGGGTTTACATCCTGCCTCTTGCTTTCTGCGGTATCCGATGCCCACGTTGTTTTTACACCTCGTTTTCTTAAATGTAAATCTGTGTGCCTTTTTGGCACCAAGTTCATTGTGCTTGTTTTACAAGGTTTCTCTGGAGTTTGTTCACATGGTATGAATACATGGAGAATATCGGTGTGTAAATTTGTGATTCCAGATTTCGGAATGTCAGTAGCTAATTAAACTTGCTCCAGTGTCATTGTGCAGTTAAACTTATCTGCTGTAACTGAACTGTATAAATAAAACCCCTTTTCTTTATAACACGGCTTGTGTATTTTATTCAACCGCTTCAAGTATTCTATTAATTTATGTAGTTAAAATACAACCTGGGGCGGGCTACCATACATTGGCTTTTTAAAATTTCATTTCATTGAATTTAGAACTAGCAAACGTAACAAACATCGGAGATTTCAGTTCAAGCATTACAAACAGAGTGTAAGATAAACTTATGTTTCAATAAACCAGCATTCAAACTGAGTTTGCGAAAGAAGTTACACAATAATATATTAGTAACGTCAATATTTTGCAATTTAAAAATTTAGGTTTTCTAAAGAAACGTATGAAAACCTAATGATCCTTTAGTCTGATACCAACAATTAAAATAGTCAATACTGATAGGGAATAGACTAGGCAACTTTATGTAAATATCCATATGTTATAGTCAGATCGATTCGGTATAACATTGGCTTCTTTCCACAGCAACCTTGCGAGGTAGGTGAATTCTTGACCTAGCAGTGATCTGAACTGAGAACTGCTACACCTCTTGTGTTTAGGAGGTTGTTATAGATCAATGGTATTCTCTAGGAATGCAAAGATCCAACTTAAGGAAAGAGTTAGAAGGACCACAGTTTTAATGGAATGGCAAGAAAAGTGTATTATTCAAGGTGAAAAGTAGCTCAAGGCTGAAAGAGTAAAAGTTTTGCACTGCATTGATATTGTGGGATTTTGGAGCCCAGGAGTATTTCTAGGACCCTCAGTTCTCTTGAGTTCTTTTATTGGTTGGATGGGGACTGGCAAGGGGGTTTGAATTTAGTAAAGAGAGAATTATAGTCTAGCAATTTTTAGGACAGAAAATACATCAATTTTAAATCTTGAAGACTGAAAACATTTCAGTATTCAACATATCTCATATTCAGCATATCATAATTTCATAAAAACACTATACTTGAAATTAGTGCATGTATATGAACTTAAGAGGTTCAGATATACAGAGCGTTCTGGACTGGTCACCAGCGTCTCACAAGGAGCTGTTGATGGCCAGCCCAGAGGAGACAATTTCTTTAACAGTTTATACCCTCTGGACTCATAGGTTTAATCAAAATGGCTGACTGGAGCCCAATACAATCCTAGCAGAAGTGAATCTCTAATACAATTTTACTGTGAACTCATACCATAGATAAGAAAGGAAGTTATGTGATAGAGTGTCGTAGAAATATTAATGATCACTCTGAGAATCTAGGAGCCTTCAGCAGATTGTTTTGACTTTATTTTGACCGCATGGTAAGTGCAATGCATAGCTGTGACCCCTGAGTTCGCAAGCCTTATCTATCAGTCATGCACTATTGACCTTCACCCATCAAGAAAGCATTGTAGAGACCCATGGGGCTTGGGGAAGGAGATAACATTAGAAAATATAAACTATTCTTCTATACATAGGGAAACCAAGGCCACAGAGAAAGCGGTTAACCTTGGCTTGCAAGACTGTCACTTCAGTTATACTGCAAAGTTCTGTTAGCATTAGTTCAGCCTTCTGTTCTTCCCTCTCTGAATGACAGGAAGTCTTTCTTCCTTTGCTTTTATCTCCCCATGGTGTTCCAGAATTAGGTGATTACTTCTCAGGAGTTCCTCTGTTTCTGTTTTCTGGCTAATACATGGATTCCATCCATTGGTGGGCGGTTACTCTAAACCTGGAATCTTCAACATCATTGACTCTGCAGGCACTAGTGGAATGTTGAGGAAGGGCCAGGGAATCGCAAAATAATGATGTTCCAAGCCAAGCATCCTCGTATGATGGGAACAGCTATTTTGGAGTAAACACTTTGTGCAAACCCAAAGCTAATACCTCTTGGCATCTTGTGAAGCTCCTCATACTCCATTGTGGTTGCAGATGGCCAGAACCAGCTCCTTGCGTGGAGGAAGCAGTCTTAACACGATGGCTGCTGAACAGCCAATGCCAAAAACAACATATACAAAGGATTCTTACAGTGTCAGCAGGGTATTGCTCTTAAGAACTACCATTTTGAATAGCAGCAGTGCGATATGTTCACTCACCCTGAAATAAGAACAAGAGGGATAAAAACTGCTCATCTATAGAAGCTTTACCTAATGCCGCCCTGAGACACTTCGGTGAGAAGGGCAGGATATAAGTCCAAATATAAATAAATAAATAATGTCTTTATAGTCGTTCAGTTTGAAAGGTTAATTTCACTGTAACTGTTAACAGTTGAACAGGTTTGGGCTTAGAACTGGAAGTATTAATGAGTAAAGTGTTGATCTAATAGTCAGCCTTTTAAAATACGTGGTCATTTCACAATATTCAAGCACTGTTTGTGTATATTGGATCCAGCATTTCACATTGGATAAACATATGGAGCAGAGGTCCATCAGTGGCTATTAGGCACTAGGTATAGATGGAACTCTCTGTCTCGGGGAAGTGATGCTCTGTATTCTTGGTGCTGGGGGGGCAACAGTGGGAGGGCTTCTAGTATCTTGGCCCCACTGCTGGACCTCATGATGGCGCCTGGGGTTTTTTGGCCACTGTATGACAGAGTGTTGGACCAGATGAGCCACTGGCCTGATCCAACATGGCTTCTCTTTATGTTCTTGCATCCTTCCTGCATCACAACATGCTTGGTTAATAGAATTCCTTCCACAGGAGACTAGGGCCTGCATGTATGGGGAATGGAACCATTGGATCCAGGTCCAGAGCTTCTTTTTACCACTCAAATGGCCAGCCTTAGTTTATGCAGCCAGGAGGGGGTGTATAAGCACGTTTCTTAATAATTACCAGAACTCCTTTCAGAGTTCAATCATGCTTGTCACAACCTTGCTCCTGGCTCCATCCCCAAAGTGTCTTGGCTCCACCCCCAAAGTCCCCAGACTTTCTAAGGTTTCCTGAATTGGACCTGGCAACTCTAGAGAAAGGTGAGATATATCAATAAAGTAGATTAAGAAACCCAGAGGCCTACTTCTTGCTACTGCACCGTCCTGGACTTTGAAGGTTAGTATTTGCTTTAGGCAGCCTTTTTGCAGCTCATTTTGGTCCATTTTGGTCTTGAAGGGTTATTGCTGAGTGGCAGAGCACACGTTTTGCATGCAGAAGCTTTCAGGTTCTGCCCTTGTGGTTTCCCATTAAAAGGAGAGATTACAAAGACCTCTGCATGAGACCTTGACATGCCAGCACTCCTTGGCAGTAGACAGCTCTGGGCTAGATGGGCAGCCCACTCCAAGGCTATTTTAGGGAGAAACCAACAACCTTTTCAGCCAGGCATGTACAACTCTCAAATAAGAGGTGCATTTCCCCTCTTCCAACTTTCTGTCCATGATTAGCTGCCCATCTAAAATACAATATATTCAAGAGCACTGCAGATGAAAATAGCAAGTCTCAACAGCTAAAAGCCATCTCAGTCACTGGGGTCATCATGGCTTAGGAAGCCTGTTTGGTTCCCAGAATGTGCAGCTTTTTTCGGGCTACCTTTGGTGCCCACATGGACAGTGGATGTCAGTCCTAGTTTACAAGGATTCCACAGGGGAAGGGCCGGGTGTGCCCAGCACCAAGATCCCTGTGCAAATCTGACCGTGAGGAAAATTCCTTCCCGACCCCAAAGTGGTGATCGGCATTACTGTGGCCACTGTGGTCGTATAAGAAAGCGCCCTGAGAGCAAAGCACTGACTCATCCTTTCCTGCCCTCCCCCTCACAATCTACTTACGTTCATAGTGTTGAGTTGAGGTGAAACATCTAATGGGAAATAATTACCAATCTCTTCTGTCGCACCCTTCCTTAGCCGCCTCTCATTTTGATCTGTGGCTTCCTTTTGATGTGCCCTCTCTGTCCCAGCTTTAAAGAAACAATCTGGTGAAGGGAAAACTCGTGCAAGTCTAGTTAAAAAAATCAGTGAAATATAGACGTCTTTTTTCCTTTGGGCTTCACCCACATGCCCCATTTAATCAGCAGCGTTTTGAACGAAAACTCATTTCCTCGTGCGGGGAGGGAGGTGTCCGCCTCACATCTCATCAACCAAACCCTCAATCACCAGGCCTGGAACAGCAGGAAGGAAGAAACCCTCATTTCCATGGAAGATTTGTGTTGTGGCTTGATCCTTTATCTTTTCCTCCGCTTCTAGGTCTTCTTTTCTCACCTGTGCCCTGTCCTCACACATTTATGATCCCCCCTCCCTTTCTTCAAATTTATGAGGGAGAAAAAATGGCCCCCAGCACCTGAAAATTAGAAGAGCTAAAGGCCATCGAGTTGTAAATGAGGCTGAATGATTATGGACTGCCAGCTGTGTGAGGGGCACTGATTGGGCCTAATTGCCGAGCAATAATTGCCTCCTCTCTCTCCAAAAAACAAGAAGCAAAATGGGCTCTTGTGCTGAATGCTGCTGATGAAGGGGGCTGGAGGGCACTCAGGGCAGGAGTGTATCAGGCCTGTCACTTCAACCAGGAGAAACCTCTCAGCATACCTCATCTGGGCTGGGGAAAGGGGCAGAGTCCTGGGTGCAAACCTAAGATAGGGCCTCCTGTCCTTAGGGGCATTTTCACATTCAAAGCCAGTTCAGCCTCTGTCTTCCTCTTCTCTCCCCCCCCCTGAAGCTTCCACTGGGAAATGCTATCAAAATAGTTCCTCTTCCTAATGGTGTGTGTGAAGTGCTGCTTTCCTACTTAATGGCAATCCTTTGAATTAATGGCCTCCCAAGCGTCCTATTGCTCAAGTCCTGCAAACTGAGGGCCATGGCTTCCTTGATGGAGCCCATCCGCCTCATGTTGGGCCTTCCTCTTTTCTGGCTGCCTTCAGCTTTTCCTGGCATGATTGACTTTTCAGTGACTCTTGTCTCTGATGATGCGACCAAAGAATGAGAGCCTTAGTTTGGTCATTTTACCTTCAAGGTTTGATTTGATCTAGTACTCAATTCTTATTCTTTTTGGCTGTCCATGGTATCTGTAAAACTCTCCTCAAACACTCCATTTCAAATGAATCAGTCAGCTTGGTAATGATCAACTACCATAAGTAGATGGGGGCCTTGAGATCTCCCAGAATTACAACTGGCCTCCAGACTACAGAGATCAGTTCCCCTGGAGAAAATGGATGCTTTGGAGGGTGGACTCTGACATTGTACCCCACTGAGGTCCCTCCCCAAACCCCACCTTTTCTCCCACGCCCAAATCTCCAGGAGTTTCCAAAGTGGGACTTTGCAACTCTACTCTTATGTGGCTTCCCTTTGTCTCTGGCAATAGAAATGTGTACCCTTTGTCACAGGAAATATGAAAATGTCCCATGTTTTTCAACAACTGCTCCTATAACTGGCAAAATCAACTGTACCCACCAGTTCTTTTGTCCCAGTGGCTTTAAGGAGGGACAAGAAATGAAGCATTTAGGGCAGAGTTTAGGTTAGTCTTGGATGCCCCACCACTTCAACAGCACACATCTGAGTAAAGTCTGCGGAAAGCTCCACGCTGCAAATGGGTCATTGTGGTGAAGTGGTTAAGAGTAGTGGACTCTAATCTGAAGAACCAGGTTTAATTCCCCACTCCTCTTCCACATGAGGGCTTGCTGGGTGACCTTGGGGTCAGACACAGTTCTCTCAGAGCTGTTCTCTCAAGAGCAGTTCTCTCAGAGATCTCTCAGCCCCACCTTCCTTATGGGACTGTCTGTTGTGAGGGAAGGAGATTGTAAACCACTCCAAGATTCTTATCCTTGTGGTGATATTTCCAAATTTCTGTAATCCAGGGTGGTGGTGGTGGTTGCATTTCTTATATGTCATGTTTTATGTTGTTTCTATCACTCTGTCTTTTAATTCCATGATCTGGTTTTTATTACATTGTTTATCGTTCCTATTAAGTTGTTTTAAATTTTGTAATCTGCCTTGAGTCTCAGCGATAAAAGTGAATAGCATTTCAATCAATAAAATAATAACTCCACAAATCACAGAAACACACTACCAGTACCACAAATGGGACTAGATGCCAGATCTTGATGGCTAAACAATATGCTGCATATTTCATTGACTGCCAACACTCAAAGACTTGTATCCAAAAGCTACTTAGGCTTAAGGAGTGGCCTGGTTCTAGTATTAAGGAAGAGGCAGAAAAAACTCCCTCGATCCACTTTTCTCTGGCTATGTACAACTTTATAAACCTCTAGGATGTCCCCTCTCATGCTATAGCTTTCCTTAAGTGAAAAGTCCCAGGCTCTTCAGCCTTTCCCCAGAGGAAAGGGGCTCCAACTTCTTCATTATCTTGGTAGCCCCCATCTCTACTTTTCCCAGGTGTTTTGTAAAAGACATGCTGACCTGGATAGCCTGATCTCGTCCCATTCCAAAGTTGGCCCTGGTTAGTATTTGGATGGGAGACTACCAAGGCCAGGGATGCATGAGACAGGTAATGGCAAATCACCTTTGAAGATCTCTTGCCTTGAGAACTCTGCAGAGTCCCCAGGCCTTGAATTCAGCAGCTCCTGAACCTTTCTGACACCCCCCCCCATCCTCCTCACCTGCCTTGTCTATTGAATAGTAGGTGCAGCTGCATAACAATCCCTGGATTTGGAGAGCAAGCAGCCAGCCAGCCACCACCTTTGCCATGCCCCCAGCAGCTCTCATTAACTTCTGGAGAAGCCCATGCCACCCTTTCTGCACTTCTTATGTGATTTTGGGTGGCAGGTGCCTTGCTGGCCTTTTGACTGGGGGCGGTGGCCAAGGAGAGCCCCAGGTGAGTGAGGCCTGCTTGGGCTACCTGGATCTCTAGCCAGCTCAAGTAGGCCTCGCTCACCCAGTGTTCTCTTTTCTTGCATTGAGTTGCTTTTGGCTGGGGAGGGAGGTTGTGGCATATGCTAATGAGCTCCACCACCTATTTTTCTACAAAATGACCCCTGAGGGTCCCCATACTTTGTTTCTGACTAGGAGGAGGAGGAGGAAAAAGCAACAGCAGCAGCAGCCATTCGCTAGGGAACTCATAATGGGAAACTTGGTTTTCCCAGCTGCTAACCATATCAGTTGCTACTCCACTAAAGAGAAGTATTGCAAGTGAATATATTGCTGATATGGCTACATGTCCCTGCTCAGTCTATGCACAGGAACAAGCCCTAGTTTACCTCTATATGATGTATAAAAAGGCACTTAACAGTAAAGAAAATCAGCACACTTTCTAAAAAAAGTTTTCTTTAGCTTTTCCACAAGATGGCGCTCGAATCGCATCCTGGATACACAGACTCTTTGCTTGCGGTCTCGGCATGCCAGCAATACAACTGCTAACACAGTTAATTGGGTTTAAACGGCTAGTATCATCAGTAGGACATCGACAAGGGAATTTCCACATTTAAATCTGGTTTCTCCATTGTTAACAGGAAAGTGGGAACACTATTACATCGTCCAAGCATTAAAGGCACAACAAATACTAATGAATCTCCAGTCTTTGTGTGTGTGTTCTTCATATATATAAGTAGTGTTGCCAGGTCTGTGTTGGAAAACACCTGGAGACTTGGGGAGTGGAACTGGGAGAGGGTGGGATTTGGGGAGGGGCCTCATCATGGTACAATGCCATAGTGTCCACCTTTCAAAGCAGCCAATTCTCTAGGGGAATTGGTCTCTGCCAAACCAAACCAAAAGATCTCCAGGCCGCACCTGGAGAATGGCAACCCTAACTGATGTGCTAGCCCAGATTTGCAGGGAGACTGAGAAGTCACATCACTCTTTCACCGCCATTAATGATGTATATTTTAAAGCAAGAAGAAACCAGGGTGTTTGTATTAGAATGCTTCATTTAAAACAATGCTTCTGCATAATCAACAGTTACAGTAATTTTTTAAGCATTTTAAGAATTCCATTCCAGTTACTCGAGTAAGGCAATCATACTTGCAGATATAAGCTTCAGAAAAGTAATGTAAAGTTCATTGCACTGGAAGCCAGGGGTAGCCCCAAGACAGCATGAGAAATGTAAAATAGAAATCTATTGAGGAAAGTTTATTTCCTCATGAGCCCTATGTGTATGAAGGACCTCTGTACATAGGACAAAGAGCCCCGAGGTGCAGAGTGGTAAAGCTGCAGTACTGCAGTCAGAGCCCTCTGCTCACGACCTGAGTTCTATCCCAGCGGAAGCTGGTTCAGGTAGCCAGCTCCAGACTCAGCCTTCTATCCTTCTAAAGTCAGTAAAATGAGAACCCAGCTTGCTGGGGGGAAAGTGTAGATGACTGGGGAAGGCAATGGCAAACCACCCCATAAAAAAAGTCTGCCATGAAAACATGAAAGCAGCGTCACCACAGAGTCGAAAACGACTGGTGCTTGCACAGGGGACTAATAGAACAGCTCATTGCTAAAAAAACAACAACAGCTAAAACACATTGTTTTGGCTGTTCTATATTTGTTACTCTGTGTTTCCCCAATTTTTTATAAAAAAAATAAAATAACTTCTTTGAAGCTCTGCTGTGAAGCTGGTCACTCCCTGGCAGCCTGTCCAACCTGACACCCACCTGTCCCAGAGAGGTAGACAGAAAATCCAAGGGAGCTTAAAATCAGGCCAGGAGCATCGCAAGGGCCGGAATGAGGGGCGGAAAAATAGATCCAAATTCTCAGCCATGTACTAAGAGATGATAGAAATGGTACATCTCCCTTGGAGGTACAGTTGCCATCCTGCAGGTAGTGCCTGGAGATTTCCTGGAATTACAACTGATAAGAACATAAGAGAAGCCATGTTGGATCAGGCCAATGGCCCATCCAGTCCAACACTCTGTGTCACAAAGTAGCCAAATATATACACACACACACACACACACACACACTGTGGCTAATAGCCACTGATGAACCTCTGCTTCATATTTTTATCTAACCCTCTCTTGAAGCTATGCTTGTAGCCGCCACCACCTCCTGTGGCAGTGAATTCCACATGTTAATCACTTCCTTTTATCGGTTCTAACCAGACTGCTCAGCAATTTCATCGAATACCCACGAGTTCTTGTATTGTGAGAAAGGGAGAAAAGTACTTCTTTCTCTTCTTTCTCCATCCCATGCATAATGTTGTAAAGCTCTATCATGTCACCCTGCAGTCGACGTTTCTCCAAGCTAAAGAGCCCCAAGCGTTTTAATCTTCTGATCTCCAGAAGATAGAGATTTGTTCCTATAGAGGAAATGACAGAATTTCCTAATCCAGAGCTGGCCCTGCTCTAGTATACCCTTGTTTTGTTAGCAAGAAACCGGGGTAGAAACGTCACAAAGAAGAGAGGCCTGACTGCAGCACCAAAACTCCTCCAGAGATGATCTTGGCAGGCAGACAGGATGGTTTGGGACTCGGAGGAGATGTTTCTTGATCCCTGGCAGCATTACCAACCTCCAGAGGGGGCCTGGGGATCTCCAGGAATTACAACTGATCATCTCCAGAGGATCGAGATCATTGCCTCGGAGAAAAATGGCTGCTTAGGAGGGTGCAGCATGATAATCACCCCACTGCTCTCCCTCCCTGCTCTAAACTCCACCCTCCCCAAGCTCCACCCCTAAGTATCCAGGCATTTCCCAACCCGGAGTTGGCAACCCCATCTGTGGCCAAACGGAAGATGCCACCTCCTTCCTGAACCGCCAGCCAATGGGTTGTGAGGGCATTATTCAAATCCAACGTGAACCAACGGCTAGCGTCAACGTTCTTTTAAGAGCCCGCTGCGTTCCTGCGGGGTTCTCGAGGGCCACTAGAGGTCGCTGTGATTCCAGTTTTGGGCGGGAAAGGGGGGCTTCGCGTGGCGTCGAGCAGAGGGCTGCACCTGCTGGTGAGCAAGCGGCGTGGCGCGGGGGCTCTCTCCGCAGGCAGGTCAAACAATTCGCGGGAAATCCGCGCGTGTTCCTGGAGTACAGAACCGCAGCAGGAGGGGGGACGTTTGTTTCTTTTTTCCCTGAGCCGTCCGCCTCGGAGGGGTGGGAAAGCAGGCGCAGCAGGGGAGTTGCGGCTTGCAGCCAGGGGAGCTGCTGGAGCGCGGGCTGCAGACTGGGGGGAAACCCCGGTGGGCACCTCCCTAAGCTCCTTGGAGGAAAGGTGTGTGGAGGAGCTGAAAGGTGGTGAAGAAAGATCTGTTGACGCTCTCTGGGAGCTCTGGTGGTTTCCCCCTGCTGCAGTTGCGGGAGCTGGTGCTGCAGGCGTTCGTGTAGGTTTGGGTTCAAATCACCCCTCAGCCATAAAACTCCCTGGGCCAGTCTCTCGCTCCTACCAACACACAGGGGTAACCTGAGGGGTGGGAGGAGGAGAAGCATCTGCCGCCTCATAATCGCGTCTTTCCACAGCTCCCTCCCCCATAGTGGTTGAGGCTGAGAGGGAAAGGCCACAAGGTACCAGGCAAGCTTTGAGGCAGAGGAGGAACTTGAACCCAGGTCTCGTCAGTTCTACTCTGAAACAAATAGCCATGGCTTACTCCCACTGCTGGCTTTATTTATTTATATTTGCATATATGTGTGTGTGCACCTGGAAATCATGGCAACCTCTGGTGATTAAACCCTACTGGGGGCCTGGAGGGTATTCAGGGGGGTGGCTAAATAAAGCCTGCCTCCACCTCCCGACTGCTGGTATTCCATGCTCAACTATACAGAACCATGGCAATAACTTCACACCTACGAGTGAATTTTCTGCCCAAACTTTCCAGAACTTGCCATATCAAGCCACTTGGGTGTGGAATGATGATTAAGAATCTGCTGCTTTATGCTTCGGATGGTTGCCAATGATCCTGTGGTTGAGTTGCATTCCTCATCAAACGGTGACTTCCAGGAGACTCCCGCAAAGCTCTGACTGCTCCGTGAATGTAAAGTTCATAGGCACAGTGGCACTCCCCAAGAGCAACTGGAAATGATCTAAGCCAGTTCTGCACCCCTACGCATACATTTGCCCACCACCTCCTAACATCCCTAGAACAATGATGCTGGGTTCTGCTATACCCAAAGGTGTAAACACTTTGCACCCAAGGCCCCAGAACTGGTTCTAGGGAGGAGGAGGAGAACACCAAAGACTATGGCCCCTCTGCTGGCTCCCAGCTCTTATCAGCCAGTTTGGTGTAGTGGTTAAGAGCGACAGACTGTAATCTGTAGAACTGGGTTTGATTCCCCACTCCTCTGCATGAGGCCAGCTGGGTGACCTTGGGCCAGTCACAGTTCTCTCAGAGCTCTCTCAGTCCCAGCTACCTCACAGGGTGTCTGTTGTGGGAGAGGCAGGGAAGGAGTTTGTAAGTCACTCTGGGACTCCAGGTGAAGCCCAGTCCTTCATCATCAGTGGGGGTGGGAAGTCTTTTCCTGGCCCTGCACTTCCACTGCCTAGGGCTGCCAACTCCAGGTTAGGAGATTTGGGGGGACAAGCCTGGAGAAGGGGCCTCAGAGGAGTATAATGCCATAGAATCAACCCTCCAAAGCTACTCGTCTCTCCAAAGGAATTGATTTCTGTAGTTGGGAAATCAATTGTTATTCAGGAAGGTCTCCAGGCCTCACCTGGAGGTTACAAACAGGAGAGACTGAGCATGCCCATTCCATCCAGAACTCAGTGATAGCAACGTATATGAATACACCAAAGGAGGCAAAGACGTTATTTGAAACACTTTAGTTGGGCTCCAGAAGATCAGCACCAGCAGACTGGACTTTGGAATACATTGGTAGGACTGCACTTTATTGAGATTGGAATGATATATACATTGTACTTGAAAGAGTCATATGCATTGCACTTTATTGCTCTTGTGATTTATGATGATCGAAAGTAAAGTGCCCTTATGTGGATATTGAAATTAATACATAGTGCGTTAATTATATTCATGGTTCTTTGTGTTTGCTTGGTCCCACCTGGAGGCTGGCAACTCTGCATGGCTTGAACCCTGAGAGTGATGTTATGGGCTCTAAAAGTAATGGGTGTGCCTTGCTCGGAGCAACAAAGCCCCCTTGAACCTGCCCTGTGAGGACTAGAATGACTTGGAAATTTCTTTTCATGTTACCTTTTACGTTGTACCTCTGCATCCTGACACCTTTTTTTGCAAAACACGCCCCCCACCACCACCTCCAGACTGGGGATATAAAGACTCCAGGAGCTCCTTGTATCTGATGAAGGTAGCTTTGACTCCCAGAAACTTTTAACCCCCGCCCCAAAAAAGTCTTGTTCAGGGCTTTTTTTGCAGAAAAAGCCCAGCAGGAACACATTTGCATATTAGGCCACACCCCAATGTCACTATTGTTCCACGCAGGGCTTTTTTGTAGAAAAAGCTCAGCAGGAACTCATTTGCATTTTAGGTCGCACCTCCTGATGCCAAGCCAGCCAGAGCTGTATTCCTCAAAAAAACCACTGACCTTGTTGATCTTTAAGTTGCTCCTGGACTCCAGTCTAGCCCCCGGAAATCCCTGTTGTGTGTGGAACTCTTGGATGGAACCGATTATTGCGGCCCTTTTCATTCCCAGTTTGGGCTTAGTTTTGACCCAAAACTGACTGGAAACTGCCATTCCAGGCCAGCCTCTGACTTTCTGACAGACAGAGATGTTTTCCAAGGGAGATTAGATGAGACATTTTTGGCTTGGTCAACCCGCGCCAGTGAGAAGGGAGAGCTTCTGGGAGCCTTCTTGAGAGGCCTGGCTCGGCAGTGGCGCCACAGCGAGGTCACCCGCCCGCCATGTTCACACCCAAGGCTTGCGTGTTGACGGTGAAGGGGCCTCCTGCCTCCTTTTGTTGCCCCGGCTCTTTGACAAATTGATTTTCTTTGCACGACCATAGATTATTTCACGTGTAAATATTATGCAGTCCACTCAGTGTTTAATTTGGGTACGAGGTGAAAGAGGGGGGGATGACAGAAGGGCCCTACAGACACTCCTTGAATTCCTGACATATTTGAAACAAGTTGAGATGCCATTGAGTGGCTGCAGAATAGCCATTTGCAGCAGGAGAGACTTTAATGGACTTTTGTCCCACAGGAAAATGTTGGGGGGGGGGGAGAGGTTACACCGAAATGGTGTTATGTGCTAAGACAACTGCTTCTTTGCCCATAAATGTAAGAAGTATTTCAAGGAGTCTTTGAATTATTGGTGGATTGTAGCTTTAAAACAAATGTTTTCACCTTCATCTCTACCTAGCTGAAAGACTACTCATGCAGGAATCACCCTTGAGAATGACTGTAAAGGGTCTGAGAGCCTGGCCTACAAAATGGGCAGATCCTTGGTTCAAATCATTCTTCTCTGCTAAGCACTCTCTTCTTTCAGCTCGCCCTCTTTTGCGATGTGGAGATAATGATGTGTATCTGCCTGACAGGGCTGTTGTGATGAAGGATGCTAGGGCTGTTTTCACACACGGTTGGATGTTGCACTCTGTAGCATTCATTTGCAGCTGGATTACCTTGCCCATGAATTGGGGATGATGGCTTTTTTAGTCAGTTGGCATTTGTGTAGTCTAGAGTGTTTTGGGAAGCCTGCACTTAGTGTACATTCTCCCAGTATAGATCCAGAGGAGTTAACCGTGTTAGTCTGTTGCTGCAAAATAGTAAAGAGTCCAGTAGTACCTTTCAGACTAACAAATGTTATTGTAGCATAAGCTGTCAATAAACACAACTCTTTTCATCGGATGCATGCATCCCTCCTCCCCCAATATATTCTCCTTCCTTCCTTGACTTGTGACTTTCAAACCTCTGACATTTATGTCTTATGGCTCTCAAACATCTGATGTGTATTCTATGTTGCTCTTATATTAAGCAAGTTTGGCCATTCCTGACATTGAGTCCACCTTTGTAAGCTGCCATTTTCTCTGGAGAGACTGATCTCTGTAGTCTAGAGACCAGCTATAATTTCAGGAGAATTCTGAGCACCACCTGGGGGTGTGAAGCTCTACATGGATCTCTTAGAGTTGCCAGGTCCTCCTTGGCTGCCAGCAGGGAGTAGAAGGTAGAGTTGCCAGATCCAGGTTGGGAAACTCGTAGAGATTTGGGGATTGAGCCTGGGGGAAACAGGGACCTCCATGGGGTGCAATGCCAGAGTCCTCCCTCCAAAGCATCCATTTTCTCCAGGAGAATTCCATAATCTGGAGGTGAGTCATAATTCCAAGAGAACTCAAAGCTCCATCTGAAGGTTGGCATCTGTGGACCTTTGGAGGAAGGGCAAGAGATGAAAAGGAGTTTTGTGTGCAGTCTGTATCTAAAATTCAGAGTGGAAGTCTCAAAGTTTGAAGACCTACTGGCTCATACATTAAGTTACTCATTTTTGGATGACTTCCAGGGCTCAAGGTGAGGTATAAAGTGGCTGGAAGAGGTGGTTATATCTAGCCCATAGAGAAGTACAACGTGGGCCTCTTAAGTGGCGTTCTCTTGTTTGTCTAACATCCACTGGATGGCTCGCACGCTGATCCTGATCAAGGCCAGCATGGCAGCTGTTGACACAATGCCAAGAAGTTTGGAAACTGGAATCCAAAAAAAGAAAAGAAAAGAAGAAGAAAGACCTTCTAGCCATGCCGATAACGAGAAAGCTCTTAGAAGCCTATTTGCAGAGACATTAGGGAGGGAATTATCAATCACTTCGAGTTTTTATAGAGCATCGTATATACGCCCCCAAATGTACATAATCCAAACTGGGGAGAGTTTATAACCTCAAAGGTAGTCACAACATTCCAGCAACAGAGACTTTATGGCCTTAATGATGTTGACACAGCGCACGGTGAACTGAAGATGGCTTTAACAAGCCCAAAGGCTGCCCCTTTGTAGGGAGAGCTGTTCCCCACTTCAAGGTGGGTTTACAGCCCTGAGACTGTTGTCACACTCTGAACAAGGGTGTAGCAGAGGCACGCACGATCCTGGGCGGTAAGGACTAGTCCACATTGTGCTGACTTTTAAGGTGAGGTCAAGGTTCCTCTACCACTGAGAATGATCCGCCACCCGCCAGGCTCCTCTTTTTACTTGGGCCTCAAGTGAAATATCATGGTACACAGTTTCTGCAAAAGTGACAACCCCTGTACATTTTCATCATTATGGACTCTGGAGCAACTCACCCATGTCTCGAAACATGGTGCTAGCAATGGGTGGAGATGGGGTGGGGTGGAGAGAACATCAAGAGAGGAGTTAGATATTATGAGTGGTTTTGGTGGAAAATGCCCTCAAGTCAGAGCCGATTCATGGTGGTCCTACAGGGCAGTGGCTCCCAACCAGTTTTGTGGAAGACAGTTTTTCCACAGACCCAGGGGGGGCAGCACTGGGGTTTTTGCTGCCCCCCATGGGAGTCTTTAAATGGGCAGTGACTGGGACTGCTTCTGCTGCCTCCCCGCTAGGTAGGTGAAGGGGTAGGCGAAGGTTGCTGCCAAGCTGCCCCTTCTGCCCGCCCGGGACATGTGCAGATGAAAGGCAGTGAGACTGCTCTGCCTTGCTCCAAGGCAGCCTCAGAGCAAAGCCACGCTGCCTCTTTCATCTGTCCAGGTCCCAGGTGGGCAAAAGGGGCAGTTCAGCACCTCTGCTTCACTCCACGGCCCAGTTGCTAAGAGGCTGCAGGCCGGGACCGGTCCATAGCCTGGGGATTGGGGACCCCTGTTGTAGGGTTTCCAAGGCAAGAGATGAACAGAGGTGGTTTGCCATTGCCTGCCACTGCGTAGCAACCCTGGACTTGCCTGTTGGCCTCTCATCCAAGTATTAACCAGGACTGACCCTGCTTAGCTTCTGAGATCTGATGAGATTGGGTTAGCCTGGCCCACCCTGTTCAAGGCAAGAAATGAACTGAGGTGGTTTGCCTTTGCCTGCCTCTGCCTCTGGACTTCCTTGGGAGTCTCCCATCCAAATAGTAACCAGGGCTGGCCCTGCTTACCCTCCAAGATCTGACAAGATCAGGCTAGCCTGGGCCATTCAGGGCAGGGTAGTGTTATAGGAGAGATGATGAAATGTGCTTTTCACTATTTTCAGTGTACATTGGGCGTGTTAGGGTTAGGTCCTGTGGATCGGTTCCACTAAAGGCGCCACTTTGCCTTTGCACTAAAGGCTCCTGCCCCTGCTTTTTCAGTCCGGGCACAGCTCCTCATGCCAAGAGAAACCACCGCTGGTAGAAGAGTGGATCTTCAAGATCCAACCCCAAATGTAGTCCCCAGCCTCAGTTTTGAATCCCTAGTTGGACAGTTTCTCATCATCCTGGTCTTTCAGCAAATAAGTAAGTCGCTCCTGCACAGCTGGTGTGAAAAACATGAGATCTGCCAGGAATTATTGCAAATTATTTTGGCAACCTTTCTGAAGTTCAAGTGGATCAGAGAAGCTCTCGGGATCATGGCCTGTAGGCACTTAAGAGCTGGCAGGTTGAGAAGAAAGAGGCATGACTCCCCAGGATCTGAGAGAATCCAGCTGGCACCCTGAGCAGAAGCTGGGCAGAGCGGAGATTCTCACACCGCAGCCTCCGTTGATGGTTTCCCAGGCATAGTTTAAGACTGCCCTAGAAGCTTTGGACCTGACCTGGATAGCCCAGTCTAGCCCAAGCTTGTGAGAGCATGAAAAGCTAAGCAAGGTCAGCCTCTTTTTTTTGGTGAGTATTTGTGTGGTGCACGTGTGTGCATGCCTGGAAATCGTGGTTGACCTCTGGCAACTCCTGGTGGGGTTTGGACATTCAGAGAGATAGCTTAATATTGCCTGCCCCTGTGTCCCGGCCCTAGTCTTCCTTGGAGGTCCCCCATCCAAGTACTTGCCAGGGTCAGCCCTGCTTATCTTCCAGGATCTGATGAAATTGAGCTTGCCTGGGCTATCCAAGTCAGAACAGCCTGGATTAGTACTTGGATGGGAGACCACCAAGGAAGTCCAGGGATGCTTCACAGAGGCAGGTAACAGCAACCCACCTTTGTTCATCTCTTGCCTCCGAGATATACATGAGATGGCTGCAACCTGATGACACTTTCTACCAGAAGCTTTTCTAGCCCTACCGAGAAGTAGAGGACTGTTCTGGGATTTATCCTATAGCCCAGAACACAGGGCTTTTTTGTAGGGGGGAAAAAACGAGTAGGAACTCATTTGCATATTAGGCCGCACCCCTGATGTCACCATTGTTTCATGCAGGGCTTTTTTGTAGATGAAACCCAGCAGGAACTCATCTGCATACTAGGACACACCCCTGACACCAAGCCAGCCAGAACTGCGTTCCTGTGCATTCTTGCTCAAAAAAAGCCCTGGCCACATGAGTATCTTTTAATCACCATTTGAAATGTGGTGTTGGAAAGGAGTTTTACAGATACTGTGACTGTCAGAAAGACAAGTGAGTTCTGGATTAAATCAAGACTCAACTCTCCCTAGAAGCTGAAAATGACCAAACTGAGGCTATCCCACTTTACTCATATTATAACAAGGGTAAGAGTCATTGGGAAGAACAGCAATGCCAGGGAAGGTTGATGGCAGCAGGAAAGGAGGAAGACCCAACAGGAGATGGATTGACTCCATCTACAAAGCTACAGCCCTCCATTTGCAAGACCTGAGCAAGGCTATTATCGACAGGACATTTTAGAGGGCATTAATGCCTAGAACCATCTTGTCAGAAGCAATGTGATGGCACTCAGCACACACACACACAGCTTTGAATCAATACCCTGGAGTAAAACTATCCCAATACTCCACCATTTTCTTCTCTGCCAAGGAGAAATGTGTCAGAATTAAGACTCTCCCCAAGTCAAAGGCCTGGCATTTGCAAGGGTGATGGATTGTCTGTCTGATTTGGGCTGGGTGCTTCATATGGCTGTTTCCCAGACCGTCTTTAATGCCTTTGATTGGTAGTAAGTAATCCTACCCATGGCATTACTGTGATGGATTTGGCCAAGCAATAATATATCTTCAGCGTTCAAAGCCCTTCATACTCATTGGCATGGATCCATCGCTACAAGCCTGGGCATTTCCCCGCATGCTGCACCATCCCCAAAGCCTGTTCCCATCCCCAGAGAAATCATTCCCGGTACTGCTTGATCCTTGCAGGCTGGTGGGCTGCAGTGAGAAGGGGTGACCGGATGAGATGGAGTCCATTACTCAGCAGAACTGTGCTTGCAAACGAGAAAGGGAGAGTGATTTCACCTCTTTGGCCCTTCTCATTCAACTCTCCCAAGCCCCATAATTATTCCTCCACCTGAGTTTCCCTACTCTTTAAGTGATCCTTATGGGGTTAGAAGGGGCTGGAGGAGCAGAGAGGAGGAAACTCTGTTTCTCCATACTCCGAGTGGTAGGAGATGCACCACTGTGGTCCTTACAACTGCCCTGTAAGGTAAGCCAGTATGATTGTTACCCCATATTGCTGATGATAGGCTGAGGCAGGGAAAGAGTGGATTTGCTCAGGGTGACCGCAAAGCGGGTAGCCAGGTTAGTCTGCCATAAAACTAATGTCCTGAGAGACTATCAACATTTTTTTATACGAGCTTTCACAAAGGGAGATGCAGCTTACAAAAGTTTGTGCTGAAGTAGATGTTGGCCTTTCAACAGCACTTCCATTTTACTTCAGATGTGGCGTGACAGTGCTTCCGTTTTACCTCAGGATGGTCTAGTGGGCTTCAGGCTGAGGCAAGATTTGCTCTGGGGATCCTCAAGGTAACAGCTCATTTTCTCCAATACCATCCCTACTGTCCCACTCATGAAGCTGCCATGATATACTAAATTGGTCCATTGGTCTATCAAGGTGAGTATTGTGTACTCATACCGGCTGTGATTCTCCAGGATCTCAGAAAGGCTTTTGCATCACCTACTGCCTTGCCTGGGCTTTTCTAACTGGAGATGGCAGGGATTGTACCTGGGACCTTCTGCATGCCAAGCAGAGGCTCTTCTATTGAGCCATGGCTCTTCCCCAGGTACCCACCCTTGATATTAGATACTCACAGCTCCTATTTCCAGAACTTTGAAAAAGAACAAAACCAACGTGATGCACCAGGAATCCGTTGTTCTTATATACTAACCAGACTGTGCATAGCACATTTTTATTTCTATAAAACTATTAAAACTATTACAAAATATTCAAAAAAATACATTTTAGTAAATTGACAGCGGTTATTTACCAGTTTATTAATGCAAAACATCCTTTTCCCCCCCACTCTGTACAAACTATTCTCCATTGTCACTTAAATCGCCAACATGTGCGCTTCTTAAAAAATATTATTTTTCTCATAAATTTCTTCTTCTTGATTTTGAAGGTTAAAAATAAGAGAGTTTCTCCCTTCTCCCTTCCCCCATTCCCCACGGGCTTGCAAAAACAAGGAGAATTTGTGTAACAGTCTTGAATTCCAAGAGTGAATGAAAGGGTTTTTTTCTTTTCTTTTTTTTTCATTTTATACAAAGCAAAATATTTCAAAGACAATGGCAAACGATAACAGGAGCCGACGTTACATTTGATACTATTTAAATTAAAATAATATATTCTCATATTTTACACTATTTCAAAAAAATGAAATGTGACTGTTAAGCATTGATCTCTCAAAAAAAATTGAATTTACAATTCTGTGTATAAAAATATAATTTACGGACCTGCCTCCCCACACACCCCCACCCCCACCCCATGAAGCTTCCCTTCTGTTTGTTCTGAGACTCACGGAAGGTAAAGAGCAAAGCACTGGGCCGATGAGAAGGAGAGAGAAAGAGAGAGACATCTTTTTTTCCCTTTTGGAAAGTCTGGACACACGTGACAGGTAGAAAAATAGATCTCTGTGCAGTTTTGCTTGGCCTCGCAAAATAATTTTCTTCTCCCTGTGAGTATAACAGTTCGCATGATAATAAATTACCAAAGAAACTATTTAAGGCTCTTGAAGATCGGGTTCATATTCTTTAAAACATCTATTTCAAAATACCAAACAAATAAATATCCAGGAGATGAAGACGACGAAAACAACAAAACAGACAAAAATATAAATCAAATAAAAATATATATATTTATAAACTAAAACAAAACTTCCTGGGCTCTTCCTGTTCCTTTACGTCTACTTTGGACTGTCCTACTATTATTACTGATTCAAAGTTCTTTCTTTCTTTCTTTCTTTCTTTCTTTCTTTCTTTCTTTCTTTCTTTCTTTCTTTCTTTCTTTTCTTCATCTTAGCTTTCCCCCCCTCATTTGTAATATTTTATTTTTATGGTGGAGAAAGGTGGAGTGTTCAGAGAACTGTTGTCCCCCCCCCCTCAGCTGGCCATGCCCAGAGGGTGCAACATGTCAGAATCCAATACCCAGCGGCCAATGTGGTAGAGGAGGCGGGAATACCAGTGAACACCAGCAGTGGCCTCACTGGGTGCAGCTGATGGAGAAAGGCCAGGATAAGAACGGCTGCTGGGGGACAGCATCTCCAGGAGGGTATGGGCTACTCGGAAAGGAGCAAATGCCCAGTGGGCCCAGCTATGCTCTTCGATGACGGCATAACAGGAAGCCAGCACCTGGTTGATGAGGATGGTGCCCTGAGCAGTAAGCGGGGCGTAAGCCCCCGATGCCTCTTCCTGCAGGGACACCCGGCACACTGCAGCCTTGAGCAGCGTCTGACCCCCTTTGCCCAACACATATACGTGATGTCCTGGCCGCACACGGCTGGCAAAAATGGGCTGGGGTTGGGAATGGTTCTGCTGTGGGGCCACGAAGAGGAGGTGGGCAGCCGTGAGCAAGAGACGTGTCCGGGGCTTCTGGGTCTCAATGACGTAGAAGACCCTGTGAAGGGGGGGCTCCTCTTGGTCCAGGAAAGTGAGGAATTCACTGTAAAGCAGTTGCCCCTGCCCATCTGCTGCCAACACCCGGTCACCGGGGCTGAGGTCCTTCACCAACTTGGTGCCCCCTTGTTCCAGATTCACCACAGCGGATCCAGGGAAGCAGCCACCTGATTTGGCAGCTACGGAGTTCTCTGCGTGGGAAAGAAAGGCATAGGCATTAGAGTTGAACAAAGAGTTCCACTAGTAAATGATGAGAGGACAAACTTGCATGGACTTTTACAAGCGCATGGAATTGACTGATGGCCAAAACTGGCCAGACTCTCATTTCAGCCATTCCTGCTCTTTAAGATGCCAGAATAATTTTTGGTCTGGAATTACTACTGCTGTTTTCCTTATACTAAACATTATTGTCGTCGTCATCATTATCATTCTCTTCAGTTATCCCTTCCCTTTGTCCCCACTGGATGTCCAAAGCTGCTTTCGTCAATCTCCTATCTTCCCTTTGGTCTTTCTAACAGACCTGTGAGTTGGCTTCTCACACTCCAAGCGGGGCCTAGAGCTCTCTTGGAATTACAACTGATCTCCAGGCTAAAGAGATCAAGTACCCTGGAGGAAAAGGCAGCTTTGGAGGGCAGACTCTTTGGTACCACATCTCCACTGAGTTTCCTCCTCTCTTCAAACTCTGCCCTCTCCAGTCCCTGCCCCCCAATTTACAGAAATTTCCCAGAGTTGTGTTGGCTACCCTCAAGCTGAGGGAGGTTAGGCTGAGAGTGTGTGACTGGTGGAAGGTCATCCAGCAAGCTTCCATGGCAGAGTGAAGGATTCAAGCCTGGGTCTCCCAGATCCAGTCCAACATTCTGATTATTCTACCACCTCACTATTACGCTTGCCGTACATATGACATAGCTTCACCATGCTGTGCTATCCCCATCTTTGAGAGGGGAGTTCAAAAGATGTGTGGGGAGACAGCATCACTTCACACAGCAGATGCTGGACCCACCAAGGCAGATGTATTGGATTGAACCAAAGGACCAGCCATTCTTAACAACCACAAAACTGCCTCTCCTCACGCCATGAACTTATCAACATTATACGGTTTCAGTACTGTTGTTTCCATTTGGTTTTTAAGTAGGATTATCAACCTCCAGGTAGCTCCAAGGGATCTCGCACTATTACAACTGATCTCTGGAGAACAGAAATCAGTTCCCCTGGAGAAAATGGCTGCTTTGGAGGGTGGACTCTATGGCATTGTGCCCAAGCAAAAGCAGACGCCTGTTTATTGGCAATTCATCTACTGGAGGAGAAAGTCAAATTATTTAGGTTCCATTTTGAGACAGGCACATTTACAACGCTGTGCACTGAAAGAATGACTCATTTGTGACACAGAAAGGCAGAGGTTCCAGGTCTCAGGTAACCTTTAGATCAGCTTCTCTTGCTATCAGTAGTTTCTTGGCAAGACCAAATTATCCATTTTTGGCATACGTCGACTGAATTATTCCCCACTCTTGCATGTGTGAGTCTTTGGTGCCTTTCCTGGCAGCTGCCTCCCTCTCCTCCAGGAGCCAGGCCAAAACATTTCTTTCTACCCAGGCTTTTAACTAAGGGATGTTATCGGTTTTGGTTGTTTTATGGTCTGCTTCTGGCCGGAGGCCTGTTTTATGAATATCATTTGAGGCAGTTCCATGTTTATTCCATGCTGTTATTTTCCCGTGGGCTTGTTTTTAATATTGATAATTTATGTTGTTGCTTTTTATGATTTTGTTGTATTGTTTTAACTTGTGAGTTGCCTGGAGCAGTTCCCTGGAAAAGTGGTGTGTGTGTGTATTCCCTAAATAAATAATGTTTTTATATATGGATATATATGTGTGTGTATATGTGGGTGGATGGATGGACAGACATATGTGTATGTATATATAATATATACATATATATGAATATCTAAATATAATGAATGTACATATACATATACGCCTATTCTTTCTTTAAAGAGAAAAAACATAATAAGAACATAAAAATGTTGGTCAGTGTACAAACACATAAAATCAAGCCATGGGGTTTCATGCTTACAAATTGAATGAACAAGGTGGAAAATGAATGGGAGGAGGGAAAATCTAAATATATCCATAAGTACAGGTTGCTTTAATTAAAAATATGCTATAAAGAGCTATGTAATTTTATCTGAAGAGATGTGTGTGTGCGCGTGCGTGCATGTTATCAACACTATAATGCTAACTGGTGGTGGACAGTGCCATTAAGTTGCAAGAGACACGCCAAGTCGCAAGGCAAGAGATGAGCAGAGGTAACTTGCTATTGCCTACCTCTGCATAGCAACCCTGGACTTAGTTGGTGGTCTCCCATCCAAATACTCACCAGGGCCAACCCTGCTTTGCTTGTGAGATGTGACGAGGTCGGGGCATGATGCTAACTCCAACATTCTGAAACTGTTTATACTCCACTGCGGACAAGAAGAGCACTTTAACTAGCCCTCTCCATCTTTCTCATAGTGCTCTCTTCTCCTATAGGGTTGCCAGGTCCGCCCTGTCCACCAGTGGGGAGTAGGGTTGCCAGATCCAGGTTGGGAAAGTCCTGGAGATTTGGGGGTGTAGCCTGAGGAAGACTGGGACCTCAGTGGGGTACAATGCCATAGAGTCCACCCTCCAAAGCATCCACTTTCTTCAGGGGAACTGATCTCTGTAGTCTGGAGATGAGGCATAATTCCAGGGGACCCCCCAGGTCCCACCTGGAGGCTGGCATTCCTAGTTTTCCAGGTCTCCCTTGGACCCCAAGGCCTGGTCTCTCTTGTTAATTCACCTTGAGGCTGGGTGACTCTCTCTTTGCTTGTGTCACAAAGACAGGTCTGGGCCACCAGGTCTACATGGACCAGCCCTGCTTAGCTTCCAAAATCTGACTGGGCTAACCTCAACTCTTCAAATCAAACACATGGACCAGTACTTTTCTTTAAACAAGCAGACCTTTCATACATTTTAGCTGTCCCAGGAGTGGGTTAATGATGAAGATGGACTGAGGGTGGCTGATTTTGTTTCAGCGGCCCAGTAAAACTTTTCCTAACATGGAGAAACAGAACAGGCCACCTTCTATCGCCCATTTTGGCCATTTCCACGCGGCACATCTGTGGTCAGTACAATGCTATTGAAAAGTGCCCTCCCCATTTTTCCGTAACATCATGATAAATTTGTGCACTTCCCAGAATTCCCCATCTTTTCTCCAGTCTTTCTCAAACCTGCTTTACTCTAAACTTTCAGGAAAGATTGCATTAAAGCCTGGATGGCTGATGTGTGGGTGAGAAAGTTCAGATGTTCCTGCCCACCTGATTTCCACTGACATTCTTCCCAGAGTAGTCATTTCTTCCTCCCACAACCAGGGGGCTTTTAAACTTTTTTTTAAAAAAAAATCAGTATTAAAATATTATTATAGCAATATATTGCTGTAACAATAGTTGGGGGAGGTTCTCTGAATCCCAGCTTTCATTTCAAAAAAAGTAAAACTCTAGCCTCTTCCACTGCAGAGCTATAAGGGGAAAGGCATATGTCTGCAATGGAAGAGGCTAAAAACATTTTTTTTAAAAGCTGGAAAATCAGAAGACCTATTACATCTCTTAGTATAACATTACAAATGGGGGCCCGTGATATTTGTGGGGGATTCCCCCACCATTACTGGTGCTGGGCCATCTGAAGCACACACATACCATTGATGGCAAGCCCTATGTGGCTCCTAGACACTGGGTTTGCCGAGGCTTATCAAATCCTCCCCCCTCCCGCACATACACACTGACCCTGCTGGCACCAGGTGGCTCCACTGCGCCATTGAGGCTTCTCCTTCCCGCAACCATCAGTGATGGCAAGTCCCTCCAGGCCTATGGAGGTTTGTCTCCCGCACCCCCAGGGAGCTCCATGCAGCTGTACACAGGGCCTGGTGGGGCTTCCTGCCACCACTGCTTCCTGAAGGAGGAGGAGATAAGAGCATTGTCTGCTGACATTCTTTTTGGGGGGGGGGTGGGATTTAAACCCCCTCCCCCAATGTGTTTTTAAACCTTTTCAGATTTTTTTTTTCTGCAGACATCAAGTTTGCAGAATCATCTACCCTGCCCTGGATAGCCCAGGCAAGCCCGATCTTGTCCGATCTCAGAAGCTAAGCAGGGTCGACCCTGGCAAGTACTTGGATGGGAGACCTCTTTCAAATACCCGGAGCGGGAAGCAGAGGTAGGCAATAGCAAGCCACCTCTTTGAAATGTCCTGGCTCCACCAGAGGTCACCAGAAGTCAGCCATGACTTCCAAACATGCATGCAAACACACGTGAAAATGCTCTCTCACACACACAAAAAGGTTTCAGAACCATCCATTTTTAATCAATATGGGCCCAGTGTGCAGATTTAGATACCCACGGATGACCCTACCTATGACTATCAGAATATATTATACTGATATAATAATATTGTAGTGCCATTTTTTAAAAATGCCAAAGCTGTAGTGTTCTGGAGAGAGGTGACCACTGCTGGGGGACTGAGGCAGGAATACTGTGAGGAAATCAGACACATGGCGGCCCTGTTGCCCCTGTGTTGTATCAGCAGTGGGAGGGCTTCTAGTGTCCTGGCCCCACTGATGGACCTCCTGATGGCACCTGAGTTTTTTTGGCCACTGCGTGACAGAGTGTTGGACTGGAAGGGCCTTTGGCCTGATCCAACATGGCTTCTCTTATGTTCTTATGTTAGCAGCAGCACCTTCAGCAGAGAAACTGCTTTCCATACATAAACTGTTCATTGCCCAAATATGGCCAACTCCTCCCCTTCCCAGAGTGCCTCTGGTCACAACAAAGAGAAAGAGTTCTACTGGGAAAGGAGGGAATTCTGGGCAGCAGATATGGCAAAAAGAGGTTGCTTATAGTTCATCAGTGGGCTCCTCCACAACCCTCAATCTCCTCCAGAAAGTTGGTTCAGCCACAGTTTAGTGGCATGTGAGCCGAGACAACTAGTGCTTGCACAGGGGACTACCTTTACCTTTTTAAGCCTTGTGCTCATGTACCCCCATCACTGCCTCCTTCTCTCATGAACTCTGAGTTCATTTTTTTTTTACTTCTGCTTCAGGACAAACCACAATTTGCTGTTACCTCCAAACCAGGGAACAATGGTGGACACTCAGTTTCCAAAACAGGATTGCAAACCTGCCTGCTTCAAACTGTCATTTGCAGTCCAGGTTTGGATTGGGTCAAGCAGCAAACTGCCCTTTGCAGGCTCATTTAATGCCAGATGATTCTAAAGCACAAATAAATAATTGAATCGCAACACAAGAAGGGAGCAGAAGGGAGGTGGGACCCTGCAATCTCCGGGACCATTCCTGAATCATGCTTTGGCACAATGTGTGAACCAGCCCAGAATCTGTTTGTGCCAGCTATTCTCCTCTTTGCCAGCATGGAGAGACTTCAGGATTCATTGGAATGCGATATGCTCTTCCTCTAGAGTACATTCCTGGTTTTTTCCAGGTGCCACTGGTAATGCATAAGCCAGCTTGTAGACAGAAGACTATCAGATGCCTTCAGCTTGGCTGGCCTCCTATGGTTAAGTCAGCACCGAAACAACACGGTTGCTGGAGAACACAGTCTACTTCTGGCTCAAGTCCATGTCTGTCCCTGCCTCTCTCCCTATAATTATAATTCCAAGACCTTCTTGCAAAGAGGGGAAAATCCAGGACTTAATTTGAGCCCAGGAACATGTTTTTTTTACTGCCGGAGGAATAATTAGAGCAATCAAGAAGGGAGGGCTCTGAGCATGTGCAGGGTGCCTGATCCTCTCTGCCAAATGTGCTGGGTACGTCGACCCAACATTTTGCAGTGGATTATTCAATTTGTAGTTCAAGTTTTCAAAGCGCCTTCTGCAACTAGGAAGCTTGAGCTGTGCCCAGTATAACTGGTCTTGGTGGCTTCCATTGATCTTCCCTCATGATGTTCACACCATTGACCTAGAGTCCTTTTTGTTCTGGCTTTTGTCACTGGCTCCCCCTTGTACATCTGAGGACAGGAGATGAGCTTCCAGCTTCGAGTTGTGGGCTTTGAGCCTGCAACTCCTCTTTAACAATTAAATGCTGGGAAAATCCCTCCCGTTGGCAAGAGTGCAGGACTCAGCCCTTGTGCATGATAATGCCAGACTCCAAAACATTTCTGCCTCCTTCCCAGGACAGGCTGGGAGCCTTTGAAATCTAATCTCCCTCCTCCTTCCTCCCCCCCTGTCCTCCCCACCCTTACATGTTTGTACACCTGCTTCCTCACCTATGAAGTTAGCACGCATTGCATTAGAATAAAAGGGGCAGCCAGGGAAGGCGTTGATGTGGGCTTGCTTTCTGTTCTCTCACAGCTGCCCAGATGCTAGCCCTAAAGAGACACCGACCCAGCATGCCCTTCTTTAAAGTCTGAGACAAGACCTGTCCCTGTGATTGCTCAGTGAAGGACAAACGGCTCATTGCCATTTGGTCCAGGTTTTTCTAGCTGATAGGGAGGGAAGGTGGCGTGGTGCAGCTTCATCTCATCAGATCTCAGAAGCTAAGTAAGGTCAGTACTTGAACAGGACACCACCAAGAAAGACTCTGCAGAGGAAGGCCTCTGCTTCTCTCTCATGTTACAAGCCCCTTGCTGGGGTTGCCATAAGTCTTGGATGGGAGACCACCAAGGAAGCCTCTGCAGAGGAAGGCAATGGCCAATCGCTTCTGCTTCTCACTTGCCTTGAAAGCCCTTTGCCAAGGTTGCCGTTAAATCTTAGATGGGAAACTACCAAGGAAGGCTCGGCAGAGGAAGGCAATGGCCAACCACCTCTGCTTCTCTTTTGTCTTGAAAGCCCCTTGTTTGGGTCACCATTAGTCAGTTGCGACTTGACGGGGCTTACGTGCATATGCTTCCAACTGATGTCAGGAGAACAATATATTCATATAAAACTTTTCTACCCCAAGAAAACATGAGGACTACTGCCCTCCCTTTTCCTTGCCCCCAAACAACCAGCTCTGCACATGGGCTTAAATCCATCCTTTACACTGTTTTGAGAATGAGATGAGATGAGATGAGATGCTTGAGAGTCTGACGAGCTAAAATATCATCCTTTCCATGTGTCAGAATAATGCTGCAGTTGTTTTCAAACTTCCTTCAAACCAACCTCTCCAGATCTGCTAAAGAACCCCCCATAGGTCACAGACAGCTTGCAGAACATTCTAGGGCACAATCTTTTCACATAGAATTCTGGCTTATTGAAGTTTACCATTTCCCTCCACAAGCTGTTGGGGGGGGGGGACACTCTCCGGCACAACCAAGACTCTCCTGGGGCTGAGCGATGCTAGGGAAAGTTGACAAAGTCAGGACACTTCTATCTCCCAGGGAAGTTCATCAGATGTTACGATACTGCTCTTTTGGTGATCCAGTTTGGTGTAGTGGTTAAGTGTGCGAACTCTTATCTGGGAGAACCGGGTTTGATTCCCTGCTCCTCCACCTGCAGCTGCTGGAATGGCCTCGGGTCAGCCATTGCTCTTGTAGGAGTTGTCCTTGAAAGGGCAGCTGCTGTGAGAGCCCTCTCAGTCCCACCCACCTCAAGGGTATCTGTTGTGGGGGGAGAAGATGTAGGAGATTGTAAGCCGCTGAGTCTCTGATTCAGAGATAAGGGTGGGGTATAAATCTGCAATTCTTCTTCTTTTCAGTGAGGAACCCCTGATCAGCTTTTGAAGAACCTCTGCATTCCAAAAAATACACATTGTAAACTACTACTCCAAGCTTCTCTAAGATGAGAAAAGTTTGCCCAGGGTTTGATCTAAAAGGCACATGACAAAACAACTTCATTGAAACTAAGCATGTCTGCTCTGGTTTGGGAGACCTCCTGAGACACCCAAGTGGGCTGCCTTAAGTCCTAGGCTAGATATAAATGTGATTGACGGTCTGGACTCCTCCTCACTCCGAGGCAAGCTGAGTCCCCAAGAGCAGCCTGAACAAGCAGTTGAGAGCAACTTACGTGCAAGAACAACTATTCTCAGCAACTTTTATTGGAACAAGGCAGGGGCAGTCTAAACTACGGAGCGGTACATCTCAGTGGCCGCTGAAACTCTGTTACTATGGAAACGCAGTTGCTAGGAAGAATCTATGCTCTCGGATGCGCTTCAGACAGCAGGCAAATCTGTAACGGCGCAAAGGGCATGTCCCATGCTGGTACACTTTTAATTTGGTTCGTTGCTGACCTAGTTTAGGCAGGCTTACGGGGACTGGCTGAGAGAAGGTTACTCAAACATCTCAGAAGTGTTCCTGAACCTTCACCCACCCACTGCTCCTGAAGGAAAGCTATGCCTTCCAGACTGTCTCCCCGTCTCCTCCTTGAGCAGTTTCCCCTCATGCTGAAACGTAGAATTTAAGTGCCTTGGGGGGGGGGGGTCTGTTTTTTAAATGTCAATTTAGTATTATTTCTTCTATTCAGGGACTTGGTCTGGCTTACAACAACAGAGTCAAACAGAATCACAAAGTGGAAAACTGACTGAAATCCACAGTAAAATGAAGTGACTATGAAAATGATTAAACCAAGCCAGTCCACAAAACAGCAAAGAGCTATCGGTGCCGCCCACCTCAAAGGCCTTCAGAAACTGCCATACCTCATCTAGGTTTCCCAAACTCCAGGTGGTGGTTGGAGATCTCCAGGGATGACACTGATCTCCAGGCAACAGAGATCAGTTCATCTGGAGAAAATGGCTGCTTTGGAGGATGGACTCTACAGCATTATACCCCATTGAAGCCCCTCCCCTAACCCTGCCCTCCTCAGGCTCCACCCCCCAAATCTCCAGGTATTCCCCAAACCGTAGCTGGCAACCCTAATCTCAACTCACATCCTGAAAATCGAAACTGAGCAGGCCGGGCGGGCAAAAAAGACTGCTTTCCTGTTCTAGTGAGGTAACTATTTGATGGAGTAATGCCTTCAGCTGGGAAAAGGGAATGAGCTGTGATTTCAAGGGCTGCCCATTCACAACCTGCCTATGCCAAAGATTTACTAGATGGCCTTTGGCAACCAACTCTCTTTCAAGCTCTACCGCCCCCCCCCCCCCCCCCGGTGAAATGGAAGCCTAATTCTGGCCTGCTGTCAAGGTTGTTGAAGTCGTAGTCAGCCATGAGGCATACTGGGCTCGTCACGTACTTTCAGGTCTCACCTGCCTCACAGGGTTATTGGGAGAGGGAACAGAAGAGGAAGCCTTGCCTACACTGCCCTGAGCTCTTTAGATAAGGGTGGACAGAAATGTGATCAATAGACAGGGACATCAGTGGAGCAATAATAGGTAATGATTACCAAGGGGGTGTGTGGAGGAACCTGGCTGGCCACTCTGACTTCCCTTGCTATTGTTTCCCCAGGTTTATGCGTCAAGTGTGTGTCTGAAGGCAAAAAAGGCTCCCACTGGTTTCATTTCAGTAGAGATTATAACAATACCAAAGGATCAATAGAGCCAGAGCATTTGGTAGGGTTACCAACCCCCAGACGGGAGCTGGTGACTTCCAAGAATTACAACTGATCTCTACAGAGGTCAATTCCCCTGGAGGAAATGGCTGTTTTAGAGGGTAGACTCTGCAGCTAAGATACCCTGCTAAGATCTCCAAGCCCTGCCTTCTCTCAACTCCACCCGTTTTTTCCAGGGATTTCCTAACATGGAGTTGGGGTTTTCGTTTGGGTCTTGTGATATTTAACTTAGTGAATCCTGACCAGCCCTGATTTGTTTGTTTTTGTTGGTATCATTTTTGTATTCTGTTTAGGAGGTTTCTGGAGGTCTCCCAGAATTACAACTGATCTCCAGACAACAGAGGTCAATTCCCCTGGACAACAGGGCAGTTTGGGAAGGTGGACTCTATGGCTTTGTACCTTTGTTGAGTTCCCTTCCCTGAATCCCCACTGCTTGTATATGAGGGAGAGCAGAACCATGTGGATACACAGGGATGTTGGGTGTGTGGATGACAGATCCATTCCTTCATCTTAGCCAGGATTCCAGAAGACTAAAGTCATTCCAGGAGAGGCCACTCCAGATTTTATATTGGACCGCCCCCACTCTGCAATGATGCTCTCCTTCAGCCCGCCCTACCTCACAGGGTACAGCCCTCTCCTCCATGTCCTGCCTCACACCAGAATGTAGGTGTGTTCCCTTAAAGCTCCCTTAAAGCACGTAGGTGGGGACAACATGGCTGAATGGAGGCATGCCTGGCCACTTCCTGCTTTGTTTCTTAGGCTTGGGTAAAAAACAGTTCTTTCCAACAGCTTATTATTTGTGTGCTTCTTCCTGCCAGAAGTTGTGATGTTTTTCTAGATTGTGATTCTACTCTGTTCCTTTTTGTTGCTGGTTTTTGTCCTGGGGGTGTTGTTGGTGTTCTTATTGTGGGTGCACAACATAAAGACATTTTAGGCCAACCCATGCATAGTTAACATGTTCTATAGGACATTATGCTTCCATTAGCCTTTTTGAAGTTAACACCCCCTGCCCAAGTGATTAGGGTCTTGCACCGAAAGGAAAGGTCCCCTGTGCAAGCACCAGTCGTTTCCGACTCTGGGGTGACGTCGCTTTCACAACGTTTTCACGGCAGACTATTTACGGGGTGGTTTGCCGTTGCCTTTCCCAGTCATCTACACTTTCCCCCCAGCAAGCTGGGTACTCATTTTACCGACCTTGGAAGGATGGAAGGCTGAATCAAACTTGAGCCGGCTACCTGAAAACCCAGCTTCCGCCGGGGATCGAACTCAGGTCGTGAGCAGAGCTTAGGAGTGCAGTACTGCAGCTTTAACACTGTGCGCCATGGTGCAAAAAGACACAGGATCCCTGTGTTCCCTTTGCCCAAGATGGGCACACCTGATTGCATAGCATCCATGAAGGCAAAACTGGTTTTCCTCCCAGGTAGAGTCTCCCGAGCCCAGGGAGGTGGCTGTTCCCCTGGCCGCATCACTCCACTGCCATTTCCAGCCTGAAAGCTTCTTCTCGGACTTAATTATTGATAGCTGCACTGCTGACCCTCTGCACCAACAGCAGAGTCCTCTGGAGAGGAATTTGCTCGCTTGGTCAGACCTGGTTAGTGAGCTTGTTAATGACAGGAGGCAAGCAGCAAACCAGACCTAGTCTGTGCTTTCGTTCACACTTCAGCAGACGCATGCATAGGAAAAATGGTCATCAGACACCTGATCAAGGGTCCATCTTGGGAATATTAGCCAGAGCGGGACCGGTGGCTACCATCTCCCTTAAAGCACGTGTCATTGACTCCCCTTAAGATTGTTTAAAACTCTCTTTTTAGTGTTTGACAGGATGGCTTCCACTAAAAGATTAAGAAGGGGGGGGGAGGTGGCTGTGAATTTCCAGCATTGTGCAGGGGTTGGACTAGATGACCCCTGGGGACCCTTCTGGCTCTATGTTTCTGTGAGCTCATCAGAACTCGTCAGATTAGATTTTTTAAAAAGTTAAAAACTGAAGGAGAGGAGGAGGAAAGCAAACCAAAACTTTGCATAGTCTTTTGTGTCATTTTGGATGCCCCCAGTAAAAGGTACTGCACAGATTTCGTTTCTTGTTCCATATATATATATATAAATCAGCAGTGACTGTTGCCCAGCCTATCAGTAATAAATGCATGAGCAGGTGAAGCTCAGGTGGTCCATCAAAGTCATCCTAGTCTACTCAGGCTAGCAGTGGCTCTCCTCCATCTCAAGTGGAAGACTTTCACAGGCTAGCCTGATCTCATCACTCAGAAGCTAAGCAGGGTCAACCCTGGTCAGTACTTGGATGGGAGACCTCCAAAGAAGTCCAGGGTTGCTACACAGAGGCAGACAATGGCAAACCACCTCTGTTCATCGCTCGTCTCAAAAATCTTATGAGATCACGGTAAATCAGCTGAGACTTGATCACAATTTCCATCACCATTACCTGATCCTTTCAACTGGAAATGTCAGGGATTGAACTTCAGACTTTCAGCACGCCAACCAGAAGCTCTTCCACTGAGCCGCAGGCCCTCCCCAAGGCTTCAACTGCACCCTATATCCCATAATTCATCTGACCTATTGCAGAATTTTCCCTGACTTGCGGGTGGATTTTTCAAACTTGCTATTATCTTTATGATGCTTCAACTTATTCTTACACAAATCTCTTCTTTCAGCTACAGTTACTGTTATCCTGGAAAAGTACTTGCCTAGAGGGGAGGGGCTAAAGAAAAAAAAAGTATAAAAGCAATCACTATAACTGAGGAAAAGATCCCAAGATTTAAAATAACCGTTTTGCATCTGGTTTACTCATTTCTGCTTCTAGTGAGTCAGAGACACTAAAAGATACACAGAGACCTGGCTATAGATCAGGGATGGCCAAACTGCTGCTCAGGAGCCATATGTGGCTCTTCCACACATATTGTGTGGTTCGCAAAGCCTCCACCATCCCATCAGCTGGCTTGGAGAAGGCATTTCTCTCTAAATCACTTCTCCAATCCAAGGCAACCAGCAACTTGGAGAATTAATTTAAAATTAAAGTTGCTTTCTTTTCACCTCCCCTCCCCATGTATTTTCCTTTCTTCCTTCCTGTTTTGCAGCTCTCAAACATCCGATGTTTATTCTATTTGGCTCTTACATTAAGGAAGTTTGGCCTCCCCTGCTATAGATCATCAATTGGTTTTTTCGTGGGGTGGATAGTGCAAGGGAAGTCTGGCTTCAGCTTTGAAGGCCCCCTTTCACACATTACATGATTTTACACTCAACATGTTTTGTGTGCACCAAAAAACCCAAAGGTGTATGACTATTATAAGTTTGCATTTGTAACCCTTGTATCACTCTGGGCGCCCTCAACAGGGATCCAAATGGCTGCCGGTCCCTCTTGGGTTCACACATCTTAGCTGACCCAGGTCTCCTTCCTATGTGAAATGGGTGACACTCCTGATATACAGAGGAATCCTAAACAATGGACCAGAGATGGCCATCACTCTATTCTGAGCCAATGCCTGACACAGTTGGAAAACAGAGATGGGAGAGATGCAATGTTAGTGGCAGCTTTGAGGAAACAGGATTAGAAACTAGAAATCAGTTATGAATCAACCCATCTTCTGTTGACCAAAGCTAACTTTCATATTTTTTTTAAAAAAAGTATATAACCAATCAGCAACTGAAAAGAAAAGGCCTCTTTTGGTTAAAGCCAGTCTATTCTCTGGTCTGGTTTAGAAACATCTGTCTGAGAATCACCCTAGTTTGACACTTCAGAAGAACAGTCAAAAAGAAGCCCCCGGGGCTGATCTAGTTGGATCCACCCATCCCACCCTCCAAACCACTGGCAAGTCTATTTGACAGCATTTTCATTGCTCATCTCTAATCCCTTCTGGTCCTGGGTTAACAGTTGTTCTCCTTTTGATGATTTTAACTGTTGTTATTACAAGCCCTTGCTTTGGGATGGTTCCATAACATTCACCAACACAGGCCAAAGCATGAACGGTGCTTTAAATTTACACCATATTCTTATTGATCATTAACATTAGAAGAGATTGAACAATGGTGGTGCAGTTTTACACTTGGTTTTGTTGATGTGGGTCTACACAAGGAGTTGGATCCAGATTAACTTTTACTACTGTGGCTCTTTCACTGCCTTATTGGCCCGCCTAGAGAATGCATTTGTCTCTTTAAATCACTTCTCCAAGCCAAGGCAGCCAACAGCTTGGAGAATGCATTCAAAGTTCAGGTTGCCTTCTTTCACCTCTCCCTCCCTACTCCCTCCACCCATCTATTTGGCGTCCTTCCTTCCTCCCTCCCTCCCTCCCACATCTGGCATTCATGTCTTGTGACTCTCAAACATCTGATGCGGCTCTTACATTAAGCAAGTTTGTGCACCCCTACAGTAGCAGATGGGATTCCTCTTCCTTCTACAGACCCCCAATTTGCCCTTCGTGCCATTCTTGAGGATCCTGTTGGATCAGCATTTTGGGGAGGTCAGTGGGCTGTGTCAGGAGAGCAAAGGCAGGAAAGCAAGGATGGATTTAGTGTGATTCCAACCCAAGAACATCTGTTGCTTTAACATTTGGGGAACCACTGTCTTTGTTCTGAATCCCCAGCTTGCCCTTTTCACTAGGCCGAAGTCAATGGCTGAATTCTGCAGTCATACAAAGTATGCCATTTCGAGTGCTGCCAGAAAAGCAAGAGACAAGCAAAATTACAGGGCAAGATCCGGAGGAAGTCCCATTAGTTTCAGTGGGAAAGTCAAGTCTAGTTGCAGAGCAGCAGAAATTCCAGCTGTTCAGTACCAATCATATCACAAGCTAGAACAAAAAAAATCTCTCTAGGAACCACCAGGTTCCAGTCTTCCAAAACTCCCCAACCAATTTTGGCTCTGTGGTTTGCGCTGCGTAAGTCTACCTCTAAAGAAGAAGGGATCACACCACAGACTGGTCTCGGGACCAGGTGATAGCTATACATAGTTTCTATGCAATCAAGTGGAGTTAGATAAAATTCACAGGTAATTAAACATATTACATATGAACCTGCCTTATACTGAATCAGACCCTAGGTCCATCAAAGTCAGTATTGTCTAGTCAGACTGGCAGCGACTCTCCAGGGTCTCAAGCAGTGTTCTCTCTAAGCTGAGTTTGTGTGAGCTAGCTCACAGATTTTTAGCCTCCAGCTCACACATTTTTGTCTTAGCTCAGGAAGCATGACCCCAGAGCATGCTAATTTATGCAGTCGCTCACAACTTTAATGCCCGTAGCTCACGAAGTAGAATTTTTGTTCACAAGAAACTGCAGCTTAGAGGAAACATTGGTCTCAAGCTGAGGTTTTTCACGCCTACTTGCCTGGACCCTTTTTAGTTGGAGATGCCAGGGATTGAACCTGGGACCCTCTGCTTACCAAGCAGATGCTCTACCACTGAGCCACCGTCCCTCCCTTACAGAGGAAACAGTCCTTGAATGCACTAGAAGAGTCATCATAGCTATAACATAGTTTGGCTTACTCGGTCCTTCCTTCTACTTAGATCATTTTGACACAGGAGAGGAGGAGGATGAATGAGGATTCCTAGTAGAGATTTCACAGCACCTTCAAAACCTCAGTGTTTGGGAACCTTTGGAGAAGCCATGACACTTAAACTGGATTTTTAAAAAAGTCTACACTGGTGACTTAGCTAAGCCCACTGATTTCCAAAGGAGGAGCCAAGCCTCATCTGGGGGTCACTAATTCCCCAGTCTGCTGGAAGATGGAACCAGGATACAGGAAACCCCCTGCGTGGGGGAGCAAAGGGGGAAGAAGGCAGTGACCTTCAAACGTCACAGTGGCTGAAGGTCAGGCAAGCGTTTGGCTTGACTTTACTGGTCTCAAGATGAGAGCCAGGAAGGCCATGCCATCAAAAGACGTGCCTCCTTCCATTTGCAGGCTGTTTCTTCCTGCTTTGGGGCAGGGCTTTTAAAAACCTCCGTTCCAATTTCCTCCTAAAAGCAGAAGGTACGCAGGAGGCACTCAGCAGTCTGATGCAGCCTCAGTTGTCATGGCTTGAAATCAGCTGCTGGAACATCTAATGCTTTTTTTCTCAGGAAGAGTATAAAAAAGGAAGAAAGATGGGTATTGATTGGCTCAGAACTTCATCGCTTCTGCTTGGCGGGGTGGGGTGGGGATGAATCGGGCAGAAATCTTCATGAGGGGCAATGAAACAGCGATAGGCCTTTTTATGTGGAAGCAAACGACACCTTCCATGAATTTCTCTCCCCACCGTCCCAGTCCCCAGCCTCTGCCTGGGCTTTGTTTGCACACTCCAAGGGCCTTGATGAATAGACCCAGTTGTGCAGCAGCTTGGCAAACATGCCGGGGCAAACTGGCGGAGGTGTGAAAATCTGCTCCTTTGAGCGAGCCCTTCTTTCGGGGCTCTCTAATTAAAATCCAATAAAGGACCCTCATTGTCATTCGGAGGCCTGGAATAAAGGCAGGCTCTCCTCCAAGAGAGGACACTTCCAACGCTCCCCCCCAACCCCTGTTTGTTCAGGTGCTGGGACCCTTCCAGGCCAATTCACACACGCATCCTCCCCCCAAAAAACCCCAAGACCTTCTAAGAAGCCCTATTTGCACAGACGGGGCCACTTTTCCAAAACACTCGAGATGTGGATTTGAATTTGAAATGGAGGCGTTTGCTTGCTCTCCGTACCCCCTCCCCGGCTCCCCCCCCCCCATTATCCCTGCTCCCTTTTACTGGGCCTGCCCCTCTCTCCTTTGCCCTCTTGACAGTCATTCAGGCCTGGGGGGGGGGGGAGTCTCCTCTTCTGCATTCCAATCACCAGGATCATACTTTTTGCAAATAGAGATGGGGGGTGGGGTTTGAAAACAACTTTCTGCCTGGAGCCCAGGCCACTTAATCTTCTCATCAGATTCCCAGCCATGAAGCCAGAGCCTGGCCCTTCGAAACCAGCTGGAACGGGCTGGGTTTGAGGCACAGCCATGTTGTGCAGTCACACGACCTCGCCTGACATGCCACCGATTATCCCTCTCCCTTCTGAATGCTAATGCCTGGATTTGACCCCCCCTGGGAATAGGTGCTTCCTGCAACCTGGAATCAGATCAGGACAGGCCTTGGGAAGAAGGCGGTTTTGTTCCCCCAAGTTGGGGGAGCCTTCACTGCTGCAAAAGAGGGAGAATGTCATCCCTTTGTTTTTTCTCCCCAAGAAGAGGGGGAGAGATGGATCCAGTAGGGCTTTAGAGGAAAACTGCTAAAGCTCAGTAACGAAAAGAGCAAGCTGGGAAGTGCTGCTCGGCCCAAATCTCGCCTTTGGATGCCAACTGTGCTCTTTGAGCTTTTGGAGGGATACCTCCTAGCAATGTCATTGTGCAGTAGCACCACAGAAGACCTGTTCAAAAGCTACATCTGTGTAGAAATTAAGACAGGGGAATGGGGAATCATAAGGCCCTTTCCTAGAAATTTTGCCCATTTGCACAAAGCCTGTTCCCAGAAACCCAGATACACCTGGAATCCCAGACCCCTAAACCTCGCACTTCCATTTCGCCAAGGTAAGGTTGGCCCACAAGAGAGCTTCAGAAAATTACCAGCACACAAAGCCTTTAAAGAGTGGCCTTCAACCTTCCCCTCCACACACGTATATATTTCTCTCTCTGTGTGTGGAAAGTGCTGTCAAGATGTGGCCAACTTATGGTGACCCCATCTAGAGCAGGGGTGGCTAAACTTGCTTAACATAAGAGCCACAGAATAAATGTCAGATGTTTGAGAGCCACAAGACATGAGCATCAAAGGAAGGAAGGAAGATGGAGAAGGGTGGAAAGAAAGCTACTTGAAATGCATTCTCCAAGCCACCAGCGGGCTTGGCTTGGAGAAGGGATTTAAAGAGAGAAATGCCTTCTCCAACCTGGCCAACAGGGTGGTATGGAGAGCCAGTTTGGTGTAGTGGTTAAGTGTGCGGACTCTATCTGGAAGAACCGGGTTTGATTCCCCACTCCTCCACCTGCAGCTGCTGGAATGGCCTTGGGTCAGCCATAGCTCTGGCAGAGGTTGTCCTTGAAAGGGCAGCTGCTGCGAGAGCCCTCTCCAGCCCCACCCACCTCACAGGGTGTCTGTTGTGGGGGAGGAAGGTAAAGGAGATTGTCAACCACTCTGAGACTCTTCGGAGTGGCGGGCGGGATATAAATCCAATATCTTCTTCGTCAAGAGCCACACAATATGTGTGAATGAGCCACAGTTTGGCCACCCCTGCCCTAGAGTTTCCAAGGCCAGAGACATTCAGAGGGGGGTTGCTGTCCATTGCCTGCCTCTGAGTAGCAACCCTGGACTGCCTTGGTGGTCCTCCCACCCAAGTGCTAACCAGGACCAACCCTCCTTAGCTTCCGAGATGTGACGAGATCAAGCTTGCCTGGGCCATCTGGGTTAGGGCATTTGTTTCTACATGTATGAATGGTGGACTAGTGCCACTGCAATCCCCCCATCTGCAGAAGAGGCACATCGATGGCTCAGGGCTGAAGTGAGAATTGCACCAGACATTCCTCACGCTGCAGCCTCTACCTTTAACTGCTACACCAGAAGAAAGCTGCCTTCTTTATTTTCATCACCCTGGCCTACCGATTTGTTTGAAACTGACACATCACAGAGCATCCTTCACTGAACACGGCTCACCTGTGCTAAATAATGCAGAATTCACACTGCCTCTTACTCAGGAATACTGCCTTGCAGGATCGGATCAAGTTCCCTCTAGAGCAGCATTCTTTGCGGCCAGTAGACTCTAGATGACCCACTAGAAACTAGCCAGTAGCCCCCTCACAGCCCACAGCATACTTTCTGGGCCCTCTTGGACTACAGCACATTGAAGAAGCTGATTTATTTAACAAGCCACAACTTTTTTCTCTCTTGAGAGGTGCTCTACATACTGTACTGTAATGTGAAACATTTTTCTCTGAAGTACTTTGTTAAAATATGACTGAAGAGGTGGTGGACGCCGGTAGAAAATGATCCCTTTGGGAAAAGGCACAGAGGAGCAGTTCCCCAACACCCATCCCCTGCACAGATTGGCCAAAAAGGAGAGAGGGAGAAAGAGAGGATTGCCAGCCACCTAGATATCAGTACTGTGGAGCACAAGACACAAATGGACAGAGCATGCAGGGGAAAGGTACAGAATCCAACCCAAGGCCTCTGCAGCCTTGTAAGTACCCAATCCAAGCTGAAGGACAACTATGGGCTCAGTGATAAAGCATAAGCTTTGCATGCAGATGGCCCTGAGTTTTGATCTCCTTTTGAAGGGTCATCTCAGGTGGCTTGTGTTAGGGAAGTCAGAGCAAACTAGATGGAACAAAGATCCATCACAGGATGAAGACTTTGTACTGCTATGATTCAGCATCTCTGCATGTAAAATGGGAACAGTAGTACTGTAACTGGCTTAAACTGGGTTCAGGTAAGCCGGCTCAAAGTTGACTCAGCCTTCCATCCTTCCAAGGTCAGTAAAATGAGGACCCAGCTTGCTGGGGGGAAAGTGTAGATGACCAGGGAAACCACCCCGTAAAAAAAAGTCTGCCAAGAAAACGTCGTGATGCGACATCACCCAGAGTCGGGAACGACTGGTGCTTGCACAGGGGAATACCTTTACCTTTTTAAATCCCGTCCTTCATGGCTGACGATAGTGTAAACAGGATAGGCTCAGAAAGCATTTAGCTATTTTATTTATGCTGCCTGTTTATTTATTTGTCCTGGAAGAGCACCTGATTGTTACTTTTAGCTTACTGTTTTTACATTGATGTTTTATTATTATGAGCGGTGAGCCGCCCTGAGCCTGCTTCGGCAGGGAAGGCAGGATATAAATCCAATAAACTCACTCAAGCCATTGTAAGCAAGTCTACTCAGAAGTAAGTCCCATTTTATGCATTAGGGCTTGCTCCCAGGAAACTGTTCTTGCTATTGTAGACTCAATGTGCTATAGACACCAGTGGCAGCCATTGTCTGCTAATGTTGACTGTTTAAAAATCCATCAAGTGTGAATTCTTTATTGGGGCTATAGCTTTTACAAACCATTTAGAGTATCATAATCTCCCTTTTGCAATCCTGAAAGAGCAGACTAGCCAGCTGGGAAACCCGCCCCATAAGCCAGTGAAGCTGAAGGAAGATGGCAGCCAAAATTCAGCTGAAGTGGGGCTCCAAGAATGGGGAGGACAGAAAGGGTATGATGATTTGCCCTGAGCCAGTTGATCTAAATCCCCACCCCTCAAGTTCTCCATCCACTTTAAGTCCTTTTTCAAAATTCAAACCTCCCCAAACACTGAGACAATTATAGGGGTAGGAGGGAGGTGGAGAGATCCAACTAGGGCCTTTTTTTGTAGCAGGAACTCCTTTGCATATTAGGCCACGCACCCCTGATGTAGCCAATCCTCCAAGAGCTTACAGTAGGCCCTGTACTAAGAGCCCTGTCAGCTCTTGGAGGATTGGCTAAATCAGGGGTGTGTGGCCTAATATGCAAAAGAGTTCCTGCTACAAAAAAGCCCTGGCTGGATCCAACAAATGCTCCAAATAACATGATCAAATGGATGTTCTTCTAATTCCATTTTGTAAACGAAATCATGAAAACACTGAGGCGGGAGGGTGGGGTTTGGAGAATTAAGTTTTGTGACCGCAGGAGCTGTTGGGGAGCAGGCAGAAGGATGGAGCAGGAAGAAGGGACAGCCTAGCTCTTCAAGTTAGCCCCTGAAAAGCCATTGCCCTGGGCGGCTTCCATCAGCCAGGACCAAGCTGGGTGAACCTCCATTCATTGTCATCGGTGCCACAATCTGAATCCTAAGCCAAGTGGCTGCTGGGGTTATGATGGCACCTTGACTCAGCTCAGTCTGGGCTCCTTGAACATCCCAATGTAGCCCCGGGTGGCCATAGGAAAATTCTATCCAAGATGAAGGGAAACATGGATCCTAGGTTGGGGGCATCTGGACCACCAATGGGATACAGTGTGCAATTAGTATTACTTCTGGCCCTCATGTCCTCTCAGGGCATTGCTCAACACTAAATGGTGCTGCTAACTTCAGTCTCTCTAACATCCAATTACAGACATGTCTGCAGAAAAGCAAACATCCTCACCACCTTCTCAACACACCAGTTGGGATGGGTGAAGACCCCGTTAATCCTCATGCACCCGATAGCCCAACAGTATAGCTGTCCTGCCCAGTTTTTCAACACGTGTACCAACTAGTAGGTTCAACTTTAGTTTGCCCGTGTTGCTGTGTTCCTGGATGCCAGGGCAACATCCCCCACACTAAATCCAGTGTAGATCAATTCAGGTGGTGTAGCCGTGTTGGTCTGAAGCAACAAAACAAAGTTTGAGACCAACCAAGTTAAATTCTGGGTGTAAACTTCCATGTGAAGAACATAAGAGTAGCCATGTTGGATCAGGCCAATGGCCTATCCAGTTCAACACTCTGTGTCACCCAGTGCCCCCCCAAAAAAAAACCAGACGCCATCAGGTGTGCCATCAGGAAGTGTGCATGCCCATGAAAGCTTATACCCAGAACTGAACTTTGTTCGTCTTTACAGTGTCACTGTCTGAACTCAAACTTTATTCTACTAAATCTAATTATTATTAAACATGGAAAGTCGCATTCACAGTGGGGGAGGTATCTAATTTCTCAAATTATACTTTTATTTATTTATTTATTTTATGACTTCTATCCCGCCCTTCCCAACAAGTGGCTCAGGGCGGCTTACAACACAGGAATCTGACATAAATAGGCGTTAAACATAGAGCATTAAATTTAAACATTAAACCATTTAAAACATTGGGGGCAGCAGACATCCAGTATAACTACGCTCAGTTTCTTGTACCAGCTAGTCATAGGCCAGCCGGAAGAGGGTTGTCTTACAGGCCCTGCGGAACTGGGCTTTTGAATAGAGGGGAAGGTGACAGTCTGGTGTTAAATTCGGGCATATTTGAGGTTTTGGTGATAAATTCTGAATTGGGCAGATGAAGATCTGCTGAAGGGGGGGCGGGGTCGGCCTTCCAAACCCATTTGGCAACCATGCATTCCCTTGACTCAACCGACTCCTTTTGCATCCAACTGCTTTACAGTCTCCTGTCCCCAGAGAAACCCAAATGGTTAACTGGAGAGAGATCGGTGCCCATGCAGGGCACTACCAGTGAGTGGACCAGCCTACCCGGAGTACTGACTTGACCCCACCTGATATTTTTAAAGCATTTAAATTTGTGACATAACTATAGCTTTCATTTTTTTAAAAAGGATCTCTCTTGACTTCTTATGCCTGTGAGAACATCAGACATTGAGTGGCTCAGTGGCAGAGCATCCGCCTGGCATGCAGAAAGGCGCAGGTTCAGTCCCCACCAATGGCTCCCTCTGAGCTGTGGAGTCTTGTGAGCAAAAATTCTACTTTGTGAGCTACTGGCATTAAAGTTGTGAGCTACTGTGTAAATTAATTTGCTCTGGGGTCATCCTTCCTGAGCTAAGACAAAAATGTGTGCGCTGGAGGCTGAAAAACTGTGAGCTAGCTCACACGAACTCAGCTCATAGGGAACATCCCCCCAAATCCAGTATTGTGGAGAGGATGTGAAAGACCTTGATCTGACTCTGATGGATCAGTGTTCTGACTCAGTTTGAGGCCCCTTTGTGCATAGGTAATATAAGGAAATTACTATTTTTGTAAAGATGATGAACTCGAAAATCATGGCTCTTATTCAGTGTCCTCATTCCTAAAATTTGAGCACTAAACAACACAGAGAACATTTAGGTTTGGCCTCAGAATTCCATTCAATATGGCTCTGTTAGCTTTTAAGAGGCAACAAGACTCTTCTCTCTCAGGCTTTTTGCCCACTCTGCTTCCAAAGGACTTCTGTGGTTCTCCCCTGGTGGAGAAAATGGCCCCAACCATGAGTTCAGCCAGCAACTTTGGCTGAGGATTTGAACCCATAAACCACATGATCATCAAGAAAACTTCCTACTGGCTATGAGGATGTCACAGATTTTCCTTTCTTTCTGTAATGATGGCAAGGAAGAAGACTGGCTCAAGGCCACCTCGAAAAGGAGGCCTAGAATACAGCCATTCTTATTGAAAGATGGCCTCCAGCAGTGCTTTTTTGTAGCAGGAACTCCTTTGCATATTAAGCCATGCAGCCAATCCTGCAAGGTTTTGCAGTAGGCCCTGTAAGAAAGAGCCCTGGAAGCTCTTGGAGGACTGGCTGCATCAGGGGGATGTGACCTAATATGCAAAGGAGTTCCTGCTACAAGAACCCTGCCAGGTTTTTCTACCAGTTTCTTAGCAGTGTGCTGGGGTAGACATTTAACCGTAAGGACATGTGATTGGGAGGCACCTGGGCAGCACTGGATCTGCCACTTGGCAAACTAGGCAATTGCCTAGGGCGCTGGCCTTCTGGGGGCACCAAATTGGCTGCTCCCTATGTGACTCAGTGATATTCTGGGGGGGGGGGAGGTGCCAGAAATTAGCCTTGCCTAGATGTCAGACAGTCTAGAGCCGGCCCTGCACCCAGGACTATCCAAAGCTGCCTTCTCCAAAGCCAGATGATCAGTCCGAGGAGCCCAGTATTGCCTTCTCTGCCTCTAAGATCTTTCCAGAGGAGACACCAGAGTGAGTCTTTTTCACACAAGAAGCTCCAGGACCACCTTGCCTGGTCAATTAGAGGAATCCTGCTGTCCTCTCACCTTGCTCTATGAACTCTTGTCTTGAATGGGCCTCTCCCCAGAGCCCGCTCTCTTCCTTATCCCTTCTTATCACAACGGATATATTTAGAGTTAAGTTCATTATTGTTTTTTCGCAACTGTGTGTTTCTTGGCACTTTTAAAAGCGTTTTCTCGCCTAAAAGCTGCCATTAAACTGCAGCGGAGATGCCAGGAAACAACTGAGAGGGGGGGGGGGGCAAAAAAAACAAACCAGAGGCGCGTCTCCAATCATTCCCCGTTAACTGATTTGCTAAAGAGTGACAATTTATGCAAAAAGCTGGCTGGAAGGCGGCGGCAGGGGTGTTGCTCCGGTCGGAACAGCAGGTGGCGCTCTAAGCACAGGGGAAAGTGGGGATCCCGGCTGGGATTAGGTGACTGGGAAGGAAGCTCAAAGAAAACGCAGCAAAGAAAGTACCATCCGGATCCTGGGAAAGCCGCTGGCGCCGTTTACGATCCGGATTAAAACTAATATACCCCCTCCCGCCCAGAAGAGCAAGGGAAGCGGGTCTTTAAAATCCAAGAAAAAGAAAAACTTTCTCATTAACCTATTTGAGAATGAATATAGGGCGGCGAGGGCATTTCACATCGCCTCTCCTTATAACGGCGTGTCTACTGTTCCGTTCTTATAGCCCATAAAAACCTTGTTCCGGATTGAGCCTCATTTCTTAGGGCCCAAGAAAAGAGCGGGGGGGGGGCGGGTTGTGTGACCTGCCTTTCCCCCTACACGGATGTCCAATCAATTGACAAGAACCATTGTCCCGGGTTAAGTGGTTTGTGGATCAGCCAGCTGGTTAACCTGTCCCTCCTCGGACGCCTTAGCCTCTCGACACCCAAAATCGTTTCCCCTCCAGCAGCGACACAAGCCGCCCTCCCAGAGCCCCCTTTCCGCTGAAGCTGCTGACCCCGCGAGAAGCCTACACGAGACGATGCAGACGACCGAGATGCGCCTGCTGGGCGAAGTGCGGTTGTCTGAATGGGCTGGAAAGCCCTTGGAAACCCCTGGTGGGCCTGCCCGGGGTGGGATTGTCCGCTAGTTCAGGCCCCAGGGCGAGCCTGCAACATTTGCAGTGGGCTCGTTGTTGGGTTTGGGGAGGACCACGCACAATATTGGCGATGCTGCTGACTCCGGAGTCATAAACTGCCTCGATCCCCTTCCACCCACCTCCCCTGGCCTAGAAGAGGCTTCAGGTGCTCCCGAGAGCCAACTACTTCCCTGCAAAGGATCTGGGCCCCCTATATGAAGGCGAGCCCTCCCTTCCTACCACTGCGCTCCCTCGGGGATCGGCGCCTTTGGAAGTGGCCTTTCCACTCGCTTCCCACAGCTCGGGCTTGTAAACCTGCCCGCGTCCTTGCCTGCGGGAAACCCCCACCGCGTCGTGGCCTACTCGAGAGTAATTGGCTGAGCGACCCCAAATGTAGAAGCAGCCCCTTTCTCTTAAAACGAATAAGGCTTGACTGGTTTGCGGAAGGAGGATTTGTGGCTGAGTTCAGATTCGCGGCTGTCGCGGGCGGCAGCCTTTGGCGTTTGGCCCTTTCCTGCCCGGCTTCTTACTAGAAGCGCGAGTTCGAAACCGCCTGGAGTCACTGGCGCCTCACTTCTTCCCATAAGGGTATCTGAAGAAGAAGGGAGCAGCGACTCCCGAAAGCTCCTCGCCTGCCACAAATAGTGTTAGTTTTTCAGGTGCTTCTGAACTCTGCCTCTTCCCCACTGCTACAAGCAGACTAACAGGGCTAACCACCTCCATACTACTGGTAGTAACACTCCCGATTGCTACTTGTGAGACGCCAGTGACCAACTGTTGCATCGTTTCCTACAACAACTGGGATGTTGCCGGCACTACATTTAAGTGAAGTGCTCCTACTTCTAGTAGTAACAGCAGTGTTAATTGCAGCGACCGCACTGCTGGTAACTTGTCCGGTTCAGGGACCTGTCCTTTCAGTATTCCGGCTACTATCCCTCCCTCCCTGTTGCCACTTCCCTGTCCCCTCCTTCTTCCTCGAAGTGTTCCTAGCAGCTTGCTACCCCTAGTAAGCTCTTTCGGAAGGAGCTTTGCGAGGTGTGTGGTAAGGCGGGAGGTTCTCCGTTGGCAGGGGACTCGCTTGGAGGATCTGGCGGCGGAGGGTGAAGGGGAGGAGCGCTCCTTACCGGCTTTGACGGAGCAGTGGATGTGCGCCTTGGACTCGTAGTAGACCCAGTCGAAGCCGGCCTCCACGGCCAAGCGGGCCAGCATGCCGTACTTGCTGCGGTCCCGGTCCGAGGTGGTGATGTCGACGGCGCGGCCCTCGTAGTGGAGCGACTCCTCGGAGTGGTGGCCGTCCTCGTCCCAGCCCTCGGTCACGCGCAGCTTCACCCCGGGCCACTGGTTCATCACCGAGATCGCCAGGGCGTTCAGCTTGTCTTTGCAGCGCTGCAGGGGGAGCGGGGGACACGGGCAAAGCAGAGCGTTGCTGGGGGACACAGCACGGAAGACCCTCCTCCCTGCTCCCCGCCCCCCACGGGGGTCCCCCCCCCCCAAGCTAGCAAGGCCGGGATCCCCAAACTCTCCTGCTTCTGGATCGGAGGGATGAATGGAGGGCGTCAAAAGGAAGGGGGGGGTCCAGAGCGCCACAAAAGCCTGCCCTCTGTGCTCCTTCCGCCTGGGAGCGCGCAGTTGGAGGATCGGGCTGGCTTGGCCAGACCTCAAGGGAAGAGAGCTGCCATCTTCAAGACAGCTGAGCCCTTCTAAATGGCACAAGAACATCAGAAGAGGCCTGCTGGATCAGACCGGTGGTCCATATCCCAACGCTGGTCCACCATTCTGTCTCACTCAGTGGCCTACCAGAGGGCTAACCACAGGACATAGAGGCAGACGCCTTCAGAAGATCGGGCCAATGGTCTGTCTCGTCCAGCATCCCATCTCACACAGTGGTCAGCCAGCTCCTCTGGAAGGCCGACGACAGGGCAGAGAGGCCGAGGCCTTTCCCTGAGAAGAGCATCAGAAGAGCCCTGCTGGAGCAGACCAGGGGTCCGCCTAGTCAGCCTGGCTGAGTTCAGCATTTGGAAGGCAGAGCGAGTTTAGGATCGCAGCCCCCTGCAGGCTTCCTGGGTGCTCAGGGCCAGGGAAAGCTGCCTGAGGCCTTGAGCCAGGAAAGAAGCCCCATTGGCGAGGGAGCGCCGGGACTGCGCGTTGGGCTTTCAGGATGAGCGCAAAGTTTGGGATCGGGCGCCGAGGGGGAGAGGAGAGAGAGAGAACCTGAGCGCTGGAGGGATCCTAACGACCCAGAATAACGGTCAGGCTACAGTCTCAGACGGAGACCCTACCGGAAGGACCCAGGCGCAGCCCGAGGGAGCCATACACTCCGTGGGGCCTGCTTGCGAGTAAACACGCACCCGAGCGCCTCCTCTCAGCCTTTGCAGCCTCCAAAGGGCCCACCGAGGCGGAGGGCGGGTCTGGCCCCGGGTCACCCCGCCGGCTCTGCTCTAACCACTGCGCCTGCCCAGCTCTTTGAGGGGGATGGTAACGAAGCAGGAGGTCTTGGGCTCGCATCTGCCCCCCCCCCCGACTCTCTAAGGGACCAAAAGAAATCCATTGCCCCACTTCCAGGCCGATAGAAAGGGCCGACACCACTGATCCACCTGACAAGGTCGTTGTAAGAACTGCAGGTCAAAGTGCGCGAATGCCCTGAACAAAGCGCTATACAAATGCTACTGCTGTTGGGAGATTTCTGCTCCAGGAGCTTTCTCATCCTTAGAACTTCGTTCCCCATGGTCTGGCAGGGAGGCATCTGGGGCATTAGCGCACCCCATAGGAGCCCTGCACTTACATTGCGCCACCCACCCCCCATCTCAAAAGCGACCCTTCTCCCATTGATTCGGTTGAGCGTTTCCCGCCACCGTGTGCAACTGGGATCATGGAGCTCCTTCCCAAAGGCCCTTTCTCATTAGCAGCTACACAGCAAAGGCCACCTGGCCAGGAGAGAGTCTCGCCGTCTAAAAAGCTCCAGCGTTCCTTTCTCGACTCTAAGAAGACGCATGCGCGTGGACTGCGAACCCACGAAGCCTTGGCATTATTCCCGAGTCGGCGTCGTCTACTCGGACTGGCAGCCGCTGTCTAGGCCGAGGTCTTTCACAACGCCGGCAAACCCTTTTAAATGGGCATGGAGGGATTTGAACCCGGGGCCCTCAACAGCCCAAGCAAGTGCTCCACCCCAGAGCTAAGACCCCGCTCTGTAAGCTAGGAAGTGAAAAACTGGCCCTGGGCTTTCTTCGTAGGTCAGAAGCGCATTTTCTTGCAGGGTTTCTATAAGCAGGCTGCTGATCTCGGATACATTCATGCGAGGGCTGTTCTATCAATGGGCCGTAACCGTAACGGCCAGGAGGGCTGCGGTGTTCCCTCTAAGCTGAGTTAGTGTGGACTAGCTCATAGTTTTTTAGCCTCCAGCTCGCACATTTTTGTCTTAGCGCAGGAAGGACGGCCTCCGAACAAACCAATTTATGCGGCAGCTGGGGACTTTAATGCCAGTAGCTCACAACGTAGGATTTTTGCTCACAGGACTCTGCAGCTCAAAGGGAACGTTGAAGGGGCATGCCCATGAATGCAGGTTTGGGGTGGGGGGCGAGAGCAGGGGAGAGCGCTCGTGTTCCTGCGAGTTCCCTGGAAGTCCTCGTCTGGCGCTTCTTGGACGGATGAAAAAGCCCCAGATGCAGACAAGCAACTGAATCCACAGCCCAACTTCTCCGAACAACAAACGCCCCGATCCGAAATCCACTCACCCTGCCGAGACCTCCCGTGTAGCCCTGAGCGGGCGAGACCCTTCCCTGGTTCTCAAGGAGGCCTGGCACAAACCGATCCGAAAACTAAACTTCACGCCTCTCAACAAGTGGTCATTTGGGTGACACTTTTGGGCCCGGGGTGCTAATTGGAAGTAAGTCCCGTTTATGCCAATGGAGTTTAGCTTGGAAGTGAAGGGAACCGAAGGCGACGAAGAGGGCAGGCCTAAGCAGTAAGTCCTGTTTTATTCAGGGAGGCTGACTCCTAAGTGTTTTAGGATTGAAGATCCAGCCCGAGAGACCTGCGAAGGAAAATCAGGGCGCCGAAGGCCTCCACACAGACTAGGCCCCCGCCCCACTTAGCCTCACTTAGGGGGAAAGGGGGAGAAGATATACATTCTACAGACTTTACAGGTGAAGATTTTGCTTCAAGACCGGATGAAGTGGGGGGAGGCGCTTGTGCAGGTTCGAACACTGTCCCTGGCCAAATGAATCATAGAACCATAGAGTTGGAAGGGACCCCCCAGGGTCATCTAGTCCAACCCCCTGCACAATGCAGGAAATTCACGAATACTGACCTGGCCACTTGGCAGACTGAAGTTTGAACGACCACGTGAAAGCATGAATTGAACTGAAATTGCTAATGACTGAAATGTGCAGAGCTTGTTTTCCAACCCACCCCTAAGTTCACAGTCTTAGCACTGGTGCCCAATGGCCATCTAGCGTTCGTTTAAAAACCTCCGAGGAAGGAGAGCCCACCACCTCCCGAGGAAGCCTGTTTCCACTGAGGAACCCCCTTCCCCAACGTTGCTTGCGCACAGAGGAGGGAGCAGGTCAGAGAGGCAACTATGCTGAGCCTGACCTGCTAGTTTTCTGCCTTTAGGGATGTCCCTCTGTTTAGGTGAACAGTGAAACCCACGAGCTAGCGCTTGCCAGCGGTCGGAGGAGGCTCGGCCTCGTTGTAGCCTTCCTGGCCCTGACTAAACTGGCCAGGCCTCCCCGACGACAGCCCGGCTTCTGGGCCAGACTCCGCCCCCTCTGCCTTCGCCCCGCCCTCCCTCTCCGCTCAGCCACTCTGTGTCCCGCGAGGGGTCTGTGCATTCCGGGCCGTGGCGCAGCGCTGGAGCTTCTAGCCCAGCGGGCGGAAGACCCCAGCAGCGGCTGAAAGGAGGCGACGCGAAAAGCCTCCGCCCAAACGATCTCCAAACCCAGACGTCTCAGAGCAGACAATACAGACCTTGGCAGGCCGCAGGTCTGTCTGGCTCAGGATCCTGCCACCTCATGGGCGATCTACCCTGCTCCAACCCATAATGGCGCATTGAGGCTGACTCGGACGGGAGTGAATGGGGGCTTCAGACGTAGGGTGCGTCCACACACAATAATTTTGCCACCGGATTTTCAATGCATAAAAATAGCGCAGCCCACTTGCAAACCATGTGAAAGCTCCCAGGGTGTCAGAAGCGGTTTTAGAGGCACCTTCTTCTCCAGGGAAAGAAAAACTGCAGCTCCAAACCGCGTCCTTTTGTCCTAGACCAGGCCCGCCTTCCTCGAGGGCGGAGGACCGAGTCCCAGAGCACAAAAGGACACCTCTGCGAGGTTCTCTCGGTTATTCCCACCGGCAAGGGAGTCTTGGGGGGCCGAGCTAATCCGGCGATAACTGTAAGCCCTACCATCGAGGCCTGCTTACTCAGCCAGATCTCCGAAACTGAGCAGGGACTGGGCCCTAGTTAGGACTTGGAGGAGAGACCCCCCCCCCACGAGGGATTCCAGCGTCTCTACATAAAAGGCAGGCTGCTCGCTTCCCCCCCTTAAAAAAAAACACCTCTATTTCAAACTTTTAATGTACTTTTATCTTGGCTATGTCAACAAAGGTTATAAAGGCAGGCTATAGCAAACCTCCTAAGGCCTCTTGCCTTGAAAACCCTACGGAGTTCTCCATAAGTTCGACTGCCACTTGATGGCACTCCCCGCGCCCCGCGCCCCGCTTTTCAGTGGGGCTTCAGTTTTCAAGGCACAGAACTGCACAGCCTAGGCCGGGACTAGCCTTCTCCAAGGCGACCTTTCCTGCCACCTTTTCCTGGACGGAGTGCTTTTTTTAAAAAAAAAGACCTGAACGCTTTACTGGAGAAGAAAGCTCTGGAGGAAAACAGGGACGGTGGCTCAGTGGTAGAGCATCTGTTTGGTAAGCAGAAGGTCCCATGTTCAATCCCCGGCATCTCCAACTAAAAAAAGGTCCAGGCAAATACGTGTGAAAAAGCTCAGCTTGAGACCCTGGAGAGCCGCTGCCAGTCTGAGTAGACAAGACTGACTTTGATGGACCAAAGGTCTGATTCAGTAGAAGGCAGCTTCATCTGTCCATATGACAGCCGATGCATTGGTGATGGAGGGTGTGCCAGGCCACACTTAGGGCACCCCACACCCCTCTGGTTTTCAAGGCGAGAAACATCGCCTGCCTCCGCGGCCTGACCCATCCAAATATTAAACCAGCGCCGACCCTGCTTAGCTTCCGGGATCGGACTTGTCTGGGCCATCCGGAAAAGGGCAGCCAGTGCATCAGTTGTAGTTTAATTTGGGGTGGGGGGGGGGTGGGGGGTATTATCTTGGTAGTTTTAGCTGCCTGGAAGGCGGGGGCGGGGGGGGGGGTCTCACGGTCAGCAAAGGCGACCGCGGCTGGTCAGTTCCACCACCTGCTTCCCCCCCCCCTCCCCGCGTCTCCTTGGCTTCACGTCACTCTGGGTGGGGATCGAACACGTGGGAGCCCCAATCGAGGGGAGGGGAGGGAGGAAGGAAGACCTCCCGTTGCCCCCCCCCCGTCTCGCCGCCACCGCCTCCCCCCTCTGCCATCCCAGGCGAGTTCCCCTCCAAAGTGGTCGCCGGGGACTGGAGCCGGCGAGGTGGGAAGGGGGAGAGGAAGGGAAGCACCGCTCGGGGGCTTCTCCGCGGCAGCAGCAGCCGCCCCTTGGCAGAGCTCCGGAAGGGAGGAGGGAGGGACCGGCTGAGCGGGGGACCAGTCGGTCTCCAAGACTTCGCCGAGGCCGGCTATTTATCGAGGCATCGGGTCGTGTGCCGCCGATCAAGCCCCGCGCTGGGCAGCCGCGGTGAAACGCAGCCGGCCGCCTCCTCGGCCAATGCGCCTCTGTTGGAGAGTGGTTCTATGCGTGCGCGCGTGCGCGCGGAAAGGACCAGCCAAGTTGTTCAATAAGCGCTCTTCTTCCCCGCCCCAATTCTCAGCCGCCGCCGCCGCCGCTGCCACCTTCCCGCTTCCCCTTTGCAGACCAATTGCTGAGGGCTGCTCGTGGCTCCGAAGCAAAAGTGCAAGCCCGACGCATCTTGCAGCCGCCTGGCGCGGCCCGCGCGAGTCCCTGCAGCACGGGAGGCCCCCTCGATCTCCCCCCCCCCCCGGGCTCGTGCCTAGGATTGGAAGGCTGAGGAAGGGGCGCGTGGGTGCTGCGCAGCTGCCTCTCCGCCGCCCCTCCCCTCCCCTCCCCTCCTTCGCCCGGACCCCCGGCAGGCTGGGTCTGTCTGTCTGGGGGGAGGAGGGGTGCGCGCTTTTGCCCTTCACTTGCTCCTGGGTTTCTCACCCACCCACACCCCTCGTTCTTTCAAGCGAATTCCAGCTTTATCATCCACGACCTGGCACCCTTATCGCGCCTCCAGATCCAACCAATGGCGAAGGTGCGCAGAGGTCTGGGCGAGGGCTGGGTGCGGGAGGTCGCGGAGCGGTGTGTGTGTGTGCCTTGTGCGCAGCATGCACTCGGCAGGGCGGCCGTCGCCTGTAAAGAAAGAGGGACCCCGCCTTCGGGAAAGGCTCTTTTTTTTCCCTGTTTGCCTTCTTTCTCCCCCTCTCGGGAAGTTAATATTAACCAGCAGCGAAGGCATTCAAGCAGCTATTCGGAAAGTTTAACAACTCTTGTTGCAGGGCGTCAGATCTTTCCTCTTTTCGCTCTCCCCCACCCCCAAGGTTGAAGGAAGCAGAGGAAGGCATGGCCAAGCGGAAGGGCCAGCAGGAGAGAAAGAGCGCGGCGGGGGGGGGGGAGGCTGAGAAAGAGCGTGCTTGAGCCCTGCAATCAAAGGCACATCTCCCCTTCCTCCTCCCCTCCTTTCTGGGCCCAAGCCAATCCGTGTCTTACCTCCCCAGTCTCTTGGGTGAGACCGCATCATTCCTAAGAACATAGGAAGCTGCTTTATACGGAGTCAGACCCTCATTGGTCCATCAAAGTCAGTCTTGTCTACTGGACCGGCAGCGGCTCTCCAGGGTCTCAAGCTGAGTTTTTTTCACGCCTCTTTGCTTGGACCCTTTAGAGTTGGAGATGTCGAGGATTGAACCCGGGACCTTCCGCTTACCAAGCAGATGCTCTACCACTGAGCCACCGTCCCCTCCCCACCACGCCTCCTGCATCCCTCTCAGGCCCTTCTCCTGCAGGCTTTTGTGCCTCGCTGGGCCATCCGAGATGGAACCCGACTTCCCCTCTTTGCAGAGCCCGCCCCCCCCCACCCCGCTACCTGCACCTTGCGTTCTCCCCCCACGCACCGCGGAAGATAACAGAACACCCCCCCCCCCCAAAAAAAAAACAAGCTTGCGCGCGCGCGTGTATGTGCTTGCAAGACAGGGCGGCGGGAGGGGGGGGGAGGTGGTATTTGTTTTTCTGTTTCATTCGTCTGAGGGAAGTTGACAGAAGGTCAGAAGTTCAAACGCTGCCAGCTAATGCAGGAAAAGGAGGCCAGCCGCGAAGAAAGAAGGCAGCGAGGGCGAGCTGGGGAGAAGGAGAAGGGAGACCCTTCCTCGCCTCCTTCCTCCTCTTCCACACCCCCCCCCCCTATATAATATAGGTTGCCGGCTGAAAAAGCTGGGCGCGCGTTTCTGCTGGCCTCCTCGCCAGCCCAGGCCCTGCTGTGTCCGCCCGGGGAGGAGAGAGAGACGCTTGCTTACAGTTGGGCTCTGAGCCCCAGACATAACACGCGGGAAGAGAACAGACACGAGACGAGAGGGGGAGCGAGAGACGCGCGCCTGTCTTTTCCTGGGGCTTCCTCGCTCGCCTTGCAAGCAGCCAGAAGACGACAGCAGCAGCCGCCGCCTGCACCGCCTCCTCCTCCTCCTCTGCCGCTTTCAGAAAGGATACCAACTGAAACCCTAGCCGTTGCGATCGATAAAACGAGAGGAGTAAGTGGAGCTGAAAATGCGACTTGCGGCCGCACAGAGCTCGTCCCCCCCCCCCCCCCTTGATCTTGCGTCTTTGCAGCTCAGGAAGGGGGAGAGAGGCGAAGGGGAGGGTGGGGGGCCGAGGAGAACCCGGAATGGACTGGATCGCCTTGCCAAAGACGGCCGGCTCCAACCCTGCTGCACCCCCCCCCCCCGGCTTGCCTGATGCCCTGGCCTTTGGGTTGCATCTCCCCCCCCCCACGGCTTTTTGCCTTCGAGGGAGGGGGGCTCGGCGGCCTGGGAACTCTTTCCAGGCAGGCAGGGCGAGCCCGGCGCACTCCGGCCTGTGCATATTTAATCGAGGCTCGCGCGCCTCGGTCTAGCGAAGAGGCGCGCGCTCGGATACTCCAAGGTACAGTAGGATTTAAGGTGGTCGGGCCGAGATCGCCGGGCGGCCGGTCCCCCTCCCTCGGCCCGGCACCAAATCTCCTAAACGTGCGGAAAATCAGGCCGCGGGAGAAGACAAGCGGGGAAGGGGGGAGGGGACAAAGGGGGGGGCAGAGTTTAGGAAATCCCCCCCCACCAACCTTCCGTAGAGACTCTTATCATAGAGTTCTTATTATAGAACCGAAGGTGGGGCTTAAATATATTAATAGAGGGGGTGGGGGGAGAGAAAAGGCTGTTGACCTATATTTGGAAGGAAACCCAGCCTCCTCGCAGGTAGTTGGAAGGGACTCCGGAACTAGGAAGCTGGGACGCATCAGCCCCACAGACAAACACCGGCCGCTGCCTCTCGGTGATGCGGCTTAGAATGAGCCCGCGAGGGGTTGGGAAACGGGTCTATCGGAGCGCTGCAGGGAATCCGGGGCCTGGGTGGGATAAGAGGGCGCCTTTTTAAAGCCAGACGGGGATGCGGCAGGGGCTTGTTCAGGGACCCCTGGAGAGGCAGGAAGACGCGCATCCTTAAGGAAATATCGATAGATTAATGCTCTGGTGGGCATAGTCGCTAAAGAGGGTCTCGCCAGAACGCTCTTGCGAAGCGAAGGGATGGCCCCAGCCAATAATCCAGGATTATTAGCGTTATTCGCCTTATTACGCCCAGCCAAGGCCTCGGAGCCTTTGCAAGGTTGTATTTTTTAAAAGCAAAAAAAATCTCCTGTAACAGAGAGCATCGGAGATGCCCCAGGGAAAGCAGCTCTCGGCTCAGGGAAGAAATGCACTTGGGTGTCCTCTTAGCTGCACCCGGTTCCTTAGATCCAAGCGGATCCTGCGGAGGGCCCTCAGAAGAACCGGCTCGCCCAGCCACTCCCGAGGAAGGGAATTGCACGGATCCCCCCACCCCCACACACAGCAGGCCCCCTCCCCTCTCCCCGCGCCCAGGCAGGTCGAGGGCGGCGCGCCGGCCCCTTCCAACTTCTTGCGCCCTGGCGCTGGATCGCCCAGGGATGACAGGCCGGAGCCCGGGGGGCCGGGAGGGGAGAGAAAGGGGGCGTTGCCGGGGATGCTGGGGCCGGGATCCCGCGCCACCGGGCGAGGCGAGAGGCTGACCTGAGTCATGAGGCGGTCGGCTCCGGTGTTCTCCTCATCCTTGAAGATAATGTCCGGGTTGTAGTTGGGGGTGAGCTCCTTGAAGCGCTCCGAGCTGCGGCTGATCTTGCCCTCGTACCTGCCGCTGGCGCCCAGCGTCTTCTCGGCCACGTTGGGGATGAACTGCTTGTAGGCCAGCGGGGTCAGCTTCTTGGGGTGCCGCCGCTTGCCGAAGCCCCGGCCTGGCCCGCAAGCCAGCCCGCACGAGAGGAAGAGGGCGCCGAAGAAGACCCCCGGCAGCACCAGCCTCCTCGAGAGCAGCATGCCGGCCCCGGGAGGAGAAAGCCGGCCACTTTGGTCGCCTCCGCCGCCTCCTGCCCCCGGTTCGGTTCCCTGCCTGGCGGCTGCGCGGCTCTCCAACTCCCTCCGTCTCTCGCTCGCTCCTGCCTTCGCTCGGGGTCTCTGGAGAGCTGCGGCTTCCTCCTCCGCCCGCCTCGCCTTCGGGAGACACCACTAGCCCCCCAGCCTGGGCAAGACAGGTGCGGCAAGCGGGGCTCCGGGCTGCCGGCTGATAACGGGACTCATCGGACTCAGATCGCGGCGACCGCCAAGCCGGAGGACGCAAAAAAAAGAGAGGCGGAGGGACCAGGGGCTGCTGCTTCTGGTGGTGTGTGTGTGTATGGGGGGGCGCCTCTGGATTCCGCGCGGGGAGCTCAGCTGGGAAACGCTGGTGCGAGGAGTCTGCCTTTAGTTATATTATAGCTGCCCGTGCTGAGTGCTGATTGGCCGGGGCCAGACAAGCTTGCCTTCTGATGCATTAACCCTCCACAAGGCACCGGGGGAAGGAAGGGAAGGGGGAAAAAAAACTTGGAAGATCTCCCTCGCGCGCGCGCGCTCGCTCGCGCTCCGCCTTTGCACCTGAAGGGCTTGGAAAGGAAAAGAGCGCGCCGGGCGCTTTCTGGGGAGAACATCAATGACGTCCCACCTCCAAGCGCTCTCCTTAAACTTTCTTGGCAGAAGGGGACACGGATCTGCAAGAGGAACAGATGGAAGCGTGGAAGACAAGATAGATTAAAAGAAAGGGTAGACAGGACAGCCAGACAGGCAGATTCTATCAAGGTGTATTGCCTCTCTCTCTCTCTCTCTCTGTCTTGACTACTATACTCTCTCTCTTTCCCTTTCTTTCTAGGTGTCTTGCTACTATGCTCCTATTCCTCCGGGGGATTGGAAACAGTCACACCAGGAACAAAACCACAACCACACCGATCTGAGTTTTGAGGGAGCAGTAAGGACAAGTCTCCTAGAAGCTCCAAAAAGAGACTTGGCTCCAGAATTGGTGTTTATTGTTTGTTTGTTTTTTTTAATATGGAGGCATTAAAAAAAATCACCGTGCAAACAGAACAAAGGTGTTCCAACTTTTGGCAACTTTTTGTCAAAGTCCGGCTTTGTTGTTGTTTTTGAGCGCAGGGAAACTGAATTTGTAGACAAATACAAACTTCTTGGGGTGGGGTGGGGCCAACATATAAAAATATCCAGATTCTTTCCCGTGGGGGTAGAAGTGGGGGAAGGAATCTGGATAGTTTGATTTCTTTCTTTCTTTCTTTCTTTCTTTCTTTCTTTCTTTCTTTCTTTCTTTCTTTCTTTCTTTCTTTCTTTCTTTCTTTCTTTCTTTCTTTCTTTCTTTCTTTCTTTCTCCCCCCCCCCCCAGACGTGGAGAGAGTCTAAGTTAAAAGTTTAAATTAATTGTGATCTCTTGGCAAATGATGGCTTTGTCTGGAGAAAGTTTGGGGGGGGGGTGGCATTCTGGCCAGACAAAAGTTTTCAAGGACAAGCAGGATTGTAGAGAAACACAGATGGTAAAGCAACTTCGACAACTCACGAGGAGTCTCAGCTGTGTTGCAGAACCTTTTGGCGGTGACTGTTACAGACCTGTTGGGCTAATTTCCTTGTCCATCAAAAGGAAGATGCAGTTATTCTTTCAGGGATCCAGTAACATCAAATAATTGAATAAATCAATATGACAAAGATGTCTGCCTGCCCTACTCTTCTCTCTCCTCTTTCCTCCACCCCGCCCCCCCCTGCTTATCCATCTCTCTCTCTGTCCATCCACCCAGTTTTTCAAAGAAGCTACTGCGAAGGAGGCGTCCTGTCTGGGAAATAAGCAAGCCCTCTCTTCTCCAAAACAGACTTCCTTGGAAGTTAAGCCAGCCCTCTGACTCACTCCCAATAAGTGTGTTCTGTGATCTGCAATATCTCCAAAAGTGTCCTACATTTTACAAACAAACACATAAATAAAATAGGGGGTGTGCGTTTGCAAATGAGGGCGAACCAGAACACGTAGTCCCTATGTTCTTCAGAGAAATCACATTCAAGCCACCGGGATTGCTCCAGTGTGAGCCAGTTGTGAGTTTGGGACACCGGCTGCGGCTTGGCTTGCCTGGTTCCGCCCCGATCCCCAGCTGACCTCCACATTTTGGTGGCGTTTTTTTGTTTGTTTGTTTAATCTGGATCCACCTGTTGATTCCAAGAGGGAACTGATTTCCCAGCCAATGGACTGTAAAGGCTCAAGGTGCCAACTGCCAACCTGGGTTCGATCCGAAGTGACTCGGGAATCAGGCCTGGGTAAATCCAATGGGGACTGCATTGAAGGCGGTGGGGGGTGGGGGGGCTCAGTCCGATGGCCGCCGCTTCGGCTAAACTGGCCTGCAAGAGGTGTTTCTGATCCGCCGCTGGAAACGGGCAAGGAAAGCGGACCTGGCGCGCCCAGAGAGCTCGAGCTCTCCCAAACACACGACTCCCGCCCTTCCCCTCCGTATCCACTCATTTTAATACGTCATTTATTCTCTAGCTATCACCCCCCACACACACACCCCCTCAGTCGCCCTGCTCGAATAGGCCGGCTGGAGAAGTTCTCCGTTTCCGCTCCAACGTTGCCCAAGAGAGACCCTCTCCATCATGCAGCCACAGAAGAAGGCCACCAGCGTTGGGCTCCAAGCAGTGCCGGATTAAACCTTGCGGAGGCCCCTAGGCCACTGAAATCTTGCCCCCCCCCCTGCAAATTATCTCAGAGCCTGAGCACCCGCCCCAATGCCCCCGGCCCCTGCTGCAGCCTTCAGGTGCCTCTTAAAAGCCCCTTTGACTAAGCTGCGGAGCAGATGCAAACTTGGCGACAACGCCAGCAGCAGCCGCACCAGGCAAGTGGGACAAAGAGCAGCTCAGTTGCTGGATGTGTGTGCAGGTTGGAAAGGCTGCAAGCAGGGGGGAAACTGGGGGCGGGAGCCAGCCCGGGGCCCCCAAAGGCGTGGGGGCTCATAGGCTAGTGCCTACTTGGCCTAATCCAGCTCTGGCGCCAAGTGGGTTTTATTGGTCGCTTGGGTTGTCAAGCTCAGCGGCGCACCGGGCAGGGTCCCAGGAAAGCGACGCCGGGGGGCTCTTTGCAGAACCGCCTCCGAAAAGGACCGCACTCGCCTCCTTCGCGTGGGGCTTGCAAGCCAGCAGAGGAGCGGCCTGGGGAAAGCCCTGACTTCTCCGGAGAGAACTGCCCAACTTGGAGCGCTTTTCTCTCCCGCTCCTCTATTTTTTTTTAAAGGGCCTCGACCCACAGGTCTGCGCAAAGGCGCGGACGTTGCGCTCCGCCGGAAGGCAAAGGAAGAGCCCCCCCCCGCCCCCGTCCTTTTCATGATCGCGGCCATATGGACCAGCCAGTGACCCAAAGAGCCGCAGGAGAGGAAACGGGCCAAGGAGGAATTAATTACGACACGCGAGTAATTAAAAAAAACGTGGGAGGAGGGGGCTGGGGGGAAGGGGAGGAGGAAGAAAAGTTGTAACCGCCGAGGAAGTTTGGGGAGGTCTCGGCTATCAAAGAGGGGATGAAAGAAAACAGAACTCGCTTCGGCGAGGCTGGCTCTAGTCAGTGGCACCTCAACAGCCCCCTCCCCGCTCCCGGGTGCCCCCCCCCTCATGAAGCTAGAAGAGGGCAATTGATTGACAGAGGTAGGGGCGGATCCTGAACTCTACCTCAATACTACAGCCCCCACCCCCCTTGCATCTTTCAACCTACAGGCAGGCTGCCTTGGCCGAAGATATTTAACACATTGGGGGGGGGGGACCCTGCTCCTACAGAAACAAAGAGAAGCAGGGACTTCAAAGGCCATCTAGTCCGACCCCCTGCGGCCCAACGCAGGAAATTCGCAACTACACTCACCCCCCCCCCCACATCTGCCCGGGTTCCAAAACTGGCTCTTAAGCCGACTTCCCATGGCTTGCCACGCCCTCTCTCAGTTAGAATAGGTGAGACGAAGGACCCTCCACCTTGGTTCAGTTGGGTCGCCAAAGGGAAGTTTCCCGGGGACAGGCCAGTTGCCCTCCCTTCCCCCCCTCCCCCCAGCTGCCTTTATGGGCATCTCACACCCTGGTAAAAGGTGCAGTGGGGGGGGGGGGGAGAGACCAGGGAGGGACGGTGGCTCAATGGTAGAGCATCTGCTTGGCAAGCGGAAGGTCCCAGGTTCAATTCCTGGCATCTCCAACTAAAAAGGGTCCAGGCAAATAGCCGTGAAAAACCTCAGCTTGAGACCCTGGAGAGCCGCTGCCAGTCTGGGTAGACAAGGCTGACTTTGACGGACCGAGGGGGGTCTGATTCAAAAGAAGGCAGCTTCATATATATGTTCATACAGGCCATCTTGGCGGGGCGGGGCGGGGGGGGGGGAGACAAGGACCTCCTTGTTCAGCCCCGCCTGCCGTCTTCAGACTTAGATGACGCCTTCCAAGCAGCTCTCAGAATGGGGATTAGTCTCTTGGATTAAAAAAAAAAAGAAAAGAAAGAAAAAGACAGCGAGAGAAGACGAAAATCCATGGGGAGTCAGTTGTTCTCAAGTTGTCCCAGGCCCACTCTGTGCCCCCCCCCCTTTGGAATCAAATTGCAGAAATGACAGAATGTCTTCTGGAAGAACTTTAAAAAACTTTTCGGTCTGAAAGAAGAAGCCAGGAGGCCCCTCCCCAACCTGTGGAGGAACCCTGGCCTGAATTCCGTTCTTCCCAAGCCCAATCAAAGTTAATGCTACAGAATGACCACACGAATCCGAAAAACGAATCTCAGGAGGTTCGGAAGTCTCCTGAAGGAACATAGGCCCCGCCATCCAAGAGGAGCACCTCCCTTCATTTCTTCCCCCGCACTTGCAAATCCTTTCCATGAAAGCAAGACCTCCCTTTTCTGTAAATCACAGGTCCTGGGTTCAAATCCTTGTGCAGCCAGAAAACCCGCTGGGCCCTTTTAGCCTTTGATAGCCGCCGGTGACGTGGGAAATCCCTGAGAAACAAAGATCATCTACCCTGGCTAATAGTCCCCAGCTAAAGGACAGTAAAGACAGCAGAAACGCCCTGGGGGAAACCGATTGAGTCCTGTCGATCGCCTTCTGCAGCCTCTATTCTCATCCTCTAAGCCAGTGGGAGTTTTTTCCTTTCTCTTACAAGGTTACCGAACCTGTGACCTTTGTTGTTCAGTCGCACAGTCGAGTCCGACTCTTTGCGACCCCATGGACCAAGTCAGGCCAGCCCCTCCTGTCTTCCACCATCCTCCAAAGTCTGCTCAAATTCCTGTTTGTTACATCAGTGACGCTGTCCAGCCATTTCATCTTTTGCCGTCCCCTTCTTCTTTTGCCTTCTGTCTTTCCCAGCATCAGGATCTTCTCCAGGGAGTGCTCCCTTCTCATTTGGTGGCCAAAGCATTTGAGCTTCAGCATCTGACGTTCCAGGGAACAGTCTGGGTTGATTTCCCTTAGGACTGACTGATTTGATCTCCAAGGGACTCTCAAGATTCTTCTCCAGCACCACAGTTCAAAAGCATCTATTCCTACCCTTTACTAATTTAGACATTTATACCTCGCTTGTGTCGCCACTGGGGACCCAAAGCGGCTTACAGCGCTGGTCTCCAGCCCTCAGTTTCACCCGCACGACAGCCCTGTGAAGTGGGTTAGGCTGGGAAGGAGTTCTCCGGTCGGCTTCCGTAGCAGAGGAGGGGATTCCAGCGGGGCCTCCCTCCCAGATCCTCAACCCCACGTCCGGGCTGACTCTTCAGTCTCCTTCCCAGCTCCGGGCCTCCTTCTTCCTCCACGAGATTCTGTAAAAGGAGGTCAGATTCTAGGGCTCTGATCACAAATACTAAGTAAGTCACTTTAAATCCACTTTCCAACTGGATTTTTACTGTGTGAACTGGCAAAATCCAGTTGGGAAGTGCACTGAAAGTGCATTATTTGGTGTCTGTGGTCACAGCCTAGGTAGCCAAACCTGCGCAGGCTTCCCAAGGCACGGATGAATCCACAAACTGTCTGGAATCTCTCCCTCCAACCAAGGCCTTCGCCTTCACCTGTCCAAGCTCTCTGCTTTATCACGAGCCGCTTCTACCCAGGCTTCGACTCAAAGGCTGTGATCGCACACAGACATGCACTTTCAATTCATGAACTTTCCAACTGGGTTTTGCCAGTTCACACAGCGAAATCCAGTTGGAAAGTGCATTGGAAGCGGATTGAAAGTGCATGATTTAGTGTGGGGGACTGCAGCCAAATACGCCAAAGAAGAAGACTGGGCAGATCTCAGGGGATAATGAGCCTCGCTAAGCCAGTGGTGGGATGTTCGACGGGGACCGGACCCGGGTTCAAATCTCTTGCTTCCCGGGAAACTTACAGGGTGGCCTTGGGCCAGTCACGCTCTCTCAGCCTAAGTAAGATATCTCACACAGGCTTGTAAAACCAAGTTCGAGTCCCGTGGCGCCTTGAAGACCAACAAGACAGTTTTATTCTAGGTATAAGCTTTGGTGCGCGGGCAAAGGCAGGCGCCTTCGGGGGGGGGGGGGTGTAGGGCATAAAATGGAGACTCGTGTACAGCGCCCTGGGTTCTGGGGGGGACGCGGGCGGGGAGAAGCGAGATCAAACATACCAAACAAATACGCTTAGCGGATGCCCACAAGGCTCGACCCACCAGGATTTTAGATTGAAAACACCGTTTCTCCTCCACCCTCCCTCCTCGCCCGCCAGAGAGATGGTAGGTAAAGCTCGCAGGTGCCCACACTCTGCCTTTCTCCACCCACCCACAGGGACACGCCTTTCCTAACGAGAAAGAGGGGATCTCTTTGGCCGGACTTCCTCATTTCTCCATCCAGTCCTTTCCAGTGACCAGGCTGGGGAAGTCTGCCCTTGAGAGAAAGGCAGATCAGGGACTCTCTCCTTTCCCCACGGCAGGCGAGGTTCTCCCCCCCCCCGCCCCCACCGGTCACCAGCAGCCAAAGCCCCGCCTCTCCCTCTCCAGCCTGCCACTTCCTTCCCCCAACGGTAGGGGGCTCTCTTTCCCTCGTGCGGCTGCTCTGATGACCTGCCCAGTTGAGTTCACCCCTAGGCGCTGCCGGCAGACGCAGACCATGCCCAGGAAGTTCCTCTCACCCACCGTGGCTTTGCACCCATGCTCCCGCAGCCTCGCCAAGCTTATGCGTCGTTGGCAACTCTCTGGCCGCTCTCCAGGCCATCCTGTCCCAGTCTGGCGCCATGACTTCCTGGATCCTGTTTCCAGTTCCAGGGCTGAGTTCTGGAGCACACCAGGGCCAAGAGGCATGCTGCGCTTGGGGACATTTGCAGCACCGAGTTTCCTTCCTAGAACAGCGGCTCAGTGGCAGAGCAGCAGCTTTGTATGGAGAGAGTCCCAGGTTCGGTACCCGGGCAGGTCCAATGAAAAGGCTCCACACCACTAGCGGGTTTGTGATCCTCCGGAGATCTTGGGGAGCGCCGGTGCCGGTCAGAGCAGATTAGACCAGCCTTGACAGACCAGTGGTTCGCCTCCAGCCCCCAGGGCGTCCAGGAGCCAGGTTTGAAAGGCCTTCAGCCCCAGGCCAGGGAGTTTGGAGAGGGCTCCTTCTTCAGGGCGAGCTCCCAGGGGCTCTGAAACGTGGCCACCCCTTCCGCGAAGCGCAAAACGCTTTCGCCTTTCCCCATCTCGGTGCGCAAAGCTGGGCCCTGCGCGCATCCCTTGGGCCAGACGACCCACCAGCCAGCGTCTCTCGTGGCGCGCAGCAGGTGGAGGAGGTCCCCTTCTCGCCTCCAGGATTCCGAGGCGCGCAGCCTGCCCTGCGCTTCTCCTGTTTCGGAAAACCCCCGAGCGGAGGCAGTCAGCGCAGCCAGGCCTTGGGGAGCAACAGGCGACCCCCGGGAATGGCAGCCACGCAGTGAGAAAAAGCAGAGAAGGCCGCTGGACTTCAGCAGCGCCTCCTGGCCCCGGCGCCTGACTCTTTCCTTCTCCACCTCCCCCACCCCCACCACTGCAGGGGGCAGGCTGGCCAGCGGTGGCTCAGGCGCACCTGGCGCCCCCTCTGCAGCCGGTTGCTTTTTAGAGTATCTGCTTTGCATGCAGAAAGTCCCAGGTTCAATCCCCTACATCTCCAGTCGAAAGGACCAGGTAGTTGGGGTTCGGGGCAGGAAAGAGGTATACTTGGGAACCTGGAGAGCTGCTGGCAGTTTGAGTAGACCAGGGGTGTCAAACTCATTTTGGTGCTTGGGAGGGGCCACAGTGTGAGGGCTTCTAGTGTCCTGGCCCCACTGATGGACCTCCTGATGGCGCCTGGGTTTTTTTGGCCATTGTGTGACAAAGAGTGTTGGACTGGATGGGCCATTGGCCTGATCCAACATGGCTTCTCTTTTGTTCTTATGGAAGGGTCTCCCCACTCGGGCCAGTGCTCCACTTCAGGTTTCAGAGGTCTCCCTAGCAGGGTGGAACCAGCACTTGAAGTTCAGCACTGCTGGCAGCTGGATCCCTGGAGGGAGATTCTCAGACCTGTTCATGCTGGGGCTCCTTCCAGGGTCACCATTGGAACCATCCCTGCCCCATTTCCCAAACATATTCTTCAATCACCAGCCTGATTCTGCCATGGGGCACTGTTTGGGGTACTATTGTCCTTGCATCTCCCCGCTTTTCGCCATCATGTTACAAAACAATTTACAAATAAACCATAGGGTTTTCAAGGCAAGAGACCTTCAGAGGTGGTTTGCCATTGCCTGCCTCTGTGTAGCAACCCGGACTTCCTTGGTGGTCTCCCATCCAAATGCTAGCCAGGGCTGATCTTACTTAGCTTCCAAGATCTGAGGAGATCAGGCTTGCCTGGGCCACCGAGGTCGGGGCTGGCATTCCTGCTGGCTGCAATGATTCCCACTCCCACTGGGTCTGAAGCTTCGTGGGACCTTCCTGCTACAGTGGTGACTAAAGGAACTTCCATGTTCAGTGGCAGTCAATCTCATACCAGTGCCAGGAAGCCACATCAAGGGAAGACCTCAGCCTCCATGCCCTGTTGTTGGCCATCCAGAGTAACTGGCTGGCCACTGTGTGAGACAGGATGCTGGACTAGATGGACTAACCAAATTGGAGAGCCAGTTTGGTATAGTGGTTAAGTTGTGCGGACTCTTATCTGGGAGAACCGGGTTTGATTCCCCACTCCTCCACTTGCACCTGCTAGCATGGCCTTGGGTCAGCCATAGCTCTGGCAGAGGTTGTCCTTGGAAGGGCAGCTGCTGTGAGAGCCCTCTCCAGCCCCACCCACCTCACAGGGTGTCTGTTGTGGGGGAGGAAGGTAAAGAAGATTGTGACAGCTCTGAGACTCTTCGGAGTGGTGGGCGGGATATAAATCCAATATCTTCTTCTTCATCTTCTATTGGCCTGATCCAGCAGGGCTCTTCTGATGTTCTTCCAGTGCCTTTAGAAGATCCCCTTTGCACACCCGACAGCACCTCCAGAGCCAAGAGCTGATACCTACCTATTCTGTAGCATCCCTTTCAGGCTCTCTTGCCTGTCTCTACAGGCCAACACTTGGCCAACGCAGACTCTGGTCAACACTTCCTGCCTCTGTTTTTGTGGCTGCACATCCCTTAATAGCCCAGGCTAGCTTAATATCACCAGAGTCAGGAAGGTACAGGGCCACGGTCACTACTTGGATGGGAGACCACCATGGAAGACCAAGATTGCTGCAGGAAGGCAGGCCGTGATACAACATCAGAGCTCTGTGGGTTGGGCCACAGACATCATTACACACCTTCAGGGCAACTCATCATGCCACAGGCTTGCATTGTGCTCCCTGAAGTATCATCCAGGCCTTATGTCAGGGGGTGGCCAAACTTGTTTAACATAAGAGCCACATAGAAGAAATCTCAGATATTTGAGAGCCACAAGACATGAACATCAGAGGTTTGAGGGAGGGAAGGAAATAAGGAAATACATGGGGAGGGGGAGTACATGTGGAAAGAAAGCAACTTTAAATGCATTCTCAAAGCTGCTGATTGGGTTGGCATGGATAAGTGATTTAAAGAGACAAATGCTTTCTCCAAGCCAGCCATTGGGGTGTTGGGCTTCAAGAGCCACATGGTATGTGTGAAAGAGCCACATGTGGCTCTTGAGCCACAGTTTGGCCACCCCTGCCTTATGCCCTCTTGTCATACCTCCAGAAGAAGTGGTCGGCCACTGTGTGAGACAGATGCTGGACTTCATGGATCGCTGGTTTGACTTTTAGCACACTCATTCTTCAGCCAGCCCTTAAGAAAGCAACATTTCTAATCACTTTTTCCTTTTCCTTGCACTTCAGTTTGATTTACATAGTTACAGGCTTTTTTTTGTAGCAGGAACTCATTTGCATATTAGGCCACACACCACTGATGTAGCCAGTCCTCCAAGAGCTTACAGGGCTCTTAGTACTGGGCCTACTGTAAGCTCCACGAGGATTGGCTACATCAGGGGTGTGTGGCTTAATATGCAAAGGAATTTCTGCTGCAACCCCTCCCCCTCGTAGTTATATCTTTGCTTATATATATATTTGCTTTTGGTTACTCCTTTGAAATTGTAAATAATTTGGAACTGAAGCTGAAATACTTCCAAGCTCAATGATAATGATGAAAAGGAGTTACTGAAGTGCAAGGAAAAGAAAAAAGGGTCACGTTCCCATGAAAGAAAGAAAAAGATTTGAAGGCTGCTAAAACACAGGTGCCAGATCTGGCAACTTAGACCGTCACTTTAAAAGCTTCCTGGTCCCTGCCCTCTCCAATCAAAAAAGCTCTGATTGGTAATAAGTAGAGGAAAAGGCTGGTGGAGTGCTGGTCTGGAAACTCTACAGAGGCACTGCCAGATAAAATTGAACCCTGAGCTAAATTGTCTGTTCAGGCAGTTTCACATGGGTTCTCTCCCAGAGTCAACCTCTTCCTCCACCTTTAGGCTTCATCCTAAACATTTTAGACCCAAACCTCATGGCTTTGAAGTGTACATAAGAAGAACCCTGTTGGCTCAGACCAGGGGTCCATCTAGTCCAGCATCCCATCTCACACCAACAGTTCCTCCGGAGGTCCAACAACAGAGCAGAGAGGCCAAGGCCTTCCCCTGAGAAGAACATCAGAGGTTTGTTGGGAGCAGGGGGATTTTTGGTAGCAGGAACTCCTTTGCATATTAGGCCACACACCCCTGATGCAGCCAATCCTCCAAGAATTTACAGAGCTCTTCTTACAGGGCCTACTGTAAGCTCTTGGAGGATTGGCTACATCAGAGATGTGTGGCCTAATATGCAAAGGAGTTCCTGCTACAAAAAATGTCCTGGTTGGGAGTGGCAGTTTTCAGTTCCAGATTAAATCCTGTGGAGGCCCCTAGGCAATTGAAATCTTGGGTCCCCCCTTGTAAAAATATCTCCTAATATCTCCTGCAGGCACCTTCTCAAAAGCCCCTTTGACAAAGCTGCAGGAGAGAGGCAAACTGGCCCGGGACCCCTAAAGGTGTGGGGGCCCATAGGCCAGTGCCTATTTGGCCTATTTGTTAATCTGGTCCTGGCAATTGTCATCAAGTCACAGTTGATTTATGGCATTAAGAGGTGGCTTGCCAGCTACTGCCTGTTCAGAGGAGGCTTGCTGTTGCCTCCCCCCTCCGCCTCCATCCCAATCCTAAGGAGGGCCAACCCTGCTTAGCTTCCAAGATCTAAAGAGATCAGGCTAGCCTGGGCCATCCAGGTCAGGGCTTCAGAGGTTGACTGCCCCTGAATGTGGAAGTTCCCTTTAGTCACCCTGGCTAGTAGACCTCTTCACTGATAGAGCCAGTTTGATGAAGTGGTGAAGTGTGCGGACTCTTACCTAGGAGAACCAGATTTGATTCCCCACTCCTCCACTTACGGCTGTTGAAATGGCTTTGGGTCAGCCATAGCTATTGCAGGAGTTGTCCTTGAAAGGGCAGCTGCTGTGAGAGCCCTCTCAGCTCCACCCACCTCACAGGGTATCTGTTGTGGGAGCAGAAGCTAAAGGAGATTGTGAGCCGCTCTGAGTCTCTGATTCAGAGAGAAGGGGGGGGGGTATAAATCTGCAGTCCTTCTTCTTGTTCCTCTTTGAAGCTGTCTATCCCCATTTTAAAGCTGTCTATGCCTGTGGCCACCACCATGCCCTCTAGCAGTGACTTCCGCACTTTATGGAGGGTTCAGACCTCCCTGTCTGCTCTTCCCAATGAATTCCCACTGCTAGGCTGGCCCCCCTGGTGCAAGTTCCCTCTCTGCAGTGAGGGCAAGCCCGGCTGAAGTGATTCCGCTGCTTCATTATTCCACATCATGATTCAGTCATATAAAAGATGTGAGGTCGCGGCTATTTTTATCACTTTTCGCTAAAAATAACTCAACGGGTAGCCTCTTACTTTGCATTATTTAAGGGCAGGGAGAGGCCCTGGAGCATCTTCCCTGGGTAGTCGAGTTTGCAAAGGACTTATTTTAAAACTTTCCAAGGTTCAGTGCCTTGATGTAATTTGCTCATAGAAATGCAGCGACAACCATAGCGAAGAAGGTTTATCCTTCCGAAGGGTGAGGAAGGAAAACCCCAGGTGCAAATGTGTGTTGGTGGATTTTTTTTAACAGACACCTCCTCTGTCACCTTGTGAGTGTCAAGCCCTGGAGTTCTGGAACTGGTTTTAAACTCTGCAATATTTATCAGGCAAATGAGATTGTGAGCCGCTCTGAGATTCGGAGTGGAGGGCAGGATATAAATCCATCATCATCATCAGCAGCAGCAGCAGCATCTTCTTCTTCTTCTGGTCAAATGCTTTTCTTTCTTGCAGTGAAACAATCTAAGGCACTTTTCCTATTCGTGCCCTGCTGGAAAAGAAATGGAATTGGTACAAGAGTGCATTTATCCTTGTTTTCTTATCACATTCTTATTATCCCATGGAGGGCAGGGATTTCCTCTCCCCTGTTTTATCCTTACAACAACCTTGTGAGGTAGGGAGCAGCACGGCTGAGTGGAGATCTGTACCCAAGTCTCCTGCCCTCTAACCACTACACTGCACTGTAGGCAAAACAGCTCCCATTCTTTCAGCGGGGAAAGGTGGTAGAAAATTTCTAAGTGGGTTAAGTATCCAGTAGACTTTCTGGTTCATCTTTTCCTCACGTTGCTTTAAACGCACTTGGACACAACCCATTGATAGCTTCTCTCAAGTCTGCCCCACCAAAAGAAGTGGGAACCCCTCAAGAGAGTTAGTACACTTTGGGGGGCACACAG